>NC_054058.1:74108635-74417855 GCF_017639655.2 Falco naumanni | reverse complement strand
CGCAAGAAAGCTAAATTATACTAAACCAGCAAAGAAACCACTGAGAAGACAGCAAATAACAGGAACTGTTGTCTGTGCAACTGTAATTCAGTTCCCTGGAGCAGTACTGGGATTTAGACTTTTACTGCACAGATACAAAATGTTTTCTGCCTCATTCAGTTCAGAAGAGGGACAAGTGTTTAGTGAATGAGGCATCTGCTCGTGTTTTTTTTAATCTATGTATGGCTTGTGACCCGAAGCCTCTTTGAAGTATATTTCAACCAAAACTCACTCTGAATGTGGAAGTGTTCCTCTCTTTATAGATGTTTCTATGGTACTTATCAAAATGCAGAGTCATCAGGATCCCCCAGCTGTTTTGCGTTGCTCTGGCAATACAAAGTAGCAGTAACTGACTGGTTAAGAGGGATTTATAGCTGCTTTGCATCCGTATGGCAGCTCAAAACCCTCAGACTATTTTGTAGTGATTTTAACTGGTGTTACTCAAGTGCTTAAAACCACCAATGAATTTACTCACATACCATTACTGTGATGTGTAGCAGAGAGGCTAAACACAGTGGGTTTTGTGTTTGTGGTGGCATTAGGAGCCTTCCTCTTATTTACAGACACTTAGGTAACAATTCTCAGTTGTGCTGCATTTCAGTTGGACCTAGATGCTAATCCTGATATTCTAATATCAGGACTGGTAACATTCATGTCAAAGAGGGTTTGCACTCTGATGATTTTCTTTCTCCATCCTGATTTTCTTACATAAACTATGACTGTAACTGAAGGTGCTGAGATTTCCAACGTACAAAGCTGTCTGCAAATACGTTAATCAGAGAAAAAGAAGATGATGTCTATGACATCGCATTGTAGTGTTTGTGGATAAGTGATTAATTTTAATGTGTGACCAGTGTATTAATAGGAGATAATAATTTATTTGCAGGGCATCTACTTCTGAGTCTTTTGTCGTATATGTAATTTCTATTATGTCAAAGCATCTGTGTGGTAGCATAGATGGTTTTGGGGCTGTTGATTGCCACATTAGAAAAAAAATAAGCCAATGAAAAATGTAAAATTTATAATCCTGGTGCTTTTACACTTTTAGAGGATACACTCGTCTTACTGTACAGACAATTTCTTCTATAGACTACATTCCTCAATATACACCTCAACATTTAAATTAAGAATGAAATAGAATCCAATCCATAGAGAAAAGCATTATAGAACACTGAAACTGTCATAATTTGTTCAAATAAATTTTCATGTGGAATTAGATGTTTTTAATTGGTTCACCAAGCATAACAAAATCTCGAGTATCTAAAAGTGTTAATTATTTTCAGTCAAATTTCTCAAGACACATTATATTCAAGATTTTTTTTAACATTTTGCTTTTTATCTTAAATGAGCATGAAAGCATGCATGCTAATACTGAAATTTCCCATGGGACAGAAATTACTATTTTTTTGCCAACTGTAATGCATTCCATTGTTAAGAGCAGTTATTTCCATTCTCAAAAGAAGAGAGTGAAAGGTTGAGAGTGCATTCAAATTAGTAGTCGTCATCAAATGTTTTGCATGCTGTTAAGGACATTTAAGTAAGCAAATTTCATAACTGTCTCAAATGATTATTCAAATGGCAGGATACAAATAATGCTTTTTAGACACATATGTAAAAATGACCTTTTAGGACCTGATATTCTGAGATCACTTAATAATGATCCATTATATGCTTAAAACTGGAGTACTGGTACTAAAGTATCTTGCTTTTTCAGCTCTTTCAAATATTTAATAAGAGTGAATTCAAGAATATTACAACGGGATTACCAATAATATAATAGGTCACTACTTTTCAAAGAAAATCCTTAAGATAAAACCACAGAAAACTGTCAGATATGGGGTTTGTACCTGAAATTCAAATCCTTGAAAGAAAACTGAGTCTCTATAATCCCAGTTGTTTTCACTCGGGAGTGCAAAACGTCTTGCTCACTAGGCACGTAGTCCGGCATTGATAACCTATCCAAATCGTTGAGGTAACTAAGGAGAGTAAAGGAAATGGTGACTGGTGAATTCAACAGGTTAAACAAATATTATGTAATCGCTTCCTATTGAGCTGCTTTTAAGTATTTTATGTAAATTACACATTTAAATACCATAGTCTTGGATTTTATACAACCTAGATCCAACAATCCAGAAGCTTTCTTTTTCTCTTTTTTTCTTTTTTCTTCTTATATATAGAAGTGTATATAATAAACATCTTTCTGAGAATTTTCAGTTCAGGAAAATCCTCGTTTTCCTCAGGGATGGTAAAAGCCCACCTTGTCAGGAAAGGGGTTTTGTCCATTTGCTGTCAGCACGTGGGAATTGCCACCACAGGGGACGAACCTGTCCTGAAAGCAAGCGTCTTTCAGAAGCAGATTGACCAGAAGTTATCACATACTATCAGAGCTGTTGTAACAGTATCTTCCTTCCTACGTGAAAGGGGAGACATAATATTTAGGAGGAATTCACATTTAGGGGCTGTTTCTCTGTAGACCTATCAGTTTACAAGAGGAAAGTACATGGTAATTTTTTTCAAAAAAATGATTTTGTAATCAAAACCAGAAGCTTCAATGAAGCTGAGGACCCCCTAGGTTAGTGCTCTCACAATCCCCTGGAAAAGAGTAGGCTATCTGGTTTTACATCTGACATACAGAGATAAAACCTGCATGAAACGGGAATCCAACTCTGACCTTGAAGCCTGTTCTTGTCCTACCACCAGCCCTTCTCCTGTCTCTTCCAGGGGCACACAACTTTCTTGAAATGGCTGGATAGAGCCTCTGAATCTTACTGTCTGGTCTAGGAATCTGTGTAAAGAGGTTGTGAACTGACAAAAGGAAAAGAAGTGGTGATGTCTGGGTAGTACCTTTTAACTACTAATATTCAAATAAAGAACAAAGCCAAAAGCAAGAAACCACATAAAGTCATTGAAGAATTTTCAAGCTTTTGGTGTCCCGGTTGGAACCTTTCCATCTGTAGCTTCTTGTCTCTGACAAACAGAACACAGTCTCTCTAATATTTATTAGGCTTCATGCTTTTTTTTTTTTTTTTTGTTCTTCTCTAACACAAAGTCTGCCCAGCATGAAGTTCTGCTGTTCATTTTATCCAGATAACTACCCAAACAAACCTCACAGCTCACCATCCTTGTCTGCAATATTTAATACTTCCATAAATAAAAAAATAAAATTAAATAAAAAAGATTTTTAAAAGGTTAGAGTCTTCCAAATGGAGATTAGTAAGTAATGCTTGAAAATGAGATTTTCTTATTTTAAAATAACAAGGAGTGCTGGAGTTGATCTGAGTATTTAAATGTTTGCCCATCATTTGAGTCCAGGAAACAGCCTGTTTTTTTAAAAAAATGCAATATATCTCTGGTTCTCTGAGTAGAACCTGAGGCGAACTCATCTCAGCTCACCTTAGTGGAAGGCAGAAACAAGACATTTTGCAATTCATAAAACATGTAAGCTCTAGAATAAACACTAGTATATAAAATTCTTTATAAAGATCTGATACTTCTTAGCCACAAATACCTGAATCTATTTCAACACAGCCAATTGTAATTGTATAAAAACTTAGATGAAGTTAATTGTCTAGTTAATGCAGCAAGAGAGGCACCTTCAGATCCTTCCTAGATCCTTAGGCAGCTCCAAGGGGACACTACAGGCCGACTCCCCACTGGCAAAAGAGAGGATGCAAACTAGTAGGTTAGTCTAAATGTTTGATCTTTCTTTAACTTGAATTAGGTGACAATTGCCTGAGAGGCAAATGGCTGAGAAAGCAAGAAGCACCATGAACTACTGGTAACTATACAATGACTTTTAAGATCATGATTTATAATCCTGATTTTGCCCCTGCCTTACCCATCACTCCATCTTGAAACAGGATTAACTCCAGGTGAGTCTAAAAAAAAAGTTTGTCATGCAGGGGATTTTCTATTATTCAAAAGATCTCTTTTTTCTCAATTAAAACACACAGAGGAAAGGCAATGATCAAATTTCATTAGCATGAATTAATAATGAAAAGACTAAGAGAAGGTAACTCAGAAAGTCAGAGTTTACACAGTATAAATCAATACTCTGTCCACACTGATTCAAAGAAGCTGAGAAACAGGGGTTTGGTTTTAAAAGAAATTGAAGTATAGCATTAGATGGCTGATTGACTCTAGCTAGTTTTGAAGGGATCATTAGAAGCCCAGCATCAAGGGCAAAAATTAGGTTGATTTTAATGGTTCAGAGCGAAAGGCTAGATTTTCAAGAAGCATCAGGTACCAGCAGATGAAGACAGAATGTTAGTGGGATTTTCGGAAGTGTTCAAGCAGATGAAAAACATACCACTGTTGTTTTTCATGTAACTGTAGCAATAAATAGATTATTGGCTCTTTTACAGTATGTACTAGCTGCCTTAAATACTGAAAACTTTTGCAGGTGGAAACATGACACAACCCATAACACTCAGAGGGAATTACTTTAGACTATCTTCTATATAGGCTACGAAACCCAATCTGCCAGGCATAGTGTACATGCTTTAGAATGTTAGCGGGTAAGCAGGTATTTTCCCTTGGTTTTTGTTTTTTTTGTTTGTTTGTTTGTTTGTTTGTTGGGGGTTTTTGCTTGTTTGTTTTAATTTCAAGTGGTTTTTTTTAGTCATAATGACTGACCTGTTACAGGCTTGTGGCGCTGGGTCAGAGAGGCTGTGTTGGGAAAACACACGCCGCTCTGTAGCATTGCTATAGAAATACAAGGCTGCCGTAAAACACCTCCCGATCAGGCACAAATCAGCAAGGCAATATTTCCTTTAAGTATCTTGCAGAAAGGTCTTCATTCTTGCTTTGAAGATATAAAGAGCTGAAGAATTTTGAATATTTTCAGGGTATATCCCTTCTGCTCTCTGCAGGTAGCGAGCTGTTGCTGCCTGCAGTTCGCCCAGCTCCTGGCCTGGCCTGGGAGGGACGAGGGACACCCCCCAGCCCCGGGGGATTACCCTGCAGGTGCCCTCAGCCTGCAGGAGAAGCTGCAGGAGCAGAGAAGCCTCCAGCCTCTCGGAAGATGGACCTCACCTGGGACAACCCTCTGCCCTAGGTCTAGAGTCAGACTTAAGCAGGCTGGGAGAACTCTGAGCCTCCCTTGCTGGCCTGGTGTGAGCTTAGGGAGAAAGCAGCAAAGCAGGACCAGTGTAGCCAGTGGAGCAACCAAACCAGGGACTCCCGAAAAGCCTAAGCTTGACTACATCTAATTGAGGAGATGTACCCTGGCCGAATGGTGACCCTTTGTGGAGCTGGAGCTGAACAGCCCTGGTCCTGTGCTTCTCTGCCTGCCAGCTCCCGGGCCGCAGCAGGGGACCGGGGGCCGTGGGGCTGGGGGGCGGCTGTGGCACCACCGGCCAAGAGCGGCTGGATGCTGGGGCGGTGACACCACCCGTGCAGCCAGGTTAGCTTATAGGCAAGTGTTTACAGTTTTCTCCAGGCTTACGTTTAACAGCTTGAAATGTATACATTCAAAGTAGAACTCTAGGTAAAACCTAAGCTGTTTCAGTTCACCCTTTCTCTCATTATGCCAATCTTTGAATTAAAAAAGAATAGAAATATGAATAGAATATGAAAAGAATAGGCTCTTTTTTTTAGAGTTTAAACAAGCTCACAGGAACAATTTGTGCCTTGTTTCCTCTTGTTTCCTTCAGTTAAACATTTCATAATGTATTATAAACATTAACAAAGAACCTCATTCTTTTTCAGGCTAATGAGTAATAACTTTTGTAGGCTATTTATTCTGCATGTGAGGAAGACGTCTTGTCACAAGCCCTCTTACACTGTCCATAACGGTAATGGCCAGCTGCTCAGCGCCTGCAGCTGGGGTCACCTACTAGGCTGCCGAGTCGTTGAGCTGGTACTCCGCTGCCCTTGCGAAGCAGGCCTGGGTCCCACCATCGCTCCACAGTTGTTTGATGAGTTCAACCAATTCAGAAGACATGTCGCCATCCTCCAGAGCTGTTGCCATGGCACACAGCTTCCTTTCGTCTTCCTAAAGAGAAAATCTACAGTAAATATTGTGCAAGCACACTGTGCCACTCCACCTCCTTGAAGACATGATTAGTTTACAAGGAGTTGCAGGGGCAAATTTTCTCATTTTCACTGATTTTTCCAGGTAGCTGTACTCGCCTGTGCATGTTAGCATCCATCTACAGGCTCACTTCCCTTTAGTCAGTGCCAAGGTTAGACTTAAAACATGATACAGTTTTCCTCTTTTTATTGTTCATTCAGGTGCTCAGTTTCATCTTACCATAGGTATTCACAAAAGCTTTGACTTGTAGGAAGGCTTTTATTGTAAGACAGAGTAGTGGGGTACCAAAAACTAAATTCAAAAGAATATTTAAAGCTTAAATATAACTACATCGAAGCAGAAACATATAGCTAAATATATTTTTGAATGTATTTGGAAGAAAAAATGTCTAGCTGTAGGCCACAGTGAGAAATGTGGCAAAGTGAATATAACTATTTCCCATATGTTCTTTTATTTGGAAAAAGAAACCTCCAACTGAGTAATAAATCCCAAGTACTTTAAAAGTATTATTCAGTAATTTCTTCCTTTTGCTGTCAATCCAAAAATACTTCAAGTAATCTATTGCATTAAAAATATTTCTTCTCAGTGGTTAACAGCTCAGGAATGTAATGTAAATAAAGAGCATGATTAAAATAAGGTCATTTGATACACTGTTGGAGCAGTGGATAATTATAGAATATAATTCCTTCCTAGCTGTATAAGTAGACAACTGAAGTGACTTGCAGTCAATAGTTGCAAAAGTATAAATGGATTCTGACAGACACTCTTCTGGCAGGGTGTGTCTTTTGTTCCAAAATATAAAACATCTTCACAATAATTTGTAATATTTGTTTTAAGCATGTACTATATGTTTCAATAGAAATTGCAATTTATGGACACTTTGTAAAAGTCAGAGAATGATCAAAAATAAACACTGCAGGTTTTCTAAACTATTGGAGAAATTGAGTTATCATGAAAAAAAAAAAAGAAGAAAAAGGAAGGAATAACCACTAAAGAACGGCCTTAATTTGAAAGACGAAGGAGAACAGCCATGCAATTACCCTTCTACATTAAATTTGCTCCATCTACACCCTCATCCTCGCTCAGAGCCAGGATAAGCAGAACTGAGTCACACTTTCTCATGTGCACCTTGTCTTCAGGGCTGCTCTCCAGGGCACACACTTGTTCAGCTTCAAGATATGAGTTGGAATGTTCTTTCCTTCAAGCTACCACATATCATTTAATGATTATAGCTATCCTCCTGCACTGTTGGGTTTGCTGGTTGAATAGCCTATAACGAGAAGCCTTGAGCTCAGACCATCCAGGTATATGGTAAACATTCACAGATTATTATGCAAAAGGTGGCAACTATGGATTTTGATTCTTACGTAAAAAAGGAAGATAGTGGCAGACTGAGTTAATCATAACCTTGATTTATATAATGTTTTGTTTCTCTCTGGCATTTAGACAGACTTCAGATGATTTTCATATTAAAAATAAATTGCAATGGCACTTTAGGAAGAAAAAAATACCTCTCTCCCCAGAACAGATGTTCAAAATTATGTGCTGAGGCACTTTCAGGACCACTAAGAGGTATTTGCAGGCAGTCCTGAAATATGGGTAAATCCGTTGCTTTTGGGTGACTTTAAGCAGCTAAATTGGGACCAGAACACAGCAAGAACAAAGTCCAGCTGAAATCAAAGCTTACATCAAAACAAGTCAAGTTTTTAAATGACATATGATTTTACAGAAAAGGTAAGCTAAGTTTGTTTTTGGAATAAAGGGCAATGTTTACTGCCGATGAAAATAAATGTGACCAAAATTTCTGTTTTCTTTAAAAACTCAGAACCAGGTTAGTCTTATGTGCTTCTGGGCGAAAAGAAGGCAGGCACTGCAAATAGTTTGTACAGGTGTATTCAACTGTATTCCTAGAGGCCTGTTCTGCCAGTGACAATAAAAGTAGTCTTACTGTGCTGGAAATAATAAACTTACAGAACCTGTAGTTTCAACATTTGGTTATATGTAATGCTAAGAAATTAACTGAGCTATTTAACAAAAGTTTTCACTTTCCAGTTCCCCAGGCTGTGAAATCCCTTGAAAGTAATGAAAGAAGTGGCATAGATGACAGACGATGAGTGAACATGTGTAAACCTCTCAGAAGGTTTAAAATTTGGCAGGGCTGAGAAAAGAGACTGAAGTCCCAGGGCACAGGCAGAACATAACTTAATTACAGGTGGCGGAGCCTGACCCACGTAGTGGATATCAGAGGCTGAGCCTCAGCCACAGGGCCTGTGGGTAGGTGCTGCAAGGTTTGGCCGTCTTGGGCCATGTAGACCGGTGGATGGGTCCTCACGCAGTACACGTCTGTTACAATTGAGAGACAGGCCAAGTCACAGCACATTCACATGGGGCCTGTTGGCTGTCTGCTGTGTTTGGACACCGTTACGTTTGTTTGACTGGCTTGCATTCATGGACTCTTAAAAGTATACAGGAAGAAAACATTTAGTTTATATTTTGTCAAAGGACTGTATGAGCTTTAGTAATGTCTGAAGTTTTATCATTTTTTGGGTCAAAGTAGCACATGTCATTTTAATGAAATGTAGACTTCTGGAAAAAGAAAAGCTCTTTCAGATAAGTGGATGTATTTCCCTCTAAGGCAAACCTCTAGGGGATAGGCAGAATTTGCTAAAACTGCAACCAGCTGATATTCTGACAGGCATTTGAGAAATTCTCGTCAAGGTCTGAATTATAGGCAATAGACTAAATCATTGCACTGAGAAGAAAAGTTGTTTTTCCTTCTGTCCCTGAAAATTCAGGGTGGTAGCCAGAAGATAGCAGAACTTACTGTGGCTTTTGCTGTATGTGCTTGTGCATAGGATTGCTAACTATGCCAGGAAGGTCAGGCTCTCGGCGGTGCCAGTACACCAGTGCTGCATCCATGCAACGGGGAGGGCTCTGCTCCAGGAGCAATACCAAACTGAAATATTCCCAGCATCTCTAGATAATCCTTCCTTACATGGCTGAGCCCCAAGGTTTGTTCATAAAAGGGCAATATCTATTGATTTCTCAATAGTAATAAGTAAGTGACTAAGCAGCTAAGAAAAGGTTGTTGGGTTTTTTTTTATGCCTTTGCAAGTTGAACATTTCTTTTCTAATAAACAAAATGACTATTTATGCAAAGGTTAGACCTCAGGCATCAGTCATGAGAAAACAAAAATAAGTAAGGCCATCTTGTCACATGTAAGTCAAGCAGTGCTTAGTTTTCACTGTCATAAAACAAATACTGAACCCTCTTTGTTCTACCAGCCTCTACAAAAAAATGTATTCTGATGCTTATTTCAAGAGAAAGGGTGTCATACTCACAATTCTAGCTGGGTTTTCATAACTGATTCCTAACTTAGTCATTGCTTTCACGATAGACAGGATAGACTGCACTGCATTACTGTAAATGACGGATCTGTACTCCATGCGTTCCTGGTAGGTGAAACCATCTTTATGGATAATCCTGGTGCAAAAATAGAAAACAAAAAGTTTATGAGATGCATTTAAAAAAAAAAAAAAAGAGTAATGAAAAGTTGGATCAGATGTTTTTGTGGTCAGCATGAGAAAGAACTGAATCCATCTGGCCCATGGAAAAGCATTTATCAATGGTTGATCTGCCTATTCTGCTGGAACAGGTAAAAAGCAGTTCCTGCAACTATGTGAGGTTAAAATTTATGAGGCTGGGTTTCGGCTTCCCAGTCTGGTGAATACGTGTTGGTTTTTTGGCTTGTGGATCAGTATAAGATAATGTATGAATCCAGAACGAGACCCAGGCCCATTCCTGTGTATGCATAGCTGCTTAGATCCCAAATATTTTATTGTTGACATCTGCACAATGTTAGTCGTGGGCTGTCACATTGCTCATTTAATCATTCTCATTTTTATTTGGAATCTTACCTAGAGTGGAATAATTATTCCAGAAATATTTCTACACTGTGACATCCTGCCTCAAGAAAACAAAAAAAAATCTTTAATACTTCTTTGTACATCAGTTACAATTTCTAGTTATTGAAAGGTGTTACTGTTGTTATCTACAGGCTTTGGGGACATAGATATTATTCCAGAGGATTTGGCCTGTATTCCAAAGGATAATGAACCTTAACAGTCAAATTCAATTAACCTAACCCTGACAGAAGGATTATAATTTCATAATTCTCCTTGACAGGGAATGGCATGTGGTTAAAGTTCTCCAAGATCACTTTGCAGATTGTATTATGACTTAGAGACAACTTTGTCCATGAGCTGTGAAAAACGCCACCTGTTTTGGTATAGTGTATTCTCAATTAAGAGACACCAAATTCTGTTCTTCTCCATCTCAGTCATTCATTGATGAAAGCCAGGTTATTAAATAAATTGTTTCTGGGGTTTGAGGTTCGTTTTTTTTTTTCCCCATGTCTCTTGCCATAGTTACAGTCTGGACAGGGCTACACAGGCAGAAACGGATGACGTGAAAGGACCTGACAGGTTAGCCCAGAATGCACATAGGTGTGTGTCCTGGGGAGACTTTCACTTCAAGGAGAGAAGCCAGCCCTTTCAGAAAATAATTCACTCTCACACACACATGCACAAAGCCCGTATCACAACTGAATGTGTCTTAACATCTCTCTGACTGATGGGTGTCAGAAAATTCGAAAGTTGCATTCTTGTGTCCGTAGGAGTAGCATCTGTAGGAAAAAAGGGTTCTCTAAATGCTTCCCCAATCACTTCTAGACTGGGCAAATCCATAAACTCTATTTTGAAGCTTTGGGGTTTTTAATGCTGTGTTCAGCATGAATCCAAGATTCAAATTACAGGAATCCTGTTGAAATTGGGAGAAAGACAAAGGGGAGCTGTGTTATGCCATCTGGTACCCTTACACCGGTACTGAGGCATATTCTTCTCACTCTTACCCTCACTACCTGTGAAAGCAGCAGATTATCTATAAATCATGGAATGAAGTAGCTAGAAATGCAAATCCCATGAAGCACATGAACTTGCTTTAACTACTTTGTGTGTCTCACAGCGGTGGCCATAACTGGATTTCTGGGGAGGGTGGGTGTTTTGCCTGTGGCTGCAAAAATCTGTGATGAGAAAGAAGGAAAGGCCCTAACACAGTCCACAAATAGCTATTTTACATTTTAATGTAATTTTTTTTATTATTATTTTTTTACCTTTGAAGAACAGAGGAAGGAAGAAAATATAAGATTCTGAAATACGACTAGATTCTGTAATTACAGGCAGAAAACTTGGTTTTGTCTGAGGCTTTTAATGGGGTTTTTATTATTATTTTTTCTTAATTATTATAATTACATCATCTGGCAGAAGGCATGTTTGCCAACCTGTTAAATCGGTGGTGAATTTTGCTGCTTTTATTGAAGATCTGTAATTTTTAAGGAAGGATTGTAGAACAGGCTGACATCTTGTGTGGCCAGAATGAGAATGTTAGCAACTGGAAAATTTTGTTCCCTGATCCTCCTTGAAAAAATAAACAACCTTCAAAAAATAAATGCAGGATGCTGAAGGCATGAGGTGTTAGGCTACCAGTCATATCTAAATTGGACGAAAAAAGTTAATGTCCTGGTTTTTGTTTGTTTGGTTTTTTTTTTTTTTTTTTTTGGTTTTTTTTTTTTTTTTTTCATGATAGGAGGACTTCTCACCAGATTCAGTCTCAGAAGGCATGATGGGTTACCAAATAGTTTCCTGCTTTTCATTCACTGAATTATTTGTGGTATGTTTGTACTGCTAACTTAGAGCACTGCATAGAAATACTCAACCTGGTTTTAAAAAGCTTAGATCACACATTGGAAATGATCTAGTCAGAAGCACGGAGCTCCAGAGAAGCTTATTTAGTTTTCCTTTTTAGTTCTACCTCATAACCATCGTAGCCTTTTTAGGGCCTTGCAGCATATTTATATTTTGATCACCGGATGATATTGTGCAAAGCTCAGTGGAAGGATTTATCTTCGACTGAAACCTTCACTCTTGAAAGAATGAGGTTTATGAATTAGCAAATTGTATTAATAGGAGTAAAATTACCCTGATTTTAGTGGAAAATTGTATTTTCAGCAAAATTATCTCTTTTGTAAGCAACTATCAGTCTTTTCTAGAAAATGCTATGCTTAATTGAAAAAATTAATAACTGATTTTTTTTTTTTTTTTACTGAAAAAACCTCTTTTAAAAAAGTCCTTGGTTGTGACAGAAAGATGACATTTTATATGAAAAATTGTAATTTTCATGAACAGTTTTCCTGTCAAATAATTAATATTTGTGATCAGGTTGATAGCTCATAAATGCACAGGGCTTTAAAGATAATTCTCAGCTTTGCAGCTTTCTGCCCCCTCCTCATTGCTGTTAAAAGTTACCAGCCTTGTTAAAGTGTTCAACTCCGAGGAACATCTTTAATCCACTCCTACCTGGGGAAGCTCTGAGCACAATACATTTCAATGGTTTGCTGAATAGGGTGGGCCTCCTGATTGGAACTCAAAACAGAAATAGTTATCCATCATTTAAATGGAACAAAAAAGTTAGCAAAGTATTTGATGGATGGTTCTGCATCTGTCTTATTACAAAATGAGCAGCTTAAATCGTAGAAAATTGCTCTTAGGATGTAACATTTTTAATTAACTCTTCAAATTAAATATATAATATTTAATTTATATACATTATATAGATGTATATGTTTATATATTAATATAAATATTAATTAATATATTATATAATAAATATAGATAAATAAATAACTTTTAAATGCATTGGTGAAACTATGAAATAGGAGATTTTAAATTTGGAATAGTATTACTGATTTCATAAAACTGCTTGATTTTTACACGGCAAGAGATTGGTGCTTAGAAAGTGGAGTCACGTTTAAACAGTTGCAGTGCCTGTGTAATTTTTTTTCTGTGTTTGGACAGGTCTAGGGAGCAGACCTGAACACTGTCTATGAAAATAAGCCTAGATATAACAGCAATATTTTAGCAGGTTACACAGTGAAGGAAGGCTTTTGCTGCCTGTGTAAGAACGATCTCTTGAACTCAGGTGGATTATCTATTTAAGCCAGATACATGACTAGTATTTTGGCTACCCTTAAAAGAATAACTTGAATGAATGTAGCATTGGCCTGCTTTACTATATGTGAAAATATTGTGATAGTAAATTGTAAACGGACACCACACAAATTGCACCGTCCTCTGTAGCCAGGCAAAATAGAGCTACTGAGTTCAATCTGTGGGGCATCATGCATACTTTGAACAAATATCTGCAATTATTCTTGCAGTAGATTTGTGGTGCAGACACAAGATCTTCCTAACCAGATAGTCTAAATTTGAACAGGGATTTCTGCATTTGAGCTTGTACAGCCTGTTTTTTCCCCAGATTCATGATTGTATGAAAGCTTTTTAGGGTGATACTTCCCTTGCAAAACTCATGAGTGTCCCTACCCATGCTAGATGGTAGGTAGCAGCTGCCCACTGTGTAGGCTGGCGGCTAAGTATGTTCTCACCTGGCCTGCGGGAGACCTGAGAACAATTTTCTGGCCTCTGGCAGGAGCTGGAGTAAGTCTGTGGAGACCGAGAATGACCTACAGAGGGAGTACTTCAGTATTTTCACAGTGAAATAGAATGAAATTAATAGGACCAAATAAAATTGAACAAAGGGAGATGATTCACATCATATGCAATTGAACTGTGGAACTACGTGTTGTAGAATGTTGTGGATGTTATTATTTTACACTGGTTCAAAAAAGATTCGAGAGAAACATAGTCATGAATTAAATGAGGGCTACCGAACACAGAGGTGCCATCTCCAGTTCAGGATGGTGCCTAAATCACAGATCATCAAATACTGTCCAGCACAAGTGTTACTGTGTGTTTGCTTGCCTGGTCTGACGATCTTCTGCAGTCATCCTTCATTAGCTACTGCAGGAGACAGGATGCTAGGCTGGGTGGATCCGCCATGGCTGGTTGTCTCATGCATCCATGTTCTCACTACAGGACTGTGACTCCTACCAAAGCCAATGAAGAAACTTCCCTGGTCTTCAGTAAGGAGTCGGACCAGTGCATGATTTGATCAGACAGATTTGATTACCAGTCCAGCTGTGTGTGTTAGTCACTTTGTGTTTTCCTTCATGTGGTTGAATAAGAACTTGATTTGAATGATGTTTCTTTGCATTTTATTCAAATAAGCATAAATATTGTAATAAGACATTAGCTAGATAGCTTATACTGCAAATACCAAATTCAACAACTGATATGAATATTCATATACTTACTTCATTTGCTTTACGATAGTGCTCTTTCCTGACTCTCCAGCACCTGCAGAAGGGGAATGTTAAAATGATGTGATTGACAGATGAATAAGCAGCAAGTATTAAAAATAACTCTATGGAACACAGATTTTTGTATCTATGAAGAGACATGCAGAGGTTTTAGATCCCCATTGTACTAACTATAACCCTCCCTAGTGTCCTTTCAGACCTAACAAGGATTAAATCCTGGTAAAAATATGAGTTCTGGAAAGGAAAAGGACATTTGAGAAGAACATTTGGTCAATTAAGAGAAAAATATAGACTCCTTAATTTAGCAAGGAAATAAAATATGGGTCATGTTGACTTCATGTCTGGCAGATGGGCAGAAAAACATGAACAAACTGCAGCTTCACAGTGTCTCACTCATTACATGATTTGTAACTGCTCATTTAATGTGTATTGTGACCTTTTGTGAGCCAAACCAGCCCGTTCCATGCTCTTTAGCCAGCTCTGTGAGCAACTGGAAAAACAATGTGGAGACTTGCACGTGGTCTAGCTCATGATGCAGAGGCAGCACATGAGCGAATGTCTTGACACTGGTGTTTTGTCAGTTCCTTTGCTCCGTGGTCTTCTCCTATGAAGTAATGTGGCTGGAAGTGGGGAGCCTGCAGAGCAAAGCAGCAGATCCAGCTTGGGAACAATTCTGCAGGAAATCCTCAGAGCTGGCAGGGAGGGACCTTCTCCACTGGAAATCAGCATGACTATCATCTTCTGTCAGAGTGGTGAGTCTTGGCAAGAACTGCTAAATGAGCTGGATTTTGAAAGCACCTGAAGAGAGGATTCAACTTTGGCTGTGAATCCATGGGACAGGATTCATCACTGCTTTTCTCTTTGCAGCTTATCATTTGCCTTACTGGACGATGTCAAGTACTTTTGACAAAAGAGAAAATCTGGGGCATAGCTATTTTAACTGAGGAACAAACTAATTACAGACTTTCCAAACAGATTTTGTAAAGCTAATAACATTTAAATGACAGGGATTAATTTACTTGAATGAATCACAACAGACAGCAAGCCATACGCAAAGCATTTTCTAAAATCCATTATGTGAACGGTGGAAAGTGCAAGAAAAAAATGAGCCTATGTAAAATGGTCTGATGCTGCCATCTGCCACAGTTTGGAATAAATGCAAATTTGCTGTAGATCATTTATTATCCCTCCAGTGCCCTTCTGAAGAACTTGGTAAAGTCCTGTTGGCAAAGTAGTGTTTGCTACACACTTTTTGTAGGGAAGAGAGCAGTCTGTGCTGAGAGGTCATACATTCACCACATGGAAAAATGCCAGGAAATATAATATGGAAATGAACCTCAGTTCCAGATCTGAAAAGCAAAGTTGAAATAGAGTGGGAGGCGTAATTTATATCTTTTGGGTGCATTTTTCTACCTCTGCTCATCTTTAATTTGTGATCCAGTTAATGCCTTTATCTAAACAACAGATGACTTTCAGACTTTGGCTTCACTCTGGAGTATCACGTTAGTTGTAGCAGCATTTGCACCCCAGGAAATGGGTCACAAACAATTTACCTTGCACCTGCTTCCTTTCTTCCTTCCACCTCTTGTACAGCCTGCTCCTTTGGGCCCGGCCCCAGGGCGGGAGAGCAGGGACAGGGCTGAGTTTCCACCCACCACAATAGCCTTCAACTTGCAGAAACAGTGGCAAAAGTGCATGATGATAACCCTTACATGCCTGCGTGGGAAGCTGAAGGTAGCTTCTCTTTAGGAGGCGGTGAAAAGGGCAATTATAATGAAGCCCAAAATTTATGAATAAAAGGTGAGAACTTAGGTTAAGCTTTGGTCCTGTCCTGAAGCTTGGAAAGTTTAACTGACTTTTGAAAAACTCTCTCACTGTGAAGATTTATAGCTCAGCCTGGTAGAGACCACTGATAATATGCCATAGCCTGTATTTTGCATTTCACATATTTAAGATCCTATAGCTTTTTCAAATTTACCTGTGATTGCTGTTTCTATTTGGATGCTGAGTTTCCTTGAGATGGATAAAGGCACAGAAATCTTGGTCAGTGCCTGAAGCTCTGGCCCTTCTCCTGGGAGCTGAAAGATGTCCTCGGTGCTGGTAAGGTCAATGGATGTTTGCTCCCACAGCTTTTCCCAGAGGTCACATTCATCCTGCTGCAGGGCATATCACATCTACCTTCAGCGAGGTGCTGCACCCGCAGCACTCTGGCAGACTGTAACCTGCCTTCTTCTTGCTTTGGATATCTAAAACTGCACCCGGCCATGTCCCAAGTCCATTTTGTTTCTGGCCAGATTGGGGCTGCAGAGGGGACGCAAAACGAAGTGCCATGTGGCACAGCTGCAGGCACCGAGCTGCACAGGAGCCATCCCCCAGCAGCTTGAACACGAATTGCTCCAGTGCTCAGGGACTGCCTTACTCCTTCCCTGCAGGCCACCAAGGCACAGAAACAGAGACCAAAGAGAGAAAAAACTGGAGGTGCCTTGAAAGGTGGTGAGAATCTCTCAAATTCAAAGGAGAACAGAACCTAGGACCTCAGCTGTAACTTGATGTTACTGTTTTTCTAAGTAGAATTTGTTTGAATAGTTGTGGAAACTGGACAGAATACAAGCCCCTTTCAAGATTAACATCTGCTGAGCCATTGAAGAAGTCTCTTTTTTATATTTTAAGCTGCTTTTGTGTCTCAGATTCAGAGTTAATATCTCTTTACTGTTATTATTTATGTGAAAGTAAAGGTTTGGTTTAGGAAAGTTTCTAGCAATAAAGGTAAGAAAATAAAAATTAAAAAAAAACCCCACAACACTGTCTAAATATTTTGTTTGAAACCTGTCACAAATGCCAGTGACCATGACATAAAAGCATTTTCCTGCAAAAAGCAGGAAAATAAAATCTTCAAATTAAAATCAGAAAAGGTTTACAACTCTGCCTGCTATTCAAAGCCCTAGAAACTGTGAACTAGACTGGATATTGTATCTTCCTGGTCCTCTTACCAAACTCAACAAACTTTCTCAATGAGAGAAAGAAAGTAGAGAAAAGATCTAAGATCATAGAATCATAGAGTTGTTTAGACTGGAAAAGACCTTTAAGATCATCGAGTCCAACTATTAAACTACCACTGCCAAGTCCACCACCAACCCATGTCCCTAAGCACCACATCTACATGTCTTTTAAACAGCTCCAGGAACGGTGACTTAACCACTTCCCTGGGCAGCCTGTTCCAATGCTTGATAATCTAATCCTCATTAAATTCTTCCCACATCCCCCCCCCCCCAAAAAAAAAGAAAGTCTGTGTATTCCAATCGATAGGTTTGTTGGGCTGACTTTGTGCTCAAAGTCTTTACTTCCAGTGGAGGTGTTAGTAACAGGAACTCAAGCCTGACTTCAGCACAACAGTACTGATTCATTGAACTGGTTTTAAGTGTGTATACTATAAACTTTCATATTCACACTGCTTGTCAGAGACCTCTTATAGTCAGTGAATAAAAATATTTACTACTAAACCTAAAACAAACAAACAAACGAACAAACAGCTTCAATTTTTGACACCCTGAAGCATATATTTATATTAAATTCAGTGACCTGTGCCCTAAAAGTGAGTATTTCTTGGTAAAGTGACTTGAGGATGATCAGCTCAAGTAAGGCTGAATTTGTCCTGCCACTGAAAACTGTAGACAATGAGGCTATGGATTAATACATTGAAAACTAATAAGTTCAAAGTTTTAATGATCATTTCAACAGAAGTGAAGTTCTTGTTTCTGGGAAACATTCACTGTGAACATCAGCTGTTTTGGCCATGTTTGAAATGTGTGCTGTACTTTGCACAGAAATAAATTGCAAGCTGTCTTCCTACAAAGTGTATAAACTGCATGTGGTGTGGTAGGCAAGATATGACCCTGATAGTAAGGAAATAAAACTTTCACCTTGGAGTTTGTTCCAGACTCATGAAACTATCTGGGGTTTTTTGAAGTATAAATATGTATAGGCTAGATTTGTGGACAAGGTGAAGGGGTGGATGGCCTTGAAAACATAGGAATACCTAACACAGAAGACTTAACCCTCAGGTGGCTCCTGGACAACTAGTGAGGAACATCAGAAAGTGGCATAATTTTTCCCCTCCCCCAGTTTATATGTGCAGGTTTTATGTGCATGTTATATAAACTCTAAATTATCACCTCAACACAGATAATGTGTTTGCCCAGATCATGGAACTCAACATAAACAAATGTGGTGTCTTTGTTTTCTGGATATAATTTCTGTTTTGTAAAGGCACCAGCTGGAGGATGCAGAGAGACCAGACGAGATATTAAATAATCTCAAGAAATGGTCAGATTTTTTTTTTTTTTTTTACATTTTAAGAATAAAAGCATAATAAAAAACTTATGATGTACATATCCAATTTTTCCTGAGTATTTTCTGCCCATCAGCCTACTGCAAAGAGGCAATGGTGATATCTGGTCTGTAATACAAAGGCAACACATGGTCTGAATGAACAGAAACCTAGGACTAAGGTAGGGCTAGGCTGGTTGGCTTGAATCGAGCTGCCTTTGACTTATGAAGTGTAAGATCTGAGTATTTCAGAGATCACCCAGAGGTATGGAAAGACAACAGATACAGATCTGAACATAGTAGATTTAATATTCTCCTATCTGTCCATTTCACTGTTGACTATGGAGGGTGCTATATGGTGCCCTGTATACACATTGCTTAAGCAGCTGTGATTCCAGGTGTCTAAGACACTTTCACTTTAGCTGTGCAATAGGCTCAAAACAGACACATGTTTTATTCCCCCCCCCCCCCTTTTTTTTTTAAGAACAAGAAAATTCAAGCTGTTAGGTCTATAATCTTTTCTTTACTCACTCAACATGTGTTTTACCAAGTCCTTGTGATATGTTGTAATAGTTCCCCAGAGAAAAAAAAAACTTAGGAAATGTTATCTGCTGACAAATTTGAATCTTTATCATGTGTGACATGAGTAAAGGAAGATAATGTAGAAATTTATTCTATAAAGAAGACTTAAGCGAAAGTATTTCAGATTCTAATGATCATCTTGTCTCAGGTAAAGTTTGCTTGTGTAGTTGATGAAACCAAAATATGTTCAAGTTTGAAATGAATGAAATAGAAATCTTTTCCACATGGCTTGCAATTAATCTCAAAGTATTTTACTAAAGGTATCTTGAGACTGATATTAGTAGTGTCAGAAGAACACTGATTATATACATTAGGAAACATTTAAAACTGAAATTGCTAATACTAAATACATACGTATGTTCCTGGAGGGGCAATTTAGTTTGTGTCCTGGTGTAAGACAGCCTCCAATACTACTGCAAAGGCATGGAAACTTGAAGAACAAAATATATCATTAAACTGTTTATCTTATAAATTCCTCTTTATCTTATATATTGCTCTTTATCCTATAAATTCCTCTGAAAGGATTTCTTACATCATCCTTATGGATCAGTGTTGGGTAAGATCAGAGACAAGATACTGGAGTAGATGGATGGACCCTGGTTCTAACTCAGTATAACAATTCCTTTTTGTAAGAATGTATAAAAAGTATTGACACTTTGTGGAAGTTTAAATGAAAATGTTATTCCGTTTTCTGACCGGTTCAAGCTTGCCTCAGTGGGGCCAATATTTTGTATTAAGGTGGCACAGAAAATCCTCATATTCTCCGCTGGACTGAAAAGCTTTGTAAACCGTCTGAATACTGATGGTACATAAACTGTATCAAACAGCTACTTTCCTATTATTATTTGAGGAACCTGCATGGTTGTGGGTTTTCTCTTACTTCTTTATTAATTGTAATAGATTCTCAACAGGTATAGACTTTTTGCATAAAATACAAAACAAGAGAGTTAAGCCGATTTACTTTATCTAAGGGATCTAGCTAAGTCTGAATAAATGTCAGTTTAAAAGCATTTGTAAGCATTGTGGTTACAACCAAGGAAAAAATAGAAACATTTCAAAGATCAAAGACTATTTTTCTGTTCATTTGTAATCAATCAATGTAAACTTCAATAATAGGCATCATACTGTCAGCATAAAAATATTAAGACAGTGGCAGTGTTATTGTGCTCTTGATTATTTCTTGTAGGCTATGCAGTACCATGGAAAAAAAGAGAGAAGAATAAAGCTCTATCAAGAAAATATGCTGGCTGTTAATAAATTCATCATAGTGTGCATTAGAAGGAGTTGTCTGTGAGAACACTCATCTGTGTTCATCTCATTTCATTATCTTCCATTCTACGCTCCATAATATATTTTTTATACATTGAAAAAAGTCCTCCTAAGTCACTTTCTGCTTCTGTAAAAAATTAAGTGCAAGACTTTAGAAAACAAACAGTATCAATACCTTGTGACAACTGCGGATTTTCTATGTAACCCGTTATCTTACTTAATCCTCCTGCAAACAAATGCATATAGATCCTTGAAATACAAAAGGTAAGTTTGTGCTACGTTCTGTGTATGTAAGCATCATAACATTTATTCTAACAGTAGTTTCTCATTTATCAAATCCTTCCAAAGGCAAGTATTTGTAATATTTAAAATTGAATACATGCAGTGACATGGCTATTTCCAGCCTGTTTCTTGTGACTTTGTGATTATTTACAACCAGAAAATAACTTGTGCGTGTATTACAGGATTGTCTTCAAATAAAACAGTGAAAGGTGGGAAATTCACTGTACTGAAATGTAATTCCAAAGCAAAATAACCCTTCAATGGAGAAGCATTATGAGCAATTTCTATTGTATTTACCCAAAAGTAGTAGTTTGACTGTCCTGGCTTCCCTCTCTGCATCTGCCTGGAGCTTCTTTTCCAGTTCTCTGGATCTCCTGGCCGACTCCTTGCTCTCAGAACTGGATCCATTGCCCATCTCAAGATGTTTAAAATCCTCTGTTTGTCCAACTGATTTACTTCTTGCCAGACTGGTTGATCTAATTCAGAAGGAGAACGACAGCCTGTGCTTAAAGAAAATTTAAAAATCCCATTCAGCCTCTGTGTTCAGCCTTCAAATCAAACAGTTCCTTTTCACCTGTCACATGGTCTGGAGATGCTATAGTCAAGGATTTATACAGGAGATAAAAACGTACTGTTGTGATGTCATAGAATTAAAATGATCCATCCAAGAGCAAAACCACAGTGCGGATAGACCTCGGTCCTTGTTTGGACAGGTTTCGCCGTCATATGCTTCAAAGAAATGTGCAGAATGCCTTGAAACAATAAAATTGGGAATAACTGTGCTCAAGGAAAAAAATTTCAGCTTGTCAGTCGATGTTTCTGCCCTGGAACAAAAAAAGGTTTATATGTCTTTGAAGTATTTGCATAATTTATTTTTCATCTTTTTCCATGGTTATAGCTCTAAATATAAATATTCTTTATTAAAATACGACAGAACTTGGATTCATATAGTTAAGACATATTTTGGGTTGAATTATTAATTAACATACATATGTTTGCTGCATTTTCCTATTATGGCAAGTACATTTATTTTCCTCTCATGCTAATGGGTACTTTGTACTGCAATTTGTAACATCTTTGGGATACTCTTCTCAGCCATTCCTTGATGAACGTGATAGTCTTCCATTTTTCTATGATTTTGTTAGCAGTTATCAGTTTTGGCTGAAAGTACCACGCCTTCTTCGCATAACAAAGGACACAGGTCAGATTCTCTGTAACGTAATAATTTCATTTTAGTTTCTTCATAGTAATACAACATACATAGCAACAGTAATACAGAAGTATTTTATGCAACAGCGCGGAAATATTACTTGGCATGTGGTGTCGGCAGTATGTTGAGGAAATATACTCCCCTGTAATATTGTGGTAGTGGGTAAGAGGACTGTCAGGACTAAAAGATCAAAAATACTTTCTTTTTGGTTCCTTCTCTTCCGATTAAGAATTTCAATAAAATAAATCTCACTGGTGTGCAAGACTATAATTCATTTTAACATTATACTTACTTTATAAAGTATTATAATTATATAATACATACAAACATGGGATTATATTACAATCTTACAATTGTTGACTAGTAATAGTCAATAACACTCTGAATTTGCAGTATATAAGCTCATAGTTTTTAGCCTGAAAATAATGTTTAAGATAAATATAAGCATACAGATCAGTTTAAGTGACCTTAGGTGTATTTTTAGGTCAGAAGATAAGTGAGGAAGAGGGCCAGAGGCAAAGCATTTAACTCATCCAGCCTTCTGAAAAGAAGCTTTCCCACAGCAGAAGTAGGTGGGCCCCAGGTGTAACAGGAAGGCAACTGGTACTGGATGGGGAAGGTGGGAGCGAGAGGAGTAATGGTCACCAGTGGTACTAAGGAGTTCCGTGTCATTAGAGGCAGAGCAAGCTGCCTCCTGAGAAAAGACATGTTGTTTGCTTTGCTCGTCCCATTCAAGAGGGAGTGTATTCTCAGATTGAAAACTAAGACCAGAAACTGAAATAAAGCTCTGGAGTCGTGCTTTCTCAGTATATGCTTCTCAGTCGGCAGAGCAGGAGACTGTGTTTTCAGTCTCTGCACTACTTTGGCAGAAATTAATAAATAATCAGTGCTTGGTAACTAACAGCTGAATGTTTGCATATACGTTTACATTGCAAGAAAATGCTCTGTTTTGTTAAGCCTATATTCCTACTTTGTTTATTCTTTAAAATAGGCTGTAATAAGATCGTTATGCAACCATAAACAACTGTTGGGTTTTTTTCTTTTTAAATGAAAATAAGCAGCTTCACAGGTGTGGTATCAGTGCCAGGTGTCTGTTTATCAGAACCCGAGGCAAGTACAGTCCTCCTATGAATTTCAGTGGATTTGAAAAGTAAGTCAGCGTTTCTGAACACTAACAGAATTTACAAGTTAACGGATAAAATCACAAATCATGGCAATGAACATCAGCTCCAGGTTAAGGGCCCAATTCACTACTGAGTTGTTCCAGGCTTATACTAGTTTATTAATTTTGCATTTAATTTTTAGTGTAATGGTAAACAAGGTCCTATTCAGTTATACTGGAATAAAATGTGTAAAGAAATCAAGATGAAAGCTTTACATAATTTTTACCTAGAGTGAAAGCAGGAGAAAATCAAGTGTGCATCCTGTAACATTCTCTGTTGCTATTACGACTACATACAGGAATTGGCTTTAAATAAGTAGGTGTCTGATACAAGCAGGCTGTAAACAGAATGTGTATAGAAATAAAGGTAAAACCAATTACTTTCTAAATATGCAATGTCTCTAACAATATCTATTTTATTTCTCACTTCTACCTCCAAACTCTTAACTAAAAAGTATACTGAAAAAATGCAGCAATCTGTTTCTATTTCTCTGGAGAGTGAGCAGAATTCTGTTCTGATTTGGACATCCTCATCATCCTCACCATCCTCATCATCCTCATTATCATCATCATCACCACCACCACCACCTATATTCTGATAGAGGAAATTTCTGCTGATGATTAAGCCAGAAACAACAGTCACTGCCTTACAGGGTTCAGTTGAGTTCCAAATGTTTTGTGATATTTTTTCGCCACCTCTTCTAGGTGCAACAAGAAAAATACGGTCTTTCCCTGTCTGTCTTTTGTTGTATCAGCCACATATACTTGATATGGAAGTCTTTGAAAGAGAGTAAGTCTGGAAAATGCTCTTTTGAAATGAAATCACTCTTTGTAAAGAATATTAGTATTATGTTATTGGAGTTCTTTCTAGTGATGCACTCTAGGTGGTGCTGATAATATAGAGTGTACACTAAAGGCATTCTGTAGCTTAGAAGAGTTCTAAGAGACTTTCTGAAAGGTTCTTTCAAATTATCTTTTAGAGGTCATGGACTTGGGATTCTGGATTCAAATTACAAATTTTAATTTTGGAACTTATATTAGAGGTGTACTGCTTTGGGATTTTTTTGTTTGGTAATTAATGTAGTTGTTCTGTTAATAGAGTCTTTCAATTAACTTAGATTTTCATTTTCAGTTTCTTCTCAAAGTAGTGTACTCTTCCCAGTCAAAGAAAGAAGGATAGCTTAGGAAACTCATACCTTCTGAGTTTTTCTCTCTCATTTTCTCTCTAGGTCTTGGCATTTGCAGACTGTTCAGACTGGGATCTGTTAATCTTTTCCACATTTCACTGTAACTAATGTTTTCCCCTTTCCCTCATAAAATTTGGAGGAATGACATTGATGAAAAAGGAGGAAGTTTATAGTAAGAATAGAATTATCTAAATTTAGTAACTTTCAATCATTTCCTTCAGTATGCTCCTAAGTAAAGGAAACCTAAAAAATCTTCAGTACAATGCCTGTTACAAACAAAGGAAACCCTTCAGCTCTTTCAGCTGGCTACTGAATTGCTTCTGATGCACAAGGAGAAACAAAACAGCTCTGCACTACTCTACTGCATGCTGGCAACATTTTAGTGGAAAAAACCTTTCCCTTACACCCTGAACACTGCCAACCCCATCTAGACTTTTGTAGCTACTGATGTGCGGAGATATCTGCTGAACGACAGACATTTTAGGAGTGTAATGAGGCCAGGTACAGTGACTCCTCACATGCACCCAGTCAGCACTGGTATTAGCTTGGGTCCATGGCTAACTGCATTAGCGTGGCAGAAAGCCAGAGCTTTTGAAAGCTGTTAGAGTCAAGATTTATTACCTCTGGCACTTGGCCACAGTCATGGGGCTGAAATGTTTGTGGATCTGAGGTACTATCTTCACATAGGGCTGTGTTTCACTAGGTGATGTTTACCATTTGGATTGTCATCTGCCTCGTACTGTGTAAGCATACCCATTGCTTGACTGCTATAGGTGATATACCAGGTGAGTGTTAATCCTTCTGCGAGCTTTTCATCTCTCACACTTGCAGGAATGTAGGATGGACCTGGAAGAAGCTGGTCAGGTTGACTTCAGAACTGGCCATCTAGCCTAGCAATAAAGTGTAACAGGTGGAGAATCTTTGAGTAGTAGATTGGTCATGGTAGGGCTGCTCAAGCTATCTCCTCTTGCCACTCTGATCCTCTTCCAAGATGTGACTTAGTCGCAAAAGTGAAATTGTTGAAGTTTGAGTGTGACATGAAGCCCACCAAAAAATTGTCCAGATAAGTACCTAGCTCCTCTTAAGAATCATATCTATACATCTCAAGCCAACTTACGTTGGAAGGGACCTCCAAAGGTCTCTAGTCCAACCCTCAGCTCAAAGCAGAGATAAATTCAAAGTTAAAGTTCCTCATGGCTTTGCACTGCTGAATTATGAAGTATCCAAATCCAAAAACCTCTCCAGTTAGCCTGTTCCAAGGCTTGAATGCTCAGCGTGAAATTTTTTTCCATTTCTCTGGTTAGAAAATCCTTTGCTGGAGCACGGGACTGTTGCCCCTTTTCTCAGAAGAGTTTGGCTCTGTCAGCTCCCCTTTTTCTTAATGGAAGACTACAGTTATATCCTCTCCTTAGCCAGGCTGTGCAAACTCAGCACCATCTTCCCCATATGCTTCAGCCACCTAATCTTCATTGGCTCATGCTAATCTCTGGTTGATTTTTTTTTTTTTTTAATTAATGGGCCAAAACCTGGAAACATTTATTTGGATTTGCCCTCAAGACAGCTCAGTGGAGGGATTCCCTTGACATGATGGCTGTATTCTTAAGGCAGAATTCATACTCAACTTGTTGTCCACCATTCAGGTCCTTTTCTGCAAAGCCACTTTCTCTCTGCTCAGCTCCCAGCCCGTAATGCCTCATGGAGTTATCCTGTTCCAGATGCAGGAGTTTGCATTTGACCTTGAGTTTCATGAGGTTCACGTTGGCCCACTCCTCTGGCTTACTGAGGACTGTCTGAAAGGCAGCCCTGCCCCATAGCGTAAGCATAAGCATAAGCACTGTCCGAAGTTAATGATAAGTAAATTGATCCAGAGCAGTATGCAAGCACACTTGAAATTCAGTGTTTGGGCAATAGCACTATTTACTACTGGAAAAAGTTAACAAGTTACTTGAGTCTTTTCAAGCACAATCGAAAACATATCCTCATAGAAACAGACAAGCATTTAACTCAGAGCAACTCAAGTGTATGATCTAACAATCCCTTAATATTATTCCTACTATGTACCTTGTGAAGCCTTTTCTGGATGTACCACATACTTCCACAGTGATTTAAATATTATGACATATGAAAGATAAGCTTGTTGTAGTTCTGGTGCCTGTAATCATCCGTGTTTACTTCAGATTCCATTTATCAGTGAATCCTGCTGTTTATCCTCTTGCTTCAAGCAAATAATAATAATAATAATAATAATAATAATAATAATAATAATAATAATAATAATAATAATAATAATAATAATAATAATAATAATAATAATAATAATAAAATCAGATCTACAGAGCTGTCCTCATGATGTTTCAGAAATTAAAATAACTCTAAACATAGCTATTTCAGAAGGATCACATAACTGAAAATGTTCTAGATATCACCCTGGATGTTTTTGTGGTGAAATATCATCTGTGCTTTCCAAGCTATGTAAAAAAGCCTTATTAAATTAGGAATAACTAATATGCTGATAATTGGTAAGAAAAAAATGATGTAGTTAATATCAGCTGAGACACATGTCTAAGTTTAGTTTAAACACTTAACATGTCTAAGTTTATCAATACTTCACTTTTTTGTGCTTTTTTTTTTCATACTATCTCCACATTTTGACAAGGAAGAATCTTTTTCAGATTTAATATCCATGTTAACCATATTCATTTGAAAAAGGATATGATTGTGGGGTCTTCAGGTCTGTGGTTTCCTTTATAAGCAATATTATTCTTAAACTTCAGGTTCCTGAAATTTTCCATTCTAAACCAACCAACCAACCCAAAAAACACTCATGTTTTTCATGGGAAGAACATATTATTTCTATGAAAAAAATTCAAAAGCAAAGAATACATTGACAGCATACTTAAATTGAAAATATTGCCTTTTTTTTCTCCAAATATTAAAAGATTTTAGATTATTTTATTTTTATTTGCTCTATTTCTTCCTAATCTTTCTATTTCTTTTTTCTACACTGGATATAAGGGAGTGAAATCTGATTTTTTGAGTACCCCCTCTGCCATTTGTCATCTTCTCTCTAGGAAACTACCAAATAACAAAAGAAAAAAGGAAAACTTGTCCCTTAGTTCTATAGTAGTATCACAGTAATGACACTGTAACATTTGCAAAGCCATTTAGTTAAATAAGAAAGGGGAAAGTAATGGTGTAGTCATTCATTTTTACAGCTTACAGAGGTGAAAAGAAAATGAAGTAGAAGAAGGAAAAAAAATAACATTATAAATATCAAGAGTAAATATTTCTAAAATAATACAGAGTTGTTACATTTTCAATCCTGTCAAAGAAATTTTTCTCCCAAAATATTGTCATATGCGATAGTTCTTTCGGGTTTTGTGAAAATCTCAAACTCTCTCTGAGATACATGAACCATACTAGCTTCAGGACGCTCATTAGCCTTGGTTCTAAATTTGCAACACATACTGATGCAATGGAATATGTGACAATATGTGAACAAAGATTATCGAGGGCTGGGTGGGGGCTTGCTGGCTGAGTATCAGTCCAGATAAGACTCACGTACTGTTGGCAAGTTTACCAATACTTTAGATGCACATAGGCTGAGTTCTCACTGAACCTATGCCAATTTTGTGATGTGTGGCTGAGCTACTTATGTTTGGCTTATGAACTGGTCATTCCAAAAGTTTGGAACTTGGTATATAGGTTCGGTTCACCAGTGAAAAAGCAACATCCAGTGCAAAGCTGTAAAAGAAGCCCAAACCCTTCAGTCTCTCTTGAACCAATACTCTGACTCCAGACCACGTTTACAGGATGTCTGTGATATATTTGAAAATGCTGAGCTGCACTGAGCACTGCTGATCTCCCAGTTTCTCACATGAGGACAGCAAATATCTCAGGGTCTAACCTTTCTACAAAGATCAACAAAGACCTCTCTGCTATGGTGAGTTTAAATTTTCTCCTGGCTTATTGATGATTCACCCAAGAAACTTAAAAGGAACATGACGTGTTGTAATGAATAAATGATTTGAGGTCTTTGAGCTGATTCACATGTATTTCCCACTGCAGTGTGTGAACTCTCTCCTGCTGATTCCTGCAAGGGGTGCACCTCGTATTTCTGAGGGAAGGAGAGAAAATAAAGGAAAAAAAAAAAGAGAAAAGGGGAATCTTAGCAAGAAAATAGATGATGCCTGCTATCTCTGCTAAAAGGATTTAGTTTTTAGTACAAGGTGAACAGTCGAGCTTGAAACAATGGGGAAGTATTTTGTCAACATCCCACTCTGAACATTTCCAATTCCCAGTAGACCCAGGTATTAAGACCTGCCAAGTCCCGTGATGTCTTGTGCAGCCAGAAATGAACGAAGAGTAAAAGCAAACACAATTCTGATTTTATTGCAGAACTTCTTGAATAACAAACATTTTAACCTTCACTTTTGGTTGTCAAACTAACATGCAAGGGAAAATATGGAAAAGATGAAAAGACATTTTTTCTCAGCAGACTGGCCTTCCCTTTTATCTGGCAGGTTTGTTCCAGCTAAGCCAGCCTGTGACTGCAGTCCCTTCAGCAGTATAAGAGCACTCTGCTCTGTAACACAGCTGTGCAGTGGCTGGGTAAAATTTGATTTGTGAATGCTGAAGAGGATGTAAATGGGTAGCTTCAGAGCTTGGACTGACTTCCAGAATGTCAGCTGCATTGACCTATGCTGTGTGGTGTGTGTCCACAAGATTTCTTTTCCATGAAAGCTGTTGTTGTATTGCCATAAACACTATAGAAAAGACTGTAGAAAAGATTATTCTGCTGCTGAGGTAATGCAATGCATCTGAAGAGATCTTGTTTATTCTGTGTGGATTCTTATAATACATACTCATGGAAGCTGGCTAACATCTGCTGCATATTTGTTCTTTCATTGACACAGCAGGCCATAATAATAGCTAAATAAGATCCTTTATTTTGGTAGTTTCCTAGATAGGATGGTGGTGTTAAATTTTTAAAACCATATTTTACTGTAACTTTGTGTCACTGTTGAGATGGACACGACACACAAAGGATTGTGCACAAAACCAAAAGGCCAAAAGGCTGTTTATTGTTCTAACAAGGCTTTTTATATATTTCTCAAGAATAGGTGTCTATACATGATTGGTTCATTCACAGACCATTAGTACATGATTGGATGGCCTTTTCTTTGCTACGTCTTTGATACACTTCTTCTACTTGTGCATCTGGCAGTTCCTTGTCTTGTTGGCTCAGCTCTTCTCAGGACTTTCGTAGACTCTTCAAGGATACACAGGTATCTTTTCAAGGCTAATGTTAAGCTTGCATTCCGATCCCTTGGACCAGCCGGGGTTTCCCACAACTTTGTGTTAGACCTGAATAATTAAAAAATGGAGCATTTCAGCAAAACGTGGTAAGAGAAGAGAGAGAGAGAGGTTTCCCGGGGAAACCTGTCTATAATATTTAAATTATTCTGGGAAAACTCTGTCTCCTGCTGTCGCAAAAGGAGTGGTTAGGTCAGGTAGCTTAAAGAATTACCACCAAAGAGTTTAAGTGAAATAGGCTTAATATGAATGTGTGGAAATGCAACTACACAAGATTTGATGGCAAAGTTCACTCTGTTACTTACTGAATGGAGTAAATGCAGAGAGACAAATCAAGCTGAAATCAAGTCAGAATAGAGTTGGAAACAGTTTATAAAGATCAAAGGTATAAAGGGGTAAAGGAGATCCTGTTGTTGAGTCATGAGGTTTAGAGTAGACCCTCTTGCTTTCTAAATTCTCACAGAGTTTAAGTGCAGCTGGATCTATTCCTAGTCTCAGACTTAGACAACAGATTCAATCTAAAGGGGAGAGAGAGGGAGTTCACAGTTCATAAGAATTTAACAGCAAATCAATTTGTTTTAAATCACAAAGTTACATCATTACCTAACTGCTTCAAGCTTGTAATACATATTACAGCAAAAGTATATACCTACTAAAAGCTTTCCCTGGAGTTCAGTGAAATACATCTTATGCCTTTGAATTCCTCAGCAGGCAAAGGGTTGAGCTTTGAGGAGCAGCGGTATCAGCCCGGGCCCCATCCTTGACTTTCCGCGACGGTTCCCCTAGTATCACAGACTTAGAGGTTTGCAAGCTCTGAGCAGCATCCTGCTCAGAGGGAGATGCTGGTTGCAGCCCGCTGTGGTCCAGAAGAGCTCACACGGGGTTTATTTTGGGACTGCTGTTTATAAGGCTGTGACATAATTGGCCTTAATCATCAGCAAATTTCCATCCTGACTGCGACCTGAGTTGGTAATTTTCTCAAAAATTTCAGGAACAGTGTATCATTCTACACGGTTACCACCTGGGCTATGGTCTGGCAGGAACATTCCAGGGCTGTCAGGGAAAGTAACCGGTTGTTTCCATGCTTCATCCCTGCTTTGACCAGCCCACAGGAGTTCCAGCACGGACAGTGCTGTTCTCTGCCTCAGTTGAGTAGGAGTAACTGGTACAGTCAAGGGATACTTAACTGCCCAACTCATTACTCAAGGCACTGAGAGCTGGTCGGCGGCTCCTGAGGTTGTAGAACAGCCTGGAGGAAGGGGAAAAGTGCATCACCACACCTGCTCAGTATAACTTCTGGAAGGAAAGTTATTTCTCCAGAGGAGCAAAGTTGTCTGTTGTTATCTTTGTGGCTTGTAACTGTTTCAGCCTTTGAGTGAGCCCTATGCGTTGTCATCTTCTGTGTTCAGATCTGCTTAACTTTCAAATGTCTTCAATCAAGATACCTTAAAGTACTTTCTGTCTTGATGGTATCCTGAAATACTGTGAGATAGAAGCATGACCTACCTCATCCTGACCTGTGCACCATGTGGAGGAAATACTGGAAATTTTCACTCATTGGGGACTGTGAGAATTAATGATTTTTTAATATTCTTCCATTCTGCTAACAAAGCAGTGTTGCAATTAATACAGCTCTAGCTGACACTTCGTCTAGAAAAATATGTATTGTCCTGGGAAGAATTCAAGGGAAAATGGAAATGATATCATTCTTCTTCGCTCCCACTCCCATTAAAGAGGAACTTAAAAGCTAAGCATTTCTTCCTGAGCTGGGCTGGCCTCCACCCCAAAAATGTTCTGTTCTTAGAGAGGTAGGAAAACAAAACCAACATGTTTTTACTCTCCTGAAAGGAATGAGCACAGATCAGACTCCCTAGGTATTTAGAAAAGGAGACCCTAAGAACTTATGTGAAGAACTCCACCCACATACAATAAGTAGATGGAAAAAAAGTAAACCTCTGAATACTCAGGTCTCATAGGAAATGAGGCCAGAACTTAGGTGCAAAGGAAATGGAAGAGCGTACAAGACTAGCCAGATGTTTTGTGAATAACAATAGTAACTATGTGTTGTTCCACAACAGATCACAGCTGGGAGTGGGTCTCTGTCTTTGATGGTGTCCAACTGCAACTGCCTAAAAGGAGGTGTGAACCTCATTTGGTAATTATAGAATAACACATTGAGATGGGGAATGCCTCTTTACCTTCCGACAGCACATTAGTTTATGCCTTCAAGAGCAATGTTTTTGTTCCTCAAAACCACACGATCATTTCCAGAATTAAATACGCTTCCAGATTTATTCTCAAAGTTGTAGCTTTAAGTAAAATTACTTTCTAGTCTCCTGAGGTCTTGTTCTATTGGCATCTACTTTGTGCAAATGTCTCCCTCCTTAATTTCTTCTCTTTCTAGCATTTATCATGTCTCAAAGTTGTCTTTATTTGAGTCTGCTGCCAACTGAAGTGCAGAACAGAATCTGCCAGTTCTTTGGACAGAATGTTTTCCCATTTGCTCATCTGAATAGTTTTCTCAACAAAGATTCTGCAGCTACTTAAGACACTCTGGAATAACTTGAGTTATCCCATATTATAGTGTCCCATTTGTTTGCTCTGGCAATTGATTTTATGTTTTCTTATTTATTATTAAATCTGTTGTGGCAGTACTTTCATGTGGTGCAGGGTGAGATTTCCTTCAGAAGTCTCTGGAGTGCCCGTCCCTTATTTTAAAGTCTTGTGCAGCTGGCAAGCTGTGTTACTGATATTTCACAGAACTCTGTCAGGCTCTTTATTTATGTGTGTGCCCTCTGGTGCTCCAGAGTCACCCTGATGGAAAGTCATGTCTGGGTTGCAGTGCTGGCTGGATGCCATGCACCACCCTGTGTGATTCCAGCTCCATGGAGGGGGACTCACATACCTGTCCTGGTCCTGCTGGCTGAGCAGTCACGCCTCATGCTTCAGCGTGGTGCTGCGCTTGGGTCTTAGGTTTCATTTGCACCTGCTCAGTTTTTAAGTCACTGAACTACAGACACTTCAGGGATGGACTCCAGCAGTTGTGATCAAACTCCTCATATATATATATATATGTGTGTGTGTGTGTGTGTGTGTGTGTGTGTGTGTGTGTGTGTGTGTGTGTGTGTGTGTGTGTGTGTGTGTGTGTGTGTGTGTGTGTGTATACACACATATATATTCAACCCCATATTCTATTCGGATTTCCATTTTGTAGGTAAACCATTCCCTACATATACCGCTTATGCAGGTTGCCTTTCCTAATGACTGGCTCTCCTGAATTATCTTGTGGCATGTGACAGAAAGAAATAACTCTCACTCAGTATTTGCCCCCTACCCTCAGTTATCTGTTGAATTTATAGGCAGCAGCTATATTAGTAAATTCAGAAGTGCTTGGCAATTGTCCTGGAACTGATTTGCCTGTGCTTGTAAATTGTTAGGACAGTGCTGGTAAAGAATTTGCTGAGTTTATGACATTCCCTGGACAATTCATAGACTTGGTTTGCCAAAGAAAATTGGCACAACTCTAGGCAGATTACTTACAACCTGTTTGGTTTGAAGGCTGTGACAGTTTATTAATAGACTTGAGGTGAACTGTGATCATTGTTCTCAGTTACTGTAGGTGTAAGCTATACATTCTGAAGTTGATATGATAGAAAGGACAAAGTGTTTGCAAGCTGTCTCGTGCCCAGCCTTTCTGGATCTTGACTCTGAAAGACTTCTGCATTACACCTTCCTGTGCTTCCTAAGCCAGTGTTAAGTGTGAAAACAGGCTGAGGTGGTTTCTATGCCCACAATATGCACAAATGTGCAATATGGGAAGTGGGAGTTTTGCTTACAGAAGGAAGAAACACTTAGATCACAGGCGTGATCGAAACTTTGGTGGAGTTTCTCCCGTATGTTATACAATACTAACATGGTATTATTGTATTGCTTAGCTCCTTTATGTCAGGATGTTGGCTGCCCAGATGGTTTAGCTTCCTGTATTTTTTAACCTTCATTATGGCCATCTCTCCTTTCCACCCATCTGCTGAAATAAAGAGTACCTTTAGCATAGGAATAGGTTTAGAAAACAAAAGGTCAGTAGCAGCATTATTTCTTTTGTGACTTCATTAATATCTTTGACTGTTAGAGCAAATTAGTCAATGAATGGCAGACAAGCACTCCCAAGAATGCACTTCTCTTCATATGGCTGCAGCATCCTACTTATTTTACAGTACTATCTATACTGATGTGTGTGTGTGAGGAAGCCAGTACCTGTGTCCTATAGGAACACAAAGACTATGTAGCAAAGAGGTCCTTTCAGTGCTGTCCAGGTATCTAGCAGTTCCTTTCCACTTCTGCTGCAACCCTAAGCACTATCAAGTAAGAAGTAGAGCAGCCTATTTTTGTCGTTTGCCCACCAGTTTATTTCATAATTTCTTCCCCTGATTTGTGGGGAAAGCTTGAGGTTAACATCTGGAAAAGTGCTGCCTTCAGAAGTGAACAAGCAATGATGAGCTCCCTGCTACTCTGTTGAAATTATTAGTCTGCCTCTGGTCTGTGACTGCATCAGTATCTGCAACCAGTTTGGCTCAAGGTGCTGATCAGCCACCTGCTCAGCATCCTCCCTGTGTCATCCTCTTGGAACATATGATCCTATATAGTAAGGGTAAATTGTGAAAATGTCTTGCCACTTCCAAGATCTACGACTGAGGAGAGTTTTTGGGAAAACACCAAATAACAAAGAAAACCAGATGATAAACCACTGTGAATAGAGGCCTACAGTGTAGGCAATACAGTCCTTTTCCTCTCTCTTTTTTTTTTTTTAATCAGCAGTATCACAGTGGCCAAAGGTAAAAATGTCAAGACTTCTGTGAGAACTGTAAGAGTAGGAGGAAAAGATGTAACCTTTAATGTGTCCAGAGAAGGGCAATGAAGCTGGTGAAGGGTCTGGAGCACAAGTATGATGAGGAGAGGCTGAGGGAATTTGGAATGTTTAGCCTGGAGAAAAGGACACTCAGGGGAGACCTTCTCGCTATCTACAACTACCTGAGAGGAGGTTGTAGCAAGGTGGGTGACCGTCTCTTCTCCCTAGCAAGAAGTGATAGGACAAGAGGAAATGGCCTCAAGTTGTGCCAGGGGAGGTTTAGCTTAGAAATTAGGAAAAAATTCTTACTAGAAAGGTTGTCAAGCATTGGAACAGGCTGCCCAGGAAGGTGATTGAGTCACCATCCATGGAGATCTTTAAAAGATGTGTAGATGTGGCATATGGGTTAGTAGTGGACTTGGCAGTGCTAGGTTAACAATTGGACTTGATGATGCAAAAGTTTTTTTCCAACCTAAATGATTGTAACTATATCTAGACATATCCAAAGACAGAAGAGGATATTTCTCTGACATGTGTGTACTTTGGGAAATGGTCATCATGTTCTCCAGGAGTATTTCTAATTATGTGACGACTATGCAGAAAACTGAGAGGTCCTATTTGCTTTATCAACATTTGGTAGCCCAAGATACCATTTTGAGCATCCTGTTTGCACAAGTTTGTATCTATGAAAACAAAACAATGTTTGTAGATTATATCATATTCTGTAGCATATACACAAAGTGCACATTTGTGTAGAGGTAACAAAAATAGATATGAATGTATATTAATAATAATTGATTGTTCACTTTTATGTTGTGTTCTTTACTGATAAATCATTAGGATTGTGAATGCTTAATAAAACTACATTTTGTCACCGCCTTTACAATGTTAAAACTTATTTGTTTACATTAGTTGAAACTGTCTGCAGATGTCTGCAGTGTACATGCCTGCATCTGAGCAGTCACCTTCCATCCTTTTCATAGGCAATGAAAAATAATAGGTGTTTCCAGAATTCAATGTCCTCTCACATTTGCAGCATATAGTGTAGAGGCCTCATCTTTTTCTGCTAAAAATCTTCAGCAAGAATGCTATAATCTTTTTTTATCTATCTGCAGTGCTCTTGCTGTTACTCTCACAAAGGTTCTTCTGAGCATGGTTCTCATCGGAAGCACATCTTTTGCCTCAGAGCCCTCCAGCTTTTTGCCAGTGCTTCAAATTCAGCAGTTCTCCAGGGAGAATTAGTGTCCTTCTCCCATGCAACTGTCTGGTGAAAGATTTCTTTACCACAGAAGCTAAGGATGAACTGTTTTTCTCAAAACCGTTGGACAAATGACAATGTCATCAATTCCAGAGAGACTCCAAGAGCCAAAGTTCAATTTCTTATTTTAGGAAGGCACTGTGTAAAGATCTCGAAGTTAGGAGCCTTTCCTGACCTCAGTGTGTGAACATATTTGCCTCGTTACTGGAGGTTGCAGCAGTGGTCAGTGGCAGTCACTCTGGAGACATCCTGGTAAACTCCGAGACCTGCTGGACAGATGGTCCACATGAATCTCATAAGCGGCTCCAAAAAAGTATGGAAAACTGACAGAAAATTGGACAACGGCCAAAGCTAGCGATAATTTCATACATACTGGAATAGGAGCGATAAGATGAAATAATTTTATTGATGGAAATCTGTATCATGAACACAAAATAAGGAAACAGTGATCAAGAACAATGGGAGACAGGCAGTGTCCCTGTGATGATAGCTACATGTATCTTTGTGTTGACGAGAGCTTCTTTGTGTGTGTGGTGATTTTTTTTTTCCCTATTCTGCATGCAAGATAACACATTTAATTTCACTTTACTAGATTAATTGTATAGTCCAGCCATCCATCTAGGTCTCACTTTTGAATGGACATTTTTATGTCAGAGTTTATAACTAATTAATAACTAAGAATGAAATCCATTTCTGGAATAATTTCTGTGAGGTCCATGGACCTGTAGTCTGAATATTAAAATATTTGTTCAGAACTCACAGCTTTCAAAATGGAAAAAAACCAAACCAAAACAACAAAAATAAGACAGAATTGTTTTACCTTTCAGAAAAAAACAAATGAGCTTTACAGGCAAATGAAGTTGGCTACTGTGTGTCTGACCATACAGACTTATAATCCGCTATAGAAAAACATCTGTTTTACTACAGGCCAAGTTCTGAATTGTTTTAAGCCTGTGTGGGTGTACACAGAAATTACATAGAAAAAACCTAGAGACGTAGCTCTAGGGGCAGGAGAATGTCAAAAGCCTCAGTTCTCCATATATACTAAGGGAAAGAAGAAAGTGGATATACAGATATCTTCTGAATGTGATGCCTGTCTTAGAGTTGCAAATTTGTCATAACGGGCATACCTGAAAGGAATATCCTGATAATATCCAAGTCAACATAGTCAAGGACAGTTCTTCCCAGAGACAGCATTGCACTGCTGAAATACAAGAGGTTTCATACAAGACAGTGCTCGGTTCCATCGTCTCCTTAGAGAAGCCTCTTAGAGCCAAGTGCAGAAGCTCATAATGGAGGCAAAAGTCTAGAAATGCCTTCTTTCTCCTTGTTACTCATTTTCTTATTGAAAATGTCAGGGGCAATCTAGACAAAAATGTTGTATATATTCACCTTACCATTTTGTAAGTAAACACCAGATGAATGTAATGTGCAACAGGCCTCCACTATGCCCTAATTTGTACAGGAAATACACAGGAAAATTGTTTTGAAGTATTTGTTAAATGTAATATATGCAACCTGAAAGTATGACCATAAAAATTATTTTATTTGTAATAGTTTTGACAACATAGATGCATTTTTCCTTTACTAATTAATAAAGCATATACAAAGGGGTTATGGTCTAAGAAAGCAAGACAAGTTGTATTAAGCATTAGGAAAAAATGAGCTTATAGAAATAATGCTCATAGTGAAAAAAATATTAGATTTCTTTTAAGTTTGGAAAAAAGACTAACAAGGAAAAGGTGTGGAAGTGATCATGATAGCCTAAAAATAGCAAGTATGCATTTTGAGGAGGATGAAGATTATATGCTCAGGTCAGGAAAAAGAAAAGATAATCATAATTTATAACAAGGAAGGTTTCCATTAGATTTAATGAAACCCTTCTAACTGTTTTGGTAATTTAGCACTGGGACAAGCTATAGATAAAGGTTATGGAAATCCCTTTGTTTTATAGGAACAAATAGCATTAATTTCTACCAGACACTGTTATGGCACACTAAAACCAACCATATTTAACCCACAGAGTCAGAATGGAACTGCTTTTGTTGTCACATGCACTTCTACATTTCATTACTTGTGGTGTCTTTATAAGAATTAGGGGAAATTTCAAGATTTTGTTTCAGCAGCATTTCTCTCCTCATTCACATGAACCCTAATGTGCCTTTACACAAAACTTGTTCAGTGACTTCTTCTTCCTCAAATAGTCTTTTTGGCTACTTGCAAAGACTTTCATGATAGTTTCCCTTTCCTTCCTGAATGTTACACTGAAATATTGCACCACAAGCCTTAATGATGTATGCCAGATTAAAGCATAGCTGTTTACTTTAAAGGAAATTACAAGGATTTCAAAAACTTTTTTTAGGCTGAGGATTTTTCCTACATGTTTAATCGTGGCCATGCATTGTTTCTAAGAGGAATCCAGGGCTCAAAGAGGAGTCCAGAGTGAACAAAACAGTATCAAAGAAATAGAAAGCTGTCTAAGAAATTCATCCAGAATAAATGAGGAGTGCCTGGTTACCTCAGTATGCAGTTGTTAGTCTGATCCAGATTCAAAATGCAGACTTTGACCATCTGAATTAGCCACCCTAGTGTGTAGGAGGGCTCACCTGGACCTGTGAGGTGAGTCAAAGCACTGAAGTTGGGCACCAATGTTCCTGGTACTATCAGTGGTAGGAGGCTGTCACCTCCAGGAGAGATGCTCAGCTCTCCAAAGAGGTGCTGAGTGTGAAATGTAGCTTAGACTTATCTACCAAGAACAAGACGGTGTGAAGAAGATCATAAAGTAACATGGCTCTGTAAGGTAGTGGTTAGCTACCCCCTAATGAATAGGCACTCAAGAATCTATCTATCTATCTATCTATCTATCTATCTATCTATCTATCTATCTATCTATCTATCTATCTATCTATCTATCTATCTATCTATCTATCTATCTATCTATCTATCTATCTATCTACCTACCTACCTATCTACCTATCTACCTATCTACCTATCTACCTATCTACCTATCTACCTATCTACCTATCTACTTATCTACTTATCTGTATGTATGTCTGTACGTCTGTCTGTCTGTATCAAATCTAGTACTTATCAACTGGTAAAAACAGCAGAAGAAGGGTATGAAGGGTTTTCTCCCCTATTTTTTGAAAGTTAAGCTCACTTTTAAGGTCTGAATTGTAATGAGAGTTAGGTGGGAACCTCTGTAACTGTTCTGATCAAGATAATTTGAAGGACCTTGTGGCATATGATATAAATGTCCTCTGAACCTGTCCGTGTTCAGGGTTACACTATGCTGGAGAGTGAACATTTGGGATCTATTTATTCATCTCAAACCTCTTAATTGGTCTTCAGGTTTATCATTGGCACCAAAGTTGGTGATCTAAATCTTGTCCTGCATGTTTTTCACAATAGGAGCAAATCAATTTGGGTGAGCCCTATTACCTTGTTACCTATGAATGGAACTTTACTTCAGAAATTCCTAGGATGTTTTGCTTTTTAAGGATGTCTGTAAGACTTCAAAACAGCTATTAAGGTAAGGAAATTGTTTAGCTGCTTTCTGTCGGTTTCCTTCTTTTGTTGAACCTTTAATAAAGAACCAGGACATTGCTTAGGTGGTGAAACGAAATACAGGTGGTGGGCTGAAACCTCCTTGTATTTATGTCAATGTAGTAATTTTACAATTCCTTATCTTCCTTCCCTCCCATCTCCAATTGTTTCATTAACAGTTGACAATTTCTAAGAGCCTGGAGAGTTTTGCAAGTATGGAGCTGTTCAAACAAATTGCAGGGAAGCCTCATGTTACACACAGTCAGAAAAGATACAATGCAGCAGTAACTTTGTCAGTTATGGTCTGGTTTGTCTGGCATTTCTGCTCAGTTCTAAGCAGAAAAAGACCTGGTACCTACTTGGTGCATTTAAGTGCTACAGTAGCACCAGGTATAAAAGCATCGTTGGTGATGTGTGACGGTCTCTAATGGCTCATGGAAAGTAGAAGCTGGCTTTTCACGTTTGTAGCAACTAACTGATTAGCAAGAAATTTACAAGCATAAATACATGCTTTGCTTCTGGAAAAGCTTTCAGAAATTCTGTTAACAGTGCTTATGAAGCATATTGCTGTTCATCTCTTCTATCCAGCCTCACTTATCAGCCTCTTGAATCAGAACCTTTTGCTGTCTTGTTTCTTCACAACTGTAGAGGAGCAGTAGAAATGCACATACCACTTCATTCTAGTTTCTTATGTATTTCTTCCTTGCCTATATCTTTTCCTCAACTTCCAACCCTTAGTTTCATGGCATTGCACCCAGGAGGTGGAGGGATCTAAAGCTAAACCGGGACTGGGCAAGGGGCTTCCTGGAGCCCTGTACTGATGCTGGACCTGAAATGGGGGACTTGGTGCTTATGAGCATCCAGCTAACACCAAATGATGCAACTAATTTGTGGGTAATTCTGTATTAGAGCCTCTGATGTGCCCAAACAGGAGTGGAAAAAGAATATGGAGAATGAGTCAGTCCACCCTGTCTGGGCTATGGCTCCCTCAGCAGGCCTGCTTAAATGGGTTTTTCTTACTATGAAGAAGGGTAGAAGTGTTTTAGCCTACAAAGAGTGCTAACAACCTCCTGTTTATCTCAGTTACCCAAACCATAGCAAAAACCAGTTACCCAAACCCAAACTCCTGTCTGGACCATTATTGGTGCCCATTCAAATGGTTCTAACGTTGAAGTAATAAGCAAAAATACGTGCTAAACAGCTCTGAATCCTTTTCAAGCTGAGTCTGATCCTGTGGGTTTGATGTTTATCTGCATCCACCTAGACCATATTCTAAAAATGTAAGTCATGTTTTATCATGTGGTAGCCATCTAGAAGCCCTACCTTCAATCCCAGCGGAAACATTTTCCCTTGCTCCTCTGCCAGATTATGCTGTTGAGGGCTTCAGGGGAGTTAAGTTAAACTCATAATAGCTATTGAAAAAGAGAGTGCTGTGGAACATGCCAACTTTTTTGTACATCACTTATCTTCACAGGGCCTCAGAATAACAGTCAAGCCCATTATTTCGGTGTGTTGTATTAGGCAGTCAAAACAGGAGGAGGCTGCTCTGCAGCATGTATTCCACTTGAGACCTCCAATGCAGCAGCAGAATTTGGGATGCTGTTGTCATCTTGGTTATGAGCTCTCCACTTCCTCCTTAGTGACTTCTTCAGATGAACTCAGTATGGGACCCTCCCAGTCAGGGACAATGAGGAGGACAAAGGTTATATATGACTAAATCCTTGGGAGGATACACTGTGCGGGTCCTCCTAAGATCTTCCAGGGTTTATGTTTGAATAATATGAAGAGTATGTATGCCCATAGCTCAAGCCACAACCCACCACCATACTCCCCATCCCCAAACTGATAAAGTCTCTCTCTCTCTTGGCTACAAGACCTTTTTCTTCCCCCATTTTGCCTGAGGTTTTGGCTTAGACATGAGATTAGAAACAAAACCAGATATTTTTTTTAAAAAAACTGAAATCAGATATTATTTTTTTTTACTGGACTTGATGATATAGCTGACTGAAGCGAAAAGTTTAACAGAAAAGCCAAATACATAATTGCTTTAGAAAATGTTAAACTAAACCCACACACTTCATAGTAAGAAAGAAAGAGATGGAGAATCAGTTTCTGTATGCAGACTGAGAAGGAGGGTTTGAAATCCCCAAGCCCAGTTGTTTCACTTGTTTGGAAAAGTACTGAAACAGAGTTAGACACACAAATGCATCTATATTAAATACATTTATAAATAAAATTTTCTGTTAGGGTGAGTATTAGAAGTAGTGTTCTAAGGAAGAGAAGAGCTATGTCCTCTAATGGAAGTATCAAATTAAATGAAAAGTGTGAAGCTACCCTTAGAGAGGTAAGGGTAATGTAATCCTCTAGGGAAGATTTCAGAGGAAGCAGGTTACACTGTCCCCCACTTCATGCTATGCTACATCTTCCCTTTTAAATGTCATGTAAAGCATTTCATAGGAAGAGCTCTGACATTAAACCTCGAATCACTGGTTTCATCTTTGTTTATTCTGGAGGCACAAATATTTAGGGTTGTCTCAAAGTGGCTTTCTAGACCCTACACTTGCCTGGCACAGCAGTTCCCCACCTTGAATATATGCAACAGAGACAGGTCAAACCTTGGAGCTAATGCTGAATCTAGTTGCTCTAAGAAATAGACCCAGGGTGTGTGTGAGAGGCTGGCTGGGGCTGAGCAACCCCCACTACAAGGAGGGAAGAGGAAGCTAGTGGGAAAATGTGTGGAGCTGGGCTTGCTTCTGCCTCCCAGGAGACTGGGAAATAAAGGATGGTTCCTGGTGCTGGGCAGGAGCTCCCCTTTCTCCTCTCCCCAGCACAACGCATCAGCCTGCTCACCACAGAAACATAAACCATCTTTGCAAGGCTGCAGCATCATAAACAACAGTAAGAGAGAGGGACAGCTGTGGTGGTTTTCTGTGTCTGCTTTCCTAAGCAACTGCCTACGTTTCCCATGACTAAATTAATCACCCATAAGAGGCAAGTTAATATTGTTGTACACCGTAACTGCATTGTGAAGTCTTTCTGTTAAAGAAAGGAGGCAAGCTAATTCCTCAGAACAGCGCTGGCAGAAACGGCTGTGGGCAGCTACTCAAGCTATCAATGATTTATCTCAAGTACAATCTATTTCTGGCAAGGCAAAGCCCAGCGTGAGCTGATTTACCTTTCCTTATGTCAATAACATGTTTATTGTTATTAATCCGATCTGATGAGTGTTTCCTTTTGGAAAACTCATCAGTTATTTCTATAAAAATTGCAAACCATTGTGCTGCTTCACTTGGAACATTCAGTACTCTGGAGTCCCTATCTAGAGCCTGTTCCTGCTACACCTTTTTTCAGTGACTGTCTCCCAAAATGCCAAGCCACCTCTCCTCCTTTCCTGGCTGTGCAGGTGCTTTTCTTCTGCTGCTGTTCAGGTTCATGCTCCTAGTTTGATTGTGTATATTATAAGAAATGGGTGTAAGGCTTCACAGAAATAAAATGTAAGATTTATTGGAGTTTGCCCCTCAGCACAGGGACACACATCTGACTGGAGGAGTTTGTGCCCTGGAATAGTCAGAATTTCCCTATTTCATTTCAGAGCAGTGGCCCTCCCTTTTATACTGGGTTGTTTGAGTTATTTGGGGACTCCTGCAGTGGTCCTCTTTCCCTTTTCCCATAGGAGCAGACAAAATTATGTCCGGTGTTGATGTCTCATTGCTGTCACTGAAATAACACACCACCGCATATTTTTCAAAACCAGAATGCACCTTTCCCCCACTCTTTTAAAATGTAAATGGAATTTAGTAAGACTGGGTAATATAGTCATAGCTATTGTCACAGACAGGGCCAGCATCCATTGGCATCCATTCCTGGCTGGCATCCATTTATTTTTCCAGGAATGCTTAACAGTCTTTTAATAATACATTTCCTCATATTGAATACACTTTATATCCTATGCCTTGGTTCTTGGAGGTGTCGCATGCCGGTCTGAGACTGGAACGTGGCTCTGTTTGTATTCTCAGGAACAGAATTAAGACTCAAAATGGAGTCAAGAGCCAAGGAACTTTATTTGCCCAACAATACATCTGTGAATGCAAAGAGAGAGAAAGCAAGAGATAGAGAGAGAGAAAAGAAGGAAAGAAAGAAGGAAAGAAAAGGAAAGAGTTCAGAGCATTAGCTAAACCCCGGACCTGCAGCGTCCTGACAGTCCAATTAGTTTCCAAGTCCGGTGGGGGATCGTTCTGCCCGATGTCAGTTGGTTCCATTTTTTTATAGAGTTTTTACAAGCTGTTCTGCTTAACCACACCTTCCACCTGTCAATGGTGTACGTGCCCAACATCAAGGGGCCTCCAGGCACCTTGACCCCCTCACCCCAAGTCTTGGCACATGCACAGGGGTTTAGTTAAGTTTTGCAGGATCAGCCTCCCCTGTTGCTCCAAGACGTCAGTCAGTTTCCTCCTTTAACAATGTATAGATAAAACTCTGCGGTGGCAGTGGTTTTATATTCCTGCCTGAAATCTCTTTCGTGGCAGTGGTGTTATCTTCCTGCCTTAACAATTTATTCACTGTGGTAATGGCATGAGTTTCCTGCCATAGCAATGTTGAGACAATACATCTGCTGTGGCGATGGTGGGTCTCATCGGCACAGTTTCTCACAGGAGGTTGTAAGCAAGGTCAAGGACTTGCATTTCTCATAGATGATTTTCTGTTGCCTTGGTTGTGATTCTGTAATCAGTGAACAGTCCTTCTAAAATTTTCTTGCCCATTATGCACAACTGTTGGAGATTGCTTTCTAAGAAGGAACATGTTGGGGGGAATTTCCTTGAATGAACTAAACCACGTCTGGCTGTTCTTTCTCATAATGATTTTCTGGTTGGCACAGTGAATAAGTTTAGGTATTTCCTGAGATGTGTTGTGAAAGTAATAATTTCAAATGCTACTTATCTGAATTCTTCATTCTACTGTTTCAACTGAGAAGTGATTACATCTTCTATTAGCAAGGTAATTTCATAGTGAGATATTTAACTTCTTTTGAGAGAGGCTAAATGGCTTTTACTTAGAAAAACACAGTTGCTCTGGTGTCTTTACTTGAGTACGCTGTATTTCATTGTTATAAACAGCATAAAAATATCAAAAAATGTTCATGGACTATACTGAAATGATGTATGTGTGTGATTTTTAGTAAGCTTTAATGTTTTAGTTGTATAGAAACTGGATATAAACCAGTACAGGCTAATATTTAATGTCAGCTCACCTCTGATTTATTTGCATACATTTGTGTCATGAAAGCCAATGAAGTAATTTGAAGTTTCTGGAAAAATTAGATACTCTGTAGAATAACTTTATTTCTTAATAATCTGCTTTTAGGAGCTGTTTTGAATAAGCAATGTAGATTTGTGCTTGTCTTCAACATGATTCTAGAACTTTGATGCACATAATTATTGACAGGCAGAACCAGGCTTGATATAGTATCTTCTGAATAAATAGGGAACATTTTCATTTTGGTGTTTCAGGTAACAGTTCCTAAATTTAGCCTTTTAATGCTTACTGGGCTGGAGTTTTGAAACCTTCCTTACAGCAGTATCAGATATTGGAGGGTATAAGTTTATGCTTTTTTACCCATTAAGTTGCCAAGTTAAACTGAATGAATTTTCATTACTGTGTCTGTGAATTTCTCTTCTGTTGCATTATGCCAGCATTGTAGCTGCTGTGATTTGGTGAAAAATGGGAGAAAATTAAAAAAAAAAAAAAAAGACAGAGAAAAATCTCAAAACATCCAACCCCAAAACCTCTTGCCAGCTGTTAAGGGCATGCTCCCATGTACTTGCCTGATTCGCTGTCACTGGTGTGGGACAGTGATCTTTCAGTTTACAGACCGCTGCTTACTCGAGCTCCTTCTCTGTGTAAATGTGGCAAGATGCATGTGACTATGCCTCCTTACATCCCTTAGGAACCCTCTGACTTGCAGCCACTGAGCCTTTCACTGCTCAGAGAAATGACCCTCTGTCCAGCTCAACCAGGAACTTTTCAGTTCCCACTGATTTTTTGGCATTTGCACAAAATTTCCCCCTAAAGACCCTAAATAAATGGATCAAACAGACTTCAAAAGATTTGTCTTCTCTTTAAAAGGGGACTCTATTAGTTCAGAAGAATCTGGAACTTTTCTGGGAGAACACAAAGCTTGGGGGAAGGGTTATATTATTGTTGGGGTTTTTTAGACACTTTCTGAGTATTGAGACAGTGGTTGCTGTGATTCTTACGCTTTGGCATTTCATAGTAGTATTTGACAGCACTCCTACACAAAAAGAAAAGAAAAGAAAAAAAAAAGATAATTGCAACCTAAAACATACAAAAAAGTGGTCGACATGAAGCTTTTATTTGAAAACAAGTATTTCTGTGACCTGTGTCTGTAATGCAAATGAAAAATCTAAGTCAGGAAATGGAAGGAAAAAAAGCATTGCTTTACTAAAGTTGAAAAACGGGAGCCTGACATTTGAATTACTGTTATACTGGTATTATTGTACTGACTCAAGGAAATTTATTCCAAATCTGCTCTGCATTAGTGTAGACTATCCTTCTGTGTACTTAAATGTTAAGGAACAAGAATATCAATGGGATTGCTGGGTATCTGCAACACCAAAGCCGCAAAAGCAGCAGAGAGTATTTAATTAGTCTTAACATGCTTATGTATATGCAATGAACACAGCCACAGAGTACTCAGTTGTTTCTATTTTGTCCCTCATGTTTTGCAACTATATAAGAGTGAATTGGAGAAATTTAGTACACTGTAGGTGGGTATGAGGGTCTGTAAGTTCTGATAGTAATTATTACAGCACGGTGAGCAAACCTTCCTTTGTAGTGAATTCTTGCTATCACACAGTCTCACAGGTAGTGTTTCAGAGCAGCAGTTACTCTGGTATCCCTGTGTTTCCCACAGCTATGGCTCAGCAAAACTCAGGCATGTTACTAGAGCACAGGTCCTTCCCCCGGATTGCTCAGTGATTAAGTTCCACTTCCTGCTTACTTAATTCAAAAATCTGATTATCCTTCAAGATGCAGGAAGGTTCAAAGTTGGACATAGTTGGAAACCGCATGATATTTTTTTTTATCCCAGTAAAACAACAGGGACAAGCTGTTTATATAAATATTGGCACGCTGTTCCTGGCAGCATTACATGAAATGCAGCTGGGTGGCTGGCAGTTCTGTGCTCTTCCCAGAGGCACAACTGGAGACTTAGTAAAGAAAACCTGTTTCTACCAAGCTCTATAGAGAAAGCAAACTGCTTTCATGGCCACAGCAGCCACCTATCATGTTTTCTTTAAAGATAATAAGAATAGTTCCATTTTGTCAGAAGAATTTCAGTTCCGAGTTCCTTTAAAATAATTCTTGTTTTAGAATAAAGGCTACTCATGCAATGTCTGGGTTACACATTTTAAAGCATTTCATATAGCAGTAAGTCCATGTTACGTTCTCAGTGGGCCCTCATGAAACATTTCCTACGGGCTATGACCCACCACCGTCAGCAAAAAATTCATGGACAAATCTCTGGGTTTGTAAGCAACTTTTGCTAATTGCAGAAGGTCACAGAAGAAGATTATTGTGCTTGGGGAACTGAAGAACTGAGTTCTTTAACCTCACACATTTGGTATTGAATCATTTACTTAAGAAACTTTGATATAAAGTATTTCAGTCCATGTAGCAGCACATAATCAACTCTGTCCTTTCTAATGATAATGGGTCTTTTTGGCCATGTTCCACCACTGCAGACAAAATACATGAAGACAGACCTTTGAGTGTTCTAATCTATATGTGCCACTTGCAAAGCAAACAGTGTACTGGAATAATAATTTAAAGGAACATTTCATAGCAGCTGATAATTTTCTGCTGTAACAGGACACTGGGAAAATGCTGACGCTATGAAATGAAATGCTCTCCAGTTAGCTCTCAAGCAGGTGAATGGCTGGGCTTGCTGGGCAGGGCACCTTCAGGCTGCTCAGCCTGCTGGCTGCCCGGCTCTCAGCCCAGCTTTTTCTTCAGCACTCTGCTTCCATTTGTCTCACAGCACATTTTTCAGAAATGTAATATATATATATATATATATATATATATATATATATATATATATATAAATTTAATCATTCACTTCAAGAATAAAAAATGTGTTGTAAGTTTGTAGTTCTAAATACATGATTTGGGCCAAAAGTATTGCACACACTTTTTGCAGTACGCTGTCAAACAAATACCAAAATTCCATACCATACGTGTGGCTATTGACAAACAATAATAAGCCAATTATCTTTCTTTTTTTTTTCTGGATGTACATGAAACACAATTCACATGCCTTACATGGCAGATACACACACATATATAAAAGACTGCCATAAAATATTCAATAACAGAATGTAAATACATTTTTGTTTCTTCACATAAATGGACTCATTTTTCTTGATCAAGACTGAAATGCTGTTTATATGAGTAAGTAGCAAAGGTTATGTGAAAATAACAACTAATAATCACGATGCCCCATACTGCTTGACAGTTCCCCTATTCCTGATAAGCTTAGTTAAATATTAATGAAGTTTTATTTGAAATTTTCCTTTCTAGATTGTTTTTTTCTGGCCTGAGATAAAACACAGGGGCAGCTAGCATGTTCTCTGTGCCACTGTAAAATTTAAAGCTACCTATTTTTTCTTCATATAGCAATATTTTTAGTGTAAACAATCAAAAAGGTGGGGGAGAACTGGTCTCACAGCAAAGGGAGGGAGTTTGCAGATTTGCTGCCAGTTCTGGTACCAGCTCTTTGGGCTCTGGACCATGAGGTTCTGGTTGAAGCTGAGGCAAGCCGAGCTGTGATTAACCAACCGACTGAACCCTGGCATATTGCAAGCCACAAAATTTAATATGATTACTCTTGAAGATAGCAAAGTAATTTGGGTTTCATTAGGATGTTTTTGGTTTTCATAAAATGTATGTATCTTCAAATGTGGGTTGCTGGATGAAAGCAGAAGTGAAAGTCCAGTGGCATTTGGAGCTGTCATGTTTTTAGCTAGAAGTCAGTTTTGAAGCAACCCAGTGCAACTACAGCAGCAGATAATCAGCTTTTTGGCAGAGGGATGGCTCTAAGGTAGGGCTAGGTTACAGCTGAAGACCGAGCTGATACTTTATCCAAGGCATGCATATTTAATATGCAGAGGAACGAATGATGGTGAAATTGTGAAAACATGTGGAGGCAAATTTAGCTAGAAACTATATTCCACTCAGTTGAACTGAAGTAAACATGTAGCCGTACTTCACTACCCACAAAGGAGAGAGTGCATTGTAAAGCAGTGGCACTCTTCTGGAATCCCCAAGAGAAAGGAAGAGTGTTAGGAACAGGAAATCTGATTCCATAAAGCTCTGACCAGTTTCCATGACTTTCCGGCACACATTGTCACAGCAAGGGCAGTAGTACAGGTGATAGACTGGGTATGCTGGATGCTTACTAGCAAGAGCATCTGTTGGGGCAACATAAAGTTGCAAGTTTTTAGTCTGTCAGCATAATCTATGCCCTTTCTAACACAATCCTGACAGAACTAGATGTGACTAAAGTGAAACTCCCCATAGCCTTCAAAGTCTGAATTGTAATGTGGGCATATGGTATCAAAATTAGTGCAGAATTCCTGATCACAAACTTATGTTCCCATGGGAGGTTTTTGATGGAAGGGGAAGATAGTATTGTGCAAACAATGCAAGAACTCTTTAGATCCTGTTGGTGAATTTTTTCTAGTATTAGAGTTTATATGTATATAGATTTTATATTAGAGTCTAATATGAGTATTAGAGAAGCCAGACAAGTCTGTGTTAGGAAAATCTTATTCCCTAACTATTGTACCAATTAGTCTTTATAGTATGAAGTTGAATGAACTTTCTTAATAGTATGAAATTATATTAGTTTTTTAAGAGATATATAGTTTACATTGAAGACTGCATAGTCATGGTGAAGTCAGCATGATTAAAGGGCCCCAGTTCATTGCAAGGAGGAGGACAGCCTCCACCCTGAATTCAAAGAACTTTGTTTCTTGGAATCTTAAAGCCAACTGAGATAAAAGCTCTCCAGCACCTCTGTGAAATGCTTCCATTATCTGGCATCATAGATAAGTAATAGTAGAAAGACTGACTCCAAGGACATCTAGCTCAAGGAAGAAGCGAATGGTGGCACAACAGTTGCTTTTAACAATATTAGTATGTATGTGTGAAGTAGTAACTGGTCAAATCATGTTGTACCTGAATGCTTGAAAGGTGCAAGAACCACGTGTGAAACCATTTGGTGTGCTTCAATTGGAATGGGACATCTCACACACATGAATAAGGAATGAGACTTGTAATTCTATACTTTGCATCCTAACCTCTCTCCTCGGTTGGCATGGGCCAGTTGCAAAATTTCATGACATCTGTTTGACTTTCTGCCCACAAAAATTGGTGGTGAATGTGATTGTAGATGGTAGTTTGCACTGTAGTGACCTTGAGGTACTAGAGTTCAAAATCCAGAGGAAGTGAGGAAAAGAAGCAGCAGAGTTAGCATTGTGGACCTCAAGACAAGTCGCTTAAGCTTATTTAGGGAACTTCCATGCAGAATTCAACCAGAGGCTGTCATGAGAGGGCAAAATGCTCCAGAGAGTGTATTTTTACTAACTAGCTTTTAAAGAAAACTTACTGAAAGTTCAACAACATCTCCCCATACAACCATTTATAGAAAAAGGGAGAATTTTGACAGTACTCCAGCTCAGCAAAGCAATTAACTTCTTAATGAACCAGTATGTACAAAGCATAGAAGTGAAACAAGGACAGCAATACATATGAGTGATCATCATGCATTTAGTGAAAACATCAGAAAAGTCAAAGCTCAGGTGGAGCTAAACTTGGGAGCCAGGGAAGTCGGAAGAAGGGATTCAACAAGCATGGCAGTAGCTGATGAATGGGAGAGTCAATTTGGTGACAATGATTCTGAAAAGCCTGAAGTATTCCTTGATTTTCTTGCCCCAGTCACTACAAAGATCCTCCCAGATCACTGCCTATAGGAGGCTGGTAAGGAGGCTAGCCAACAGTGGAGATGCAACAAATTCAAAACTACTTTAAAAAGCTGAGCATATTCACATCTGTGGGTTAGATGGCATTCATTGAAGTGTGATTGCAGGATGACTGTGTTATCTACAAAAACATCATAGTGATCGGAGGAAGTCCCTGTCTTGAAAGACGTTAATATTACCCTCATCTTTAAGAGTGGCACAAAGGAGGCTCCAGGTCAGAAAGATTGACCAACCTCACCTCAGACTGGACATCATGTACTTCTGCAATCCATTTACAAGCACTGGAAAAACAAGAAAGTCCTTCAGGAACAGTAAGCACAAATTTACCAAGGACAGGTCATTCTTGACCAGCTTGACTGCCTTATATGATGAAATGGCTGGCTATGAGGCAGGGGCAGAGCAGCAGAGATCAGATACTTTAACTTTCATAAGGGTTTTGACAACATTTTGGACAGCCTTCCCAACTGTAAACTGAGGAAACATGCACTGGATGAAGTGTGCATTAGATGGGCTCATAATTGAATTGACCATGGGACTCAAATGATAGTAATCAATGCATTGACATGTAGTTGGCAGTTATTAACAAGTACCCCAGGGGTCAATACTGGGACTGATACTGTTGAATATCATCATTATCATCTCAAATGATGAGACAGACCACATCCTCAGGAAATGTATAGATTACATTAAATTTGAGTAGGGTGATCGACATGTTGACAGTTGAGATTCAGTCCAGAGGGATTTTGAAAAGCTTGAAGACTAGGCCAACAGAAACTAAGCTCAACAAGAAGCCTAAATTTCTGTGCCTAGGGCAGGATAACACCAGGTATCATTACAGGCCACAAACTGACCCACTGAGCTGCAGACTTGCTGAGAAGGCTATGGTGGACACCAAGCTGAATATAAACCAACGGTGTGCTCTCATCGTAGATAAGACAAACTGCTTATTGAATAGGAAAGCATGTCCGACAAATTGAGGAAGTCATCATTACCCTCTGCATGGTGCTGGTGCGCATGCACATGAAATATTCTGTACAGTTTTGGGCCATCTCACTCGGTCTTGAAAATGGTGAGAATCTATCCAACCACTAAGACGACTAGGGGCCTAGAGAGTATGACTTGTGAGGAGAGGTTGAGTTTGATGGGCTTAAGCAAAGGGGAGGCTAAGGGTCAGTGTAACCACAGCCTAAAGCTACTTTGAAGGGAATGGTAAAGCAAAAGCCAAAATCTTCTCAATAGTGGCAGATGTATGAGAAGAGAAAAGACCCAGTGGCTGAACATCTTTGAACATTAGGAAAAGCTTCTTTACTTAGTGGGAGTGGGATAACGTAGCATTGGAAGATTGTATAATCTGTCCTTGGAGGTTTTCACATCATAGCTAATCAAAGCTGCAGCTGATGTAATGTAACATTGATGAAACTCGGTTTAAGTGGAAAGATGGACATGAGATCTCTGGATATACTCCTTCCAGCTGTACTTTCTGTGATTGACTTCTGTTGTGTATCTACATTCTGTTCAAGTTCAGGCAAATGTATATTCACTTGGTCTATCTGAAGTTGTTACGCTGAAGGAAAGGAGTAGGAATTCACTTCAGGCAGTAGGAGAGTGTCCTCTGACTTGTATCTGACTTCAGCTTGCCACTGTCTTAACGCACTTTGCAACATCATCTGAAAATGCACTACACTACATACAAATGCAAGAGTCAAACAGTAATAAGAAGGTACCGCAAGTTCATAGTGATAACCTTTCCCTGTTTAAACCTCTGACAGTTTTACACACCTAATGATTGTGGGGAACAAAAAAAAAAGAAAAAAGTCCAAGATGCTCTAAATACAGTGTAATCTGATTATGTATTCTTCTGCCTGTTGCCAGCAAACAAATATTAAGCCATATGCTTCATGATCGAGCAATGCAGTTGTGCGATTACACAGTACTAGTTGGCCAGATCTCTTCTGTGTCTACATAATCCTATGTGTTCCTCAAAGCTGTGAATGAGAAGATAATATTTTTCATCTGGTATCATGCCACTGTAGTTAAGGAGGTGGAGAGCATTACCAGTATCAATTAAGCTTAAATGACACTGTAATAACTGCCATTAGCAACTCAGTCCTATCTTCTATTTCAGTCTTTGTTTTTCTGAGCGCTCTTGTAAATTGCTCTGATTTATACTTTCATTTATTTTATTTTATTTTTTTTTACTATAAATCCTCTTGCTGTGCAGATAATAGTTTCAAGGGCTGCCATTTTTACTCTTATCAGACTTTGGCTAATGCAGCTGTATTTCACAGAAAATTCACAGAAATTATTGCTGAGTCAGTTCAATCCTGAATTCCAACATAATTGGGCTAAGCAATTTGAGCAATTTGAGATTAACCATGGCAGCATGAGCAGGAGTTTGGCCTTGTGAAAATAATCCTTCAGACAATCTTCTACAACAGATATAGATATGACTTCTTTTGTTCCCTGAGTGGAGATAGGAAATGGGCAGTGATACTTGGGATCCAAATCTCTTTCTACATCTGATCCTTAGCTCTGCAAGAAAATGTTGCCCTTTGTATGAGCTGTGATGAAACTACAGTTTAATCAATACTGAGTGATGAAGACACGTTTAAAATGAATTATCAGTGTGGGTATCCTTCCAGGAAATATCTAGAAACTATTGATTCTGTTTGACTCTGGATAAGCTCTACAAGTATCTGTATTATGTTGCATACATGACTATGAGGATGGGGTTAATTTGCCTATCCAGCTACCGGAGGCCATGTTTAGATATTTGGCATAAATATTAGATGTGCATTTAAACTAATTAAGCAACTCTTTCACTCTTACCATCTTATGTGTTCCCTCTGTTTGTACTGCCTCAGGTTCACTGTACTAGGGAAGATACCCAGCTGGAAACTAACCCAGGAAAAAAGGGGTTTGGTTGAAATGACTCAGCAGAAGGGACAGATCAAGGGTTGAGGACAGCTACCTGGTGACAGATGCTTAAAATAACATAGACAATGAGGAAATGAATGCTCAAGTCTTCTTTTTGTATGTACGTGCTGAACTACTTTTCTAGATCTTCTGTTACAAAAGACATACTTCAGTGTCCTCTTCCCTGTGCAGAAACCCTTTGCTGCCCAGGAGATGCTCATTTTTCAGTTCTGAACTGCAGCAGTTAGTAAGCTGTACATCTGCTGAAGGGACACTCTCATCACTGAAGAATGGTGTTCAAGCTGACCATCTGACGTAAACTCTCACCATTTAATCAACAAATGTGTGGCTATGACCATCTAAGTGCTTGTGATACACAGCTACTATGTGTGTAACCACTGGCCTCTTAGACAGATCCTTTGTGCTGTGGCCTCTTTACATCTATCATCCCTTAGACTTTGTGCTAGAAGTCAACATTCTTAATTTATTCCCTTAAAAAAAATAATAGTAGTTTTAAAAAGCATTTACAATTCATCCTCTGAGCCTTCATGTGAATATATGATGATAATAGTAATTAATTAAGTATGCTCTTTCTAAAGATGTCACAGAAGGTTACAAAAGCTTTTAAGAAATTGGTCCTTAGAACATCACTATGATTTGGGGAAATATTTTTTTTCTCCTTTTTTCCTGATTAAAAATGTTAAACTTGTAGAATAAGTCCTTTGTCCAAGGTCCAGAAACAAATTCTGAGTACAGATTTGGAGTTCCAGCAGAAGCAATGAGTTTAACCATTTGGTGTTCATACCTACAGAAAATAAAAAGCTCACCTAGATTTTAATTGGGCTATTTCATAATTTGCCCATAATTTTTTGGAAAACTAGAACCCTAGATAAAGACTTGGAAAGATGCATTCAAGTCCTTCTCTGCAAGCTATAGTCCTTGCTCTTTGAGTACAGATAGCTGTAGAATTGTGCAGTGCACAAAACTGTAGGATTGTGCAAAGGGCAATCAAGGTAATCCTATTTTAGGGTGGTTCTTGCATCAGCGTCTGAAGTTAGGTGAGTTTTGAGTGGGTCCATAACAGTATATGGGGAGCATGTTCCTCATGAGAAGATGCTGACTGCAAGGAGATCTGCAAATGTGAGTTTAGGGATTTAGAAAGGTTTGACCTTTTCTGCTGTCAGGAACGTACTGCAGAACAAGCTTTCTGGATCTGCAAACACTTAAATGACTCCTGAAGTGAGAAGAATTTTCTTTGGTTAAACAAGAACACTGAGCAGACTGAGCAACTGAGGAAAGGAGGAGACCTCAAGGTAAGGTGCAGGGGCCCTGTAGCCCTCTTCATCACTATTTCATCCAGCCAAGGCTCAGATATAAAAGTGCATGGCCTTAAGTTCAACAGGGCAGGGAGCAATACATGTGTGTTCGAGAACGGAGAAGGACCAGTAAAAGAGAAATAAGTAGCAGAGGACATCTGGTCAGTCCACTAGAGACAGAGGGGACAGTGAACTTAAAACCACAGCAAATAACTAGCATAATTTTATCTACCTTATCCAACAGAATAACTGCACTTCTGCACAGAGAATTGCAATGCAAAATCCTACTAAATTACAGAAATTATCTGAAATCTGTAAGTCAGTAGAGTGTAATATTTATTAAGAATTTAAGTATCTCAATAGAGTTTAATAATCTGACTTTTATACAAAAGTGAAAAACCAAAACAAACAACAAAACTAAAACCCAAACCCAAACAAACAAACCCAAACCCACCTTTATTCTGGAATGTTTTAAAAACAGATTGTGTTACAAAAAAAATAATATACTTTTTACATGGTGTCAATGAAGCTAGGAAGACTGTAAGCAGGATAAGAAGAATGCAGAGGAACTGGAGAGAGTCCAGAGGAGAAACCCAGACTGACAGAAGTGTGCATGATCACTATGGAAAGGCTGAATGCACTTTATTTGGTCAAGACTTAACAAAGTATAAAAGTATGATACTATGCATTGTAGTAAGGAGGATGATGATCAGTTTTTCTCCATGTCAACTGAAGGAAAAAAAAGCCTAGTTATTGGCAAAGGAGATTCAGGGTGGATATTTGCAATAATATCTGATGATGCTTTTCTGTTTAAAAAAATGGCAATTTCCAATAAAACAATAACTGATATACAGAAAATATTTAGAAAAATTAGGATAGATGTGAAAATTAATTACGGTTGGTTGCTAGTTTAGAAATAATTTTTTTAAAATATATCTGTACTTTATTAATAATAAAGTATGTGCAGGAAAAAAAGGAGCATGTCAGGCTACAATAATTCATCAGTATTGCAAGCCAGAAGAAAAAAAAAATCACAGTTTCCACAGGGCAGGAATTATTCTTAGTCCTCAGCAAAGATAAAAGCCCAGGAAGAAAGAATTGAATACAGGAGGGATATTGATGATGGAGTAGAAAGTACCGGTAAGAAGACTTTGCTTTCTACAGTCATGGGCTGCTGTCCTAAGAATGATGAGGAAGAACATCAAACAATAAAAATTTGCTAAAGAATGAGGAGAATTTACTGACCTGATTCCAAAGAAAGAAATTGGGGTGAAAACTGGAAGCCAACACAGGGCTTTGGAAGTGGCAAAAAGTTACTGGGACTACCAAAGGTGCAGTCTAGTCTTTTCAGCTTTGGCACCTGCACTGCATGTACTTTTAGGCGCTGGTAACAGTCCGTTACAGGTGCCTGTATGGAGTGAAAATGACCTAAAAGGGACTGTCTGCCTGAATTTGCATCTATTTATTAGGCTTGCTGGAGCCCATTCATGCTGAACATCTGAGATGTCTAGTCTCAAATATCAAGACCACATAAAAAGTTAGGAAGAAATTGAAGTTTAATGCCAAAACTACAATTTCACTGAAGCATCAAGATATTTGGTCATAAAAACTGCAAAGTTAAAATATCTACATAGAAAGATAAAGTCTTTCTATATTAAACCAGATTTTCTCTACAGACTGTATTTTCCAGAAGGGCACTGCATGTCTCTATCTTTAATGGCCTTCTCCAAGGGTAGAACCTGAGGGAATCTTAATTATCCACAAAACTGTTTGAAAGTAATAGAAAATGACATAGAAAATTAAAAATTATAGGCAAGATATTTTAGATCCCCGATTTGTGAAAGAAGTTGGAACAGCAGAGTGTAGATTGACGAGTGTAAAACTCAGTTTTTCCACCAACTCAGGAAACTGCTGGGTTTATTCTTACAATATAGTATAATAGAAATATTATTAATTGCCACATGACAGTCTTAAAGGCATAATAACAAGCCACTTAAAGGGAAAGAGAGATAAGAATCAGTAAGAGATCACTATAACTGCATTGGGACCTCTTAAATAGCAGGGTGGGTAGAAACAGTGACATAAGCATGATCACACTTGTCAAACTGATAGTTAAGGCTTTTTTGGTGATGGAATTTTAAACTCTTCTTGCAGAGATAATTAAATCTGCAATTGCCACATCCTGCATGGGCACTCAGATCACTTACATAGACACCCATGCACACATATTTATGAGGAAAAGTACTTATGAGGGATTAATGTTGAATTAATTTTAGTGATCTGCAGATGTTCCCACAAATTCAGGACTTTTCAGGATGTCAGTGTGCAACATATTCATCTTGGGCAAGGCAGCTATGCCTCTAAGCAAGTAAAGGAGTTTAACTGCTGGCATTCCAACATATTCCAGCAGGGCAGTAGGCTGCTAAACTTCCTTCTATATGTGACTGTATAAGTAGTTTTCTTCCTCTCTGTGTAGTAATTCAGACCATGTAAATAGTCCCTCTGGATGACACTGGAGTGAAAACAGCTTAATTAATTTTATTGTCTTTGTCCATCAGTACCTAATTATCTGTCATGCACAAGTACCAGAGGGGGTTTGTTCTTCTCTGGGTCTTTAAACGTTAAATACAACTACTAGCCACCATTGTGTACTTTCTACTATAGCCCATTTGACTGAAAGCCAACACCTGGCATACCATCATTCTTAAAAGCAATTTCTGCTTGATTTTAAGCTTATGTTCTTTTTGTGGCTAAGCCAGGATGTCTAAATGATCAACTCTGAGTGAAGGATTCCCTTGAATGTGTTTGTAAGTAGTTTTGTATGTAAGTGACTGTTCGGTGGTGGCTTTCCTGTCACAAGTCTTGTCCATAATGCACAAGTTTTCTTTGTGCTCTTTCTGATAATTGCTCTTACAATTTGGTCTTTGTTCATTTACCTTACAGGTAATTTTGTTGGAGCAGATTTCCTGGTACATGCTTCTAAAACTTAACCTCAAACCTGTCTCCTGAGGATCCCCATCTCCCCATGACATGGTTGATATAGCTTGTCTCCTGTGCTTCAAGTGTTTGTGATGTTGTAAATCAAATTTGGAAAGTCACAGGTATATTCAGTCTTTTGTAGTGATTTAGGAGAAAGTTTGTGTTCTGAAAACAGAACTTGGATGCAGCTTAAGCCATGCTGCATGCTTGCTGTACTTTATATGCTGTAATAATTACTTTTAAACTTTGGCACTCAAGTTCCATATTTGTTAAAAGCACAGATGAAGCACTCAAGTCACCAGTGCACAGGATTTCACTTGTTTTATCTGTTTGATCTAGCAGAAACTTTGGGATGATCCATAACCACACAAAGTATGTTTTAAAACAGGTAGAGAAAAATAACTTACGTTGGTTGTGATTTAAAGTAGTTGAGGGGATCACAAATATGGTATTTTATGTATATGGGTAATAGAAGATAACTAATAATGAAACAGGAATGTTTTACACAGTGGCTATGTCAAAGCATTCAAGTTTTCTGATCTTCCTCAAAACATGGCAGTTTTGTTTATGAATCCCAGTCGATTTTATGCAATCAACTTTTTCATGTCAAAGTCAAGTCAAAGTAGAATCAGTTGCATTGTTGTTGGCGCTAGAAGGTTTTCAGCCCTAGTGGTTATAAGTGGTCCTTGAATTATGCAACTTTCTTTTTTAAAACTGCAGCAGAATGACAAACATCCCAGTCAGTGTATAAAAACAATGCTGTCAAAGCTAACGTGGCTGCTAAAATGTTGGCTAATATGAATTCTGAGGTGTGGTTCTGAGATAACTGGAAACTTTTAAGTTCATCTCAGAAACAGTTATTAACGATGTGCTTCATTATACCAGCTGTAAAGTCTCCCAGCATAAAACTAATTTTAGGGAATATTAGGAGTAAGCCAGTAAAACTCTGTGTGTGTTACAGCATTACTCTATCAACTAAATGATGACTGAGATAGAGGGGTCAAATGAGACTGGATATTTTACTGAGGTTTGAGTACAAAGGTGCTTAGGCTGGACAAGACCTTCATCTTCATCAGAGCCTTGCACTCACTTCTGTTTCTTTTTCTTTGCACCTCACGCTTGTTGTTGGTGTTGTGAAGTTTCCAGAAGGTGTTTCAGTCTTGTTTCCCTTCCCCTGTCTGTTTGAACACAAGGGAGATGCTCCCAGGCCTGAAGTGGGAGAGGAACAGAGGAGTGTCACTTTGTACAGAGGCAGGTCAACGCAGCACAGAGGATGGGGCTTGCTCCAAATCCTGGACCTAAACCAGGAGGAGGTCTGTGAAGGTCTGCAGGTGGTTTGTTGTGTTTTCCTTTGGTCAGGGTCCTGAGGGCATTAATTGTTCTAGTTCACCCCCTCCTGGGGGCTCCTCCATGCTGACCTATGGCCCAGATCCCCATTCCAGCCCAGCCTGGTGCCATCAGCCCCTGCCCCAGCCCATGGGGAGCTGTTGGCCTGCATTGCTGCAAAATTTTAATTATTTTCTTTGTCTCTGTTGAATTTGCATACTTTTCATAGCTGGAACTTTATGAAAGAGTCATTGCATACAGGAAGGTTTAGGGATGCCACCTCCTTGGAAAAAGTAACACAGGTGATTGTTGTGTTCGTCCAAGGCTTTCAGTGTTAAGCACTACCTTCAACGGTGCCAGGCTGCAGACTGACATTTCTGTCTTTAGCTGTAGGCATTGGTATAGCTCATGAAACATGCAAAATAAAACCCACCCAAATTAAAACAAAAACAAAAAACCACCAACAAAACAATGGTCTTTTCACCACTGTCCTTAAAAAGAGCTGAATCAGGATTGCAGATTCTGTACCATTTGCCAAGATGATGTTTTGAATGTGGTGAAGGTCCAAAACATGCAGTCTGGTTAGTGTGGAGTATTTGGTCCACACCCTGCAATTCTGGGTTAGGGAACATTGTGTTAATTAAACCATATTTTGTGCAATGTTCTTACTAGGAATTTTTATGGGTTTTTTTTCTTAATGAATAATTGTAATAAGCACTTATTCTTAATTACTGGGATTACACTGGTTTGTGGTTTTTGAAAAATATTATTAGTATATTTTGTAAGAACAGTTTAGTTCATGCATGTTTTAAGAAAAAAACCCCCTGGATCTTGTGTTCCAGCTCTGCAAAGGAAAAGCAGCAGGTTTCAGCACTGGAGTAAATGAAGTAGAAAACTTTAAAAAGGAATAATGTGATGAGGCCCTCTTAGTCAAAAAGACCCCAGTGGCTTTTCTCCTTGGTGAAGTCACATAAAAGTCCTGGCCTCATTGCCAAATTTTACAATATTTCATCCTTAAATACATGCACTGCACTCATTCTCTGCTCTAGTCCTGGTCACTCTGCCTCTCATACCTACATATACTTTTATCCCCAGTGTGAACGTGAGGAAGGAAATTACCCCCAAGAGAATTTGGGCCCCAATTCAATGAGGTTAGGAGGTTAGTCACTTCAGCCCTCCCCTGCAGTTTACAGAAAGCAGAAGAGGGCTAAAGTCCTAAACGTCTGAATTTCTTCTCCAGCTTCCTGACTTTCTCCAAAGACCGGAGAGGGAGATTAATTTAGCTAAGCTAGCGGTGCCTGGGGAGCCTTTAACCACTATTTAGACATCACAAGGATCCTAAAAAACTTCATTCACCTAAGGCCTCTAACAGTCTGTTGATACTGCCAAATAAAAAGGGATCAGAACCAAGTGAGGACCACTGAGGCCAAGTGGCACTGATTGTCCTGTATCCACAGCTGAGAGCTAGTTGGAGTGGTTCAAAATAGTCAAGGAACTGAGAAGTGCTAAAAATTGTGCTCACACTCACTGTTCAGGCTTCCCTTGCCTCTCTATATAGACATACTGGTCTGTTGTCTCTGTACCTGAATTTCTTCTGTCAGAGTGTACATACTCAAAGCTGTGGAGATATAAGGTAGGGTCTTGACCTCAGTGAACCAGGTAGTAGAAAACCATCAATACTTAATCCTTTCAGTATCCCCTGAGCAGCACTATGACAAAAGACCATCTGTTATTCAGAATTAAATAAGGAAGTGTGAATTGATTCAAATTTGGAAATGGGGGCGATCTTGACTATAATCCTGCTTAGGAGAAAGACCTGCCCATGGAGGAGTTCATCTCCATAGCTGAGAGTTCATTGTTAAACATCCTCTGTTAAATGAGGCATGTTTCTAATCTACATTCCCTTCTGCCTGTCTTGCTTGGATAAGTTATGCAGCTGTTCCCTTATCTGTGCTTTTTGTGAGGGATACATAGGTCACACTAGGAACTACATGAACTGTTAAAAATAAATTTGGAGCATTACAACATTTAAGTGTGTTATGGAGGTATGGAGTTGAGCAACTTGCAAATGTCACTCAGAAAATCTATGGAAAAGCTGGAACTTAACTGTGTCTCCCACAGTACAGGGAAGCCTAGTTCCCTTTTTCCTGTCCTCAAACTGAGCCAGTTCTGTAGCTTTTTATATATCTCACACTGGCACTCTCTTCTTTCTTTAGTGCTTCTTTCAGTTTTTGACCCTTTAGATGCTTGTTTGATATTTCTGGGATCAGATTAAGAATCAAAGTATTGGGCACCAGGGGGCTCAGAGGTAAGAGGATGGCAAATGAGAGAAGATATTCTAGTGGGAAAGGTCCAGAGGATATTTTGCGTAGCCAGGGTCTGAAAGAGCTTTTGGTGATCCTGTCACCACATTTCATTATTAATATCTGTTCTACATTTATTGCATCCTTCCCATCAGGGACTGATATAGCAGTCAGTTATCTTGGCCAGAAACCCTGACATCCTTTTTGGGAATTAAAACTAAGGGAAGCATGACTATGTGAACTCAGAGAAATTCACTGAGGTCAGTAAAAATAAGCAATAAAACATCATAATGGTAAGGAGGTAAAGAAGACAAGGGGATTACTGCTGCAATACAAAAGAGAATAAGGAAAATATTAGGAAAATGTGCTGTTGTGCAGAAAAATAGTAACTGCTTTGGAAAAAGCCATATTTCTTTGTGGGTTGCAACCTAAAAATTGGAGGATGATAGGTGAAGACAATATGAATGGCTATGAGCAAGAAAGGAAACTAATAGTGAGGTACAGAAAGAGAACTGTAAGTCATAGAAGAAGGATCTATTTTAGATCAAATAACAGTTCTTTTGACTTTTAAAGGGTAAATTAACAGTGGAAAAGAGAACAACAAATTGAATAAAAAGTTGATGGAGGTTATTTGTGAATAGTAATGGCTCATTTGAAGGCTGATGGAATATTTTTTTAATACTTCACTCATTTCTGTAGGATTTTTCTGTTCCCCTACTAAGAAAATCTAAATAGGATATAAAATTTAAATTCCATCACAAAAGCCACACTCTTCAAGCATTGAGACTGTTGACTAATTTTATTTATAAGCCACTCTGAAAAAAACACCTATAACAATGAAGAACTTCACTCTACTATTAAACATCCCACGTGGCTTTGGTTTGTAGTTCAGAATCATTGAGATACGCAAACAAGTAGCACAATCACTTTCATTTAACTGTGTTAATGAAGAAACTCTTTGTGACTCCTTTAGTTAAACCAGTCAGTTTGAATGCATCTGTCCTAGTCTCTAGGTGTAGAGATTCCTTATTCACTACATAAATGAGAAGAGGCACACCTACGCAACAAATAAACATTGGAGTGACAAATGGCTAGCAGCAATCAGAACATCAGCATACAAGATCTATGCTGCCAAACATTTGCATCTCATAATTTTCTTTAGTCAAACTACTCTTCAGGCTGCCTCGAAAGTCTTCCCCTATGTACCCCTAGAACTGCTGCCCTGTTTTGCCAGACTGTGACATTTGAATCATCATAGCTGTGAGAAGATCAAAACTGAGGAACAGAAAGCTCATTTTAATCTGTTGTATTTCAGGGGCCAGAATTGAATCAATCAGATGTAAAGTGAGACTCCTTGGTATTACATGAAATACCTGATTTTCATAACATTTTAAAAGCAAAAGAATAAGATCAAAGTCCATCTAGCCTACTGTACTAAACACCACCCAAACAGGAAATACCTGCAGAATAGTACAAACCAGAATATTTCTATTGAGTAATCCCTCAGCCTACAGCAGCCTGTAGTTTACTGACAAAGAGCTTTTTGTAGTAAATGGCTTTAAACAGATTGTTTTTCCAAGAATCCTTTCCTGTTACTTTCTGGACAGAATTAAATGAACAGCAGCAAGCAGTTCTGTAGCTGAACTGTGTAAAGATGCACCTCCTTTTGTTTTCCATCTGGATTTTGCCACGTTTTGTTTTGGTTTGTCTTTTTATTCCACTCTAAGGGGTAATATATTTAATTCCTGTATTGGAAGAAAGAACAATTAACTTTTATCATGCTACTTACAGAACTCCTGTTCATGTCTTACCTCAGCAGTTTCTCTTGCAAGATAAAACATTCAATACAGTTCTCAACTTTATGTTTGCTATTCTGACTGTTACTCAGAGGACATGCTCATGGAACTGCCTATTCTGTCCAAAATCTCTCATCACTCAGATTCATGACTGACAACAGCTCAGAATTCCAGCAATTTTAGGACTGTTTTCTTCTATGTACATCACTTCGCTTATATTTTTGGAAAGTAATTATTACATAATCATTTAATGTAATAAGATTTTTCTGCAATTCTTCAAACTCAGTTTTCATCTTTCTTACCTGAGTAAGTTTTTATTACCACTGAATTTGTCAATTAATTATTCCACCTTTTCACCTAATCTTTAAAATTTTGCTGACCTCCATGAGCTGCAGCACAAATCTCTGTGGAATTTCCCTGCTGATCTCCCAGTTTTGTTAAAATCATTAAAAAAAAGGATTACTTTTTCTTGCCATCTGTTGCCTGTCTTTTGTGCGGTTCTTCATTCATTTAAGGATTTTCCTTCTCATGTTTTGCCACTTAAGTTTCTTCAGGAACATTTGATGGATGTTTGTATTGAACAATTTTTTTCAAACGGAAGTAACTGCATATACAGGCTTTCCCATGTCTACTTTTGCTTGCTTCTTCAGAGGATACTCTGAGACATGACTTTGCTTGACAAAGGGGAGGCCTGTATTAAGTCTTTCCCATTATTTACCTACTTCCTTGAGTTATGTTAGAACAAAGTTCACGTCATCTCCCATCTTCAAATTAAGAAAGAAAATTCCTGAGTACTAAGATTGGTATCAGACTACTGGGTTAGATACTTGCATAGGGACCTGGAAGACTGGATATTCAAAAACGTGATCAGCCTTCTAAAAAAGACTTTTCAAACCATTTAACAATTGAAATAAAGTTCCTCTCAACTTCAGCTGCTTAAATTTCAGGTAAGAAGCTAAGGACAAGAAACATAAGTAGTGCCAGAGGCAGTTCTTCATATTCTGACATAGGGCCGGATTATAAATGAAATTTTGATGCTTCCAGGCTCCAGAACAGGCTGTAGTAGTGGGATTAATTATGCTGGCATATACACCTTAGTGAATAGGATGAACCTAAGCCCAGGTGCCAGGTTGTTGTGCTCTTGGCAAAAGCACTTTCCTTTTGTGTAGGAGTCTGGTGGTCAAAGATGTAACCTTAGAGTCTGGAGATCAAATTTCAGATTCTTTCTCAGCCTGTCCCATCTCACTCCTTTGCTGTTCAAAACACCATGCCGTGGAACAGCAGGGAGGGAGCTGGCACTCAACCATCATACAGCCAAGACAAAATATTCTGAAGGCAAGAATCCAAGATTTTAGACTAGCTGTGAAGAAGTTAATCTTGGCAGAAGAAGACATGGTTACTAACAGGACATGACTGTCTATTTTTACCACCTTATCAAACCTTTCCCAGTCTTGCGCTGCTGTGAATTTCCTTCCTTCTTAAGTTCTCTGTGCAGCCCTTCCCTTTCAGATCTCTGCCCTTCTTTGATCCCTTTCAGATCTTCTGCCTCTGTCTTCTTTGGCTGTAAAACCACTGTGCTTATGTGTAAAGGTTCAACGTTCTATATTTTTGATGAAAGTTTTATTAAGGTCCGTGCTTGTGTGTCTATGTTATTCTAATAGTTACAAAGTGCAGTAATTTCCAGTTTAATTTGCTCTGTCTTGCTTTGCAGCTGGGCCTCTCCTCTCCACCTTTGCCTCTTTTCTTTCTCCCTTCTACTTGCCTGTCTGGGCTGGTGGTCAGCAGCACCTACTATGGTTGAAATGTGCCTTGTATCGCCAGTGGTGCTGGTGCACTTTCTCAGAATACGACTTGTCTCCACCAGGGAAACCGGCAGATACCACTGACCAGAACCAGGAGAACCCTGCTTAGTGATTCTTATTGCAGCTCTAAAGTTATGATTTGTTTCTTCTGCATGCTTTCAGTTGTTGGTAAAGTTACTATAATCATTGTATCTCACGGATTTTAAACAGAAGAATATTATCTTAATCCTCTACCTGTATAATTTGGACTGAATTCTAAACAATGGATTAATCCTCTACTGTTTTGATTTATTTCTAAGACAAAAGCTGTAAAAACATAAATTTTCCAGAGCTTTTCTGCACTTAATTTTTTATACCTTCCACTCCAAGCAAAGCAGAATAAGCTAAAAGCTCTTTACAATCACACGGAATACTGTAGGATAACACCTACCTGATAGGTTTTCTCAGATAGAAAATGTCTGTTAATTATTTGTGATCATGTTTTCCCAGACGATGTCTCAATTCTGAGAGACTTTGAACACTTTTTATTGTATCCTTTCTCAGATAAATTCCTGCTGCCAGAGAGGATTTCAGGGCTTCGCCTGACAATCCATCTTTTAAATAAATCAGGCGAGGATCTCTTTAGGTGCATTAATTTGATATGCTGACTGAATTGGAAAAATCCCAAATGGTTACTCACTGCATTAGGTGTTGGACTTATATTGTAAACTGAAGCTTCTGTCCCCCTCCCAAAAGAAAATATTTTCCTACACACAAGGACATATTAGTGTAATTCTCAAAAGGTGATTGCATTTATTGCACCAGTTTTGGTCTATACAAACAGGGCTTATGGACTTACTTGGATTTTGGTTTGTGTAATTTAGCATAGATGTCACAACTTGGACTCCTGAAGTAAAAAAATTAATTTCAGCAGCTGCCCACAGGTCTTGCTGAAGTAAAAAAGCACCTAGCTTCTCTTTACCAATCACACCTGAACACAACACGGACTCTTCAACCATAGGTCACATAACTGAGCCTTCAGCTTTCTTTGAAGGCAAACAAAGTGTAGAGAACAGCAAAGTGCCACTTCTCATCTCCACCTCCGATCTCCTTAAGTCATATGTATTCAGAGGTGACCCCAGCTGCAGAAAAACAAACTGTGTTGGAGCACCCAGTTAGCATTAACTCTTCATGCTGACTATGTGAGAGGAAGAATTTATTAAGTCAAATTTAGTTCATATCTGCGCAGCCTCGCTTACTCTAGTGGTTTCTTCATCGCAGCTATCAGGAAAGCAATCATTTAAAGCAGGTGTGTTAAAGTGGGAGGGAAGGAAGGATGGGATTTGCCATCATCAGAGCTGTCAGTTCAGCCAAACATTTCTATCTAGTTGAAGGCATGACTTGGGATATGAGGAGAAATGGTTTATGCAATGTGGAAACCTTGGAGTGTAACAACATATTTAATTCTGTTGAGCAGTTCAGGCAAGCCTTATTTTAATTAAACCAACACAATAGGAGAAGTTGAAAAAAGGAACGGTGACAGTGGCATGTCATGAAAAACAGATGTTCCTGGAAGCTCTCATGGTATGACAGAATGAACATAACTTCAAATTCCTGTTCATTCCCTTGTCCCTTAGCAAAACACCAGGATTTACAATGAAAACATACACCATCTATTTATCACACATGGATGCAAACTCACCTTTTCAAGACAGCTGCAAACAGTTGTACTATTATCAAAATCAGTATGAACTGCCTTGTGATAATACATTTATTAATACAGTTGCTTAATTAAAGTATAAGCAAATACTTCGTGAAAGCAGTTTTATTGCTATTAGGAAGGCTTTTCCCACATACAAATACAGCCTACACTGAAGATGTTTGATTTCAGCTACTGTGTTTATAGGTTTGTTTTTCCATCCAGCCTTCAGCTGCTGTTGAATTATTCTTTTTAAATAGGACTATGTGAAATCATGTACATGGTTTGAAGTAATTACTGATTTTGGCAGCAATTGTAAGTGACAATTTCTAATTGCTAGATGGATGACAAAATGCTAGAAATAGTCAATGTACAAAATAACCACAACAATTGAGAAATCCTCCCTCACACTTGATCTCGTCTTAATGACTGAGGCAAGGTCAGGCCTGTCTGCTGCGTGATTAAGAGCTGCCTTCCTTGTTTTGTTCATGTACTTCTCTGTGCAGAGAAACCCTTTGACACTGGGGAATCACCAATAGAGCATTTTCCTCACAAGCAATGCCTTTTTTATTGGATTTAATTAATTTAGTTTTACTGAGAAGATTTAAAAAGAATAACTGGTTCTTTAGATGCTATTGAAACAAGTGCAAACTCCAGAATATTTTCTTAATTTTTTGGTTAGGTCATTGCCAGAAAATCAGCGCAAGATTAGAAGAATCAGAAACGCTTACCCATCAAAAAAAGGCTATTTATAGAACATATATTGTGATAGTTTTCTGCACTTGTGTGATTAGAAACCTGTAGGAAAAGGAGCTCGTTTTCAAGGATGTTGGGAAGTGACGTCCAAATGTCTTCCAAGTAAAGAAAAAAAGTTGAAACACAGGCACCCCCCACTGAAATGTAATCTTCAGTGAAACCAAGGGAGGGAATCTGCCTCCCCAGTCACTTTATGGAAGTCTGTAACAATGTATTTTAAGTAAGCATATATGCCTTACTTAAGAACTGCTGAGATAACACTGATTCTTGTAATTTCTTTTTCATTTCTTTACAAACAAACTGTAAGATTCCTTTCTGTATATAATTCTCACATTGTTACTGCTCTTCTAGAGTTACAGAAAAGAGGAAATCTAGTTTAAAATTATGATTTGCTCTGAAGAACTATGTAGTAATAATATATTCCAATATTTACAATGTAGTCACTCGAGTTCCCCCCAAACAATTATGACATTTTGCAAAAATTAGAGATTTTCAACTCACACGAGCCCACCACACTCCCCAAGGAACAGTGAATTAACCTTGCTAGAACTAGGAGACTGGTTTTACTGCATAAATTATGTTATTTTCCTTCAGTTTTTTGCTCTAGCTATAATTGCCTAAAGCTCTTTTCCAGAAATTAAAGACAAGGTACTCATACTAATACTTGACTCTACAACTAGTCTAACTATGCCAAACTTTGTAAGATCCACAGTAAAATAATGAACTTAATGGGTAATGCTGACTTCATAAAAGTTAGTTACCTGAAGTATTTCTGCTGGTTTAACATTTAATGTGTCAACAATATCTTTGTTTTCTTTTTTTTCTTTTTTTCCTTATTTTTTTTTCTTTTTTTGCTGTATTGGGTTTACGTGGCAAGGTTTTGATAGCTGGGGGGGTAGAGGCTGCAGGGGTGTCTTCTGTGAGAAGATGCCAGAAGCTGTCCCCGTGTCGGACAGAGCCAGTCACACCTGGCTCCAAGGTGGACCTGTTGCTGGCCAAAGCTGAGCCAGTCAATGACATCGGTAGTGCCTTCATGGCAACATATTTAAGAAAGAGGAAAAGAGATTGTGCAAGAGCTGTGAGAGCGGAGTGCGGCTGTGCGGTAGCAGCGGCCCTGCAGCCCCCCGGGCTGGGCAGGAGGAGGTCGGGGGCGGGGGGGGCTCCAGGCACCGGGGCAGAGGGTCCCCAGCAGTCCCCGGTGCAGCCCCGGTGGGGCGGGCTGTGCCCTCAGCCTGGGGGGGCCGAGGGGGAGCAGATTCCCCCCCCCTGCAGCCTGGGAGAGACCCCACACTGGGGTTCCAGAGGAGGCCATGACCCTGTGGAGAGCCTGCACTTCTCCTGGCAGGACCTGTGGCCCTGTGGAGAGGAGCCCATGCAGAAGCAGATTTTCTGGCAGGACCTATGGCCCGGTGGGGGACCCACGCTGGAGCAGTTTGTGCAGAACTGCAGCCTGTGGGAAGGACCCATGATGGAGAAGTTAACGAAGGACTGTATTCCGTGGGAGGGTCTGCACAATGGAGCAGGGGAAGAGTGTGAGGAGGACAGTGGCAGAGATGAAGTGCTATAAATGGACCACAAGCCCCATTCCCCACCCTCTGCACCACTTGGGAGCAGGAGGTAGAAGGGTGGGAAGTGAAGCTGAGGCCAGGAGGAAGGCGTGGGGTGGGGAAGTTGGTTGAAAGTTATTCTTATTTCTCATTATCCAACTCTGCTTAACTGGCAATAAATTAATTTCCCTAAAATGAGTCTGTTCTGCCCATGACAATAATGAGTAAGTGATCCCCATGTCTTTATCTCAACCCGTGAGTTTTTCATTCAGATTTTCTTCCCTTGTTCAGTGGAGAGAGGGGAGTGATAAAGCAGCTTGGCCAGCCAGGGTCAACTCACCACACATGCCTAGGTTTTTGTTTTCTTTGTTATTTTTAGTATTGCTTTTGAATCTTTACTTTTCTTCTGATTTCCTTCCATAACATAGTCATGCTTGAGGATTGTTAGTCTATTTGCTGTCAAGTCCCTTGAGGCTGTTCAGATAGTAGTCTTGTTCTCCTTTATTAACATCAGAGTTTCCTTTACCCTTTTACATACATTTTGGAGTTGAAAATTGCCTCCCAGCTTTCCTACAAATAGGTATTGTTTGTACATGTCTTGAACAAAATGATTGAAAATGAAAAGAAGCCAAGTATCTTTGGGCTACTGGCCTCTGAATAGCCATTCTTGGCACTTACTTAAGTATGAATTGTGCAACATCAAGATCTGTCTCAATCCCGATATGTTTCTTGCTCCGGACTTCTTATTTTCCAGCACCGCTGCTATTCTTCCCACAATTACTGCCAGAGCCATTAGAAACACAAAGTGCACGTGTGGTTCCAAGTCCTCACAAAGTGCAAGAAGCATTCTTGTGACATTTTGTTCAGTATTTTCCTAATTTAACAAGGATCAATGTCGGTTACAGCTGCCCAGTAGGGCAAATAGTCTTTGAGCACAAGATACTGACATTTTCGTACTTCATACCAGATTCTACATTCTGACCCTGATAATAATGCAAATACTAGAGGATTTTGAAAGCAAGTTGTTATTTGGGCGTCTCACTACTTAGAAAGTCTGCATATTCCTTAAAGGAAAGGTTCATTTAGCTGTTTTAAGTTTGCAAATGTTGAACTAAAAGACTGTTTATTTAAATGTAAACATTTAAATATTAATGTTGGTCAAATCACAATGGAACACTGCCTTAAGGAGCAAGAACAGCCCAAACATTCATGTACCTTGTCAAAGGAGCCTGTATTTCAGAAATTTAATGACCAGATTGGTGGAATTTACAGCTTATGTATAAAAGCTTAAAAGATAAAAGTTGTAAGTAGTAAATTCATATATTAAGATGTTAACGGTATCCCCTTATGATATACCTTTGGCTTGATTTTTAAAACTATGTATTTTGAGGGGCTATATTTCTCTAGAGTATGTCTTGTACTGAGTTTAGCTTCAGACACAAAGGTTGGGGAGCTGGGCATGAGTTATTCAATGAGATCTCTATGAAAAATTTAGTTTTCTTGAATTTGACATTGCTTTGTCGTTTTTTGGCAGAAAAAAAAAGGTACGTTCCAGGTCTTTTGGACAGCAGCCTGTAGCTTGGATTGTGATGTCATGCCTTCTTTCATCTAGCAGTCTGCATGACTTGTGCTTGCTAAAGTAGAAAGCAACTGTTTGTCAGGAACAGGGCAAACTTGGAAAGGAACTTTGTAAAGCCCATGGTTTTGCTTCCTGCAGCTTCCTATGCCCTTGAAGGTATATTTTGTAAATCAAGAACTCCCAGACAAACATATTCCAAGAAAGGATGTGCTGAAACACACATAGGATATACTGGAAGTCGTAGATAAGACATACTCAACCTTATGTTTTCGTCAAAAGATAATACATATGGCACTTGTGTTTGGAAAACACAAATGAGAGACCAAAGAAATGGAAGGTAATTAAAGTATGCTGAGATTAAAGATAAATGTTGAATATCTTTACAGTAGGAAAGGAGCTAAGCACTGGGAGCATCCTGCTAGGAACACTCCAGCTGACTCTGGTGGGCAAAATTCTGGTTTATGTGGCTAAAAGAATTACAGAAAGTCATTTTGGTTCTCTTTTAAGAGACAGCAGAGAACTATCAACCTGAGCAATCTAGATCTGAGATTTATATTTTTTGATGATTAAAAACAATTGCTGTTTGACAAAATTGAAATAATCTATACCAACAACTTTATTTTTCACTGTATAAGCACTGTGCAAACAAACATACAACTTCGATTTTTAAAGTTTCTTGGCAACGTTACTCTGTCTGTTTTGGGGACATGGTAATTTCAACTAAAAGGGATCTTATTTTCCAAAAGACAAATAGCAGTCATCATAAATCAGCTATGTAAATTTGAAGGCATCCAGTGTAATTTGCGACATTTTAAAGATTAATGTACATTAGGATGTTGCAGTTTACAGATGTTGGGTTACAGAAATAAAGCAGAGATGCTGTTTTCAGCCATGCCAAGACTAAAAGAAAATACATGAAAATAAACAGGCTTTATCTCTGAAAACCTGAATAATACCACAGAACTTCTGATTTTCCACTGCTTTATATTTATGCAACTTCCTTACTTCACTGATGTAAATTCTTTGGATTCCTGTGATCTGTCACTTGGTCTGGCTTCTATTTCTGAATGGCTCCTAATACGTCCAGACTCAGTTGGAGAAGAGGACAATTGCTGTCACCAATTTCGGGCACGTAGGCAGCAGGCCTAGGCAACTGGTCTAGGAAAAATTCCTGCTCTGACATTTTGCTTAGAGACATGGGAGTTTCCAGTCTCACCGCCTAGACTCAGCACTGGTGCCAGCTCTCCCAGCTTCCCCATAGGCTCTGCAGGGATTTGCTGTGAGCGCTCGATTACCTGAGTAAATCTGGCAGGGATTGGTTGTCATTAAACAAGGAGCGATGCCACTTTGTAGTTTCTAAATTCAGACTACCTTTTAACTCTCGAATGTGCATAGAATGTGTTAATACTGCATAAATTTCTCTTTACATTTTAATTCATGAATTCATAGACTCTTAGGCTTTTTATTAATAAAAAGAAGGTAAAGCACTACTTTCAAGGGCTCTGAATCCTTGTAAACTCTATAAAAGTCCATTTCTTATGTCAGAGGCTGAGCTACTGAACCCTTCAGGAGCTATTTTGATTTTTCATTTTAAAAAAGTAATCTTGCTATTCTACTGTTTTACTTGAAGTGTCAGTTACTCCTGCATTGTACAGTGAAGACAAACTCAGTGCTGCTGTAGTTTTTGGACAGAAATACAACATACTGCAACATCTCTCATCTTTTCTTGATATTAGAGATGCCATATGGAAAGACTTAGATGTCGAGTATTAATCAGTGTAATACTTTTTCATTAATATTACTCAGCATCGCATGGTGTGTCTAGAATATTGTGTTCCTTGCTAAACCTGAATATTGAATTAATTTATATCTTTATATCTAATGAATTAAGCACCACAATTATTTAATTCATATGATGGCTCCTTCATGTGCTTCTAAAATTACTTGAAGAAAGCCACTGATTGGGATTCCATCAGCACTTCATGAAGCTTAGGCTTCATGCATTTGCAAGCACAGATTGTTTGACAAGTTTTAATTGTTAATTAATTGTGTGTTAAATTAATGTTTACTAATTACAGTATGGTAGAATAAAAAATATAAGAATAAATGAGAATAAAAACCTTAATGCATCAGGTAGAATAAAAAAAATCTTGTGATGTGATTATTTAATAAAGAGCCACATGAGCTCTTTGAACTGTAATGAAAATTGCTCTGAGCAAAACCCAGGAACAATGCCCATAGGCTGTTTAAATTCAAGCTACATCACTGTATCAAGTCTCACTAACTACAGTCACTTTTTCAGGATGAAATTCTCTCCATAGAAAGTAAATGCCCGAATCAAGTAAGTCCGAATTACAAAGTGAGAATAAGACCAAGTCAGAGAAAGCTTATACTATCATTTTCTTTATTTCTGATGCTTTCTAACGCCTCATGAAGTTGAATACAGGCTATTTCTGAAATCCGGAAAGCCCTTCAAGATCTTTGGAGTGCATCTTTGCATGCCTTTTTGTGGGTATTATATTGAATAATACTTTTTTTTTTTTTTTTTTTTTTTTTTCCTTAGGGAAAAAGGAGAAACTTAATCTCATAGTGGAAAATATTCTGAGCTAAATTTTTGTAGAACAATAGACACTCATGACAGGTAGCTCATGGAGCTGCTTTAAATTTTTCATATAGTAAGGATGAGAGGACTCAAGCCCTAGAAAGGGTTATCTTTTTTCTTTCTCTGTAGGCAATGAAGGATTCTGCGTAGACAATGAGAAGTCTACAATGTGGACAACTAAATGTGGAAAGATGAATCCTACCCAGAATGGCAGTTCATTTCTTTTGCTCCACAAAATGCATATTGATTCAAAAGGCACCAAAGATTTTCCAGAAAAAAATATTTTTTTAAAATAAAAACCTGTTAACTGTTAGTGCTGAAAAAAAATTATTGACTTTCACACACAGGAAAAAATGTACTAGCTTAGTTCTCTCAGGATGCTTGAGGACTGCACATCACCTTCACAACAGGGAACAACAGCATGAAGAGTTCCTGCGGTAAGGTGGAAGATGTCACATATATAGTTAAAGGTTTATGCTGGATTTTGATCCTTAGAGTTGTAAAATCCAAACAAGATACGTTTTCAGGTCATCCAGCAAGATCTGGAAGTGAAACCAGGTGATGTGTTGAATCAACACGTATGCATTAGATCTATACTTTGGAAGTTGTTCTTGTCTCATTTGTAGAATGCACACTGGGCACATGCCCGATGCCTAATGTGAATTAGACACAAAGTATTGAAATGGTATTTAGATGAGGCATAGTTCTAAAAGTGGGAATTAGTTCATGGATTAATTTCAACATAAGAAAAGCAAGACTACATAGAAACACAGCAGCCACATTAAAGAGGGCTGTAGCACCTCAGAAAGCACCTCAGTTTAAGCAATACACTAAGTGTGGCAACATGCCAAAGAAATAGGGCTGTATTACCGCCTCATTCTTCAGGTGAGGAACCTTAGTGGTATGAAAAGTATGGCTTGGTTAAGCCTCTGTGAGGAATCATAACACAATTTCAAAGGTCTGTGTAGGCAGAAATCCTCCCAGCCACATGCATTTCAGTGAGACACACATGGAAGTTTCCAAGGAAAAGGTGGTATTTCTCGGGGTGTTTGCATGACAGAAAATGGCAAGAGGCAACGTTGCAAGAGGCAAAAGAGCTCAGCTACACATAACGTTTCAGAGGTATTCTTTGAAATTGAAACAAGGCACCTTCATGTGTGTTCATGCAAACATATAAATGTTTAAAGATTTCTTGGGTCAAAAATGGAATATTATTGTCCTTAGAGAAGAGGGCATTGCCTTTTACTTGGCCATAGGAAAGTAAAATATTCACAGGAAAATATGTTCTTATGTTTACTATTCAAGAAAAGACACACTCACAAGCCTCACCAATTCATGAGGCAACGTGAGTCTGTCACACCAAGATGAAGATTCTCCTTGTTTTATGCAGATGAAAAATCAAAATGCCAGGACCTGCTGTCTCCAAATGGCAAAGAAGTTGTGGGTTTGGTTTTTTTAATAAGTTTTTTTTAATAGTTTTTTTATAAGCCTAATGGTTGAGAGCTGTCTGCCAGGAAAGCTGTTGGGAGGCCGTGAAAAATCTTCTCCACTGCAGTTGTTTCTGTCTGTAATTTTGTTGTAAATTTGCAGTTGTTTTCTGTCAGGAAATTTGTACACATTACTTGAATGTGTATACAGGCACTATTTAGGCATGTGTACATTAGAATCACAGACACATTAGAACCCTAGACAGAGTTATGGTAGGTAAACTGACAGATATCAGCTGATAGTTGCCCATGGTGTTTGATCAAGATACTGGCATGTTCCCCTGGGGACACGAACTTTGGAATACATGATGTTCAATAAGACCTGGGTTGTGCAACTGTTGTTAAAGCAGTTTTTAGACACAGAAATACAGTGGAAAAATACTTCTCTGTTGCATGAAGGTGCAGTACTGAGATGAGCATTTCAGTCTGCACATCCAAGACTTTTAGAGGGACTGTTCTGATATGGTCAGGATTTATCCTCAGAAAGGACATGGGCAGACAGCCTGAGAGCAAGCCTTAGGGAACGGAGGCAAAGTCCATGTTAGAGCCTGGCAGCTGAGAAGAGTAATTGTGAAAGACAGACTGGAGAAAAGCTAACTAAAAAACCACTAGCAGAACAAAGTGCAGCATGGAAGAAATGGTTGCCAGAAGCTGGAGGGACTGAGTGTTTATATGTCTGTAATCCTGTGGCTGTTACTACCCAGAGAGTCTTGGGAGTGTCTTCTGAATCCCCTCCAATACCATTTTGGGAATCTGATAAGTGACTATTGTTACTTTTTGCCTAAAACAAAGAAGCCGGAGTATAATTACATGGAGGGTGTGCGCTTCACCACAAACATGCCTGGGATGTTTCATGTTGTGACGGCATGTTTACAGTTCTGTAATCTTTATCCTATGTAATTTTGAGGATCGTTTTTAAACTCTAAACGCTAACGAGTGCCTTGACTTCTCAGAGCATAAGAAAGAGGGGAAGGATACATTCCATTTTCTTTCTGGCTGTTGTGGGTTGGAAGGAAGGGCACAGTGTAAGGAACCAATATACTGATGATTGCCTTAAACATTGTGTAGCACACAAATTCAAGCAGAACTGGTGCAAAGCTGTTCTGCTCAGATTGGAGAGGAGCTGAAATGAGATGCTGCTGCAAATTGAGCTGCTGTTGCCTAAACTGGTAACCACAAGGTTTTATAGGGTGTAACAGCTGTAGGTCTCATGAAGGCAATCATTTCCTGGAAGAAACTTCTGTGGTAATGTAAGGAAACTGCTCACGTACACAACAAGGGCTGCCTAAAGCTTTTGGGGGTGCTTACCCCTCGTGACCACCAATGAGGACCCCCTGAGTACATGCTGAGCTTCTACAGGCACAGACTACACCCGCCCTCCCTTTGTGTAAATGGGGAGGCATCCTCTTGAGAGCAAAAAACCTGAATCTACAAAAGTTCAGGTGGGACCCCCACCACCAAGACACCCAGGATGAAAATGAACCAGTGGGGCGCCGCTGGATCCATGGGTGGTGATAACTCTTCTCCCCGCAACACTCACCCTCCCCCACACCCCCCTTTCTTTCTGTTTATTGAATAGCGACCAGATCTAAGTAAAAACATGTGGCACGGGACTTGCTTACGCAGTTAAAGTAATTGCCATTCGGCTATTGTGTCTAAACATGTGCCTTGTATTTTGTATTAATAAATCATAAAACTTGTTGGCTGATGTAATTTCACCTTAATTTGCTCTAAGGGTATCATGGACTTGGTTACTGGTCCCAAGGGGAGGGGAGTCATGCTAAATGGCTCCCTTCATGTTGTGACACACAGCACCAGTTCTGGTAGCCCAACGTGGCTGCTTCGCCACTGAACCTGTCTGACTCTGCAGTCAGAGAAGTCTGAGCTGTTCCTGGCATCATCTCAGATCCTCTTTCAGTTATGGTGCAGGTAATTCAAGGACAAGGTTTACTTTTCCTTAACTGGCACATGTGCTTCTTTGTGTATGGGTGAAGCTGTTCAGTATTCATTTTCTTAGGAGTGGGAGGACTTCAAACAGAGTGCTGAATAACAGCTGGGCAGGGAAAAGATAAGGGGCAGGAATACCATGGGCTTTACTGTTCTGGGGCTTTAGGAAGGAACACAAACAAGAACACATTACAGGATTAATTTACCAAACTTAAATTATTATTTATAATTAACCATTTCAGGTAAGATTTATCTGTGTACCAAAGAGCACTGACAAATCTGGCTTTCAGTTGCACCCAGCTCTTTGATTAACTGATAGCGCGAGAAGGTTATATACCAGGAATTCAGGCATAGGGAGAAGAAGGAAACAGGAGAAAAAAGAAAAGTATCAGGGGAGATTTGGGGAAACATAAATGATAATGGCAGGGGACAAGGACATAACTGATGGAAAGCTGTAAATTCTGGAGGTGGGGAAAAAGATTAGAGGATAATCCAATGGGGGAGGAGACAGACTAAAGGAGATGCTTGGTGGAGGAGTGACTGCTGAGATGATAGGGTGGTAGGTGGGAGAGATATACAGAGAGCTGGAGGAGGGAGGAGATTCTTGGGGAGTAGTAAAAGGAAGCACATGTAGAAAGGAAGGCAGAAGGGAGCTCTGGCAACAAGCTGGAGGCTGCAGCTGCGAAAGCCACACAGGAAGCAATCAACGAGTCTCCAAGAAGACCAAAGGTAGAACAACAGCAATTACATAAAAGAATAGGCCAGAAAATATCCAGATTAATGGAAATGTCAGGAATATTTTTCTCTTCTTCCTTTCCCTTTTTGTTTCATTTTCTGACTAACTTTAGAGAAAGAAGAACTGCATTGAAAAGCCAGGCAAGGAGGCTTGTGCCATGGGATGGCTCTTGAGTGTGGGATGTAGCTTTATAGCTCCTGTCATACTGACTCACCTCGGGGTCCTGTTAACCCTCTGGAACAGCTTTTATCTTAATTATGACAGGCCTTGGAAGACAGGCTTCTCACTGTTGCTATTTGCTGTAACTGGAAGGAGGTGCCTCCATCCACTATTCAAATAAAAAAAAAAATCAATACAGTGCTTAAAACTTTAATTTTTTTTTAAAGTATTTTAAACAGATCATCACTGCTATGATAAAAGGATCTAGCAAAGGTCCAACAGGACAGGCAGATGAAGCAATAGCACTCTCACTTGGCTCAGATGCTCATTTAGATAACAAAGTACTGAACCAAAGCCTGTGGAAATCATTAGAAAGAGTTCTGTGGATCTGAGCATCTGTATTCACAGCTGTGATCCCTCATTCTGATCTGTCTTTGCCTTTTGTGTAAGTATAATAAGCGCAAATCTGAAGAGTTATCTCTAGTGTGAAACCCCTTACCTGGCCTCCAGTGTGTTGTAAGGATTAACTGGGATTAGATTGTGTTTGCAGAGTCATTGCAAGGAGCAAAGTCAATTAAGCTTGTTCTGGATCGGCAACAGGGACCTGATACATTGCCTCCAAGTGCTGAGTTATTGCAGAGGATAAAGGATTCAGAGGCAGAGGCTGGTGTTGAAAGGATTTGTCAGAAGTGGTCTCTCTTGCAAAGCATAAGTGTGAAAAAGTATTTTCTTTGGCTCAGGGGTCTTATAATTCCTTGTCACTTGAGACAGCTTGGCTACTAAGGAGTTTGAAAGGTCTGTGCAACTTTCTTTTTCTCTTTGTGGCTGATGAAAGATCAACTGACTCATAGGGCACTGGGTTGCTACAGCAACTTGATTTTTTCTGTCAATAAGGAGCTAACTTAGCAGGCTCTTCTGCAGCTCTCCAGCTCCTGGTGGCAAGGGTAGTAAGAGCAGCTCTCCCACCATACAGGTATGTGACCCTGCTCCTGGACTAAATGCAGTTTCTCAGCACGTAGTTGGACATTGTATTTGTTTCTTGTGAGCATACTTTTGCATCCTATTGCTAGCAAAATGCTCTTATATGCTAGAATTATTAAAAGCAAAGACACATGCCATTCAGCCTCTATTTCTTGACTGTTACAACTCTAAGAGCCTGTTCACTAAAATTCAGAAAGAGTAAATATACTGATAATGAAAATTTTTCACTTCCATATTTATATCTTGATAATATTTAATATATTGCTAATATTTCACTGTACATTGCAAATAGAAATGTATTCATATTTTAAACTGTAACAAGTGTATATAATCTTATGACTGTGAATTATTATCTTATATATAAAAATCTCTATATAAAGGATTATATATATTTATTATAAAAAGTAAATATGGATTAAGAGAAATATTAAGTGTATGGCTGATCATAGAATGTGTATGTTTTGTAAGTGTATTATAAATGAACATCTGAAAATACTGTAGTAATAAATTAGAGGAAAAGGCACATACGTGCATTCTATGTAGATTTAAAATTATACTTTGTGTCCAATAAAGATGCTGATGTAACATTAATTTTGATACAGAAATGCTGGGATCAACTCAATAAATATAGAATAGTCATGTAAATACTAATAACTTGTGCTGTCTTAGTGATCTGATTCTCTTTGACAACTGATACGATAACGATGATATTAACTTAGTGATTATTTAAAAAAAAAAAAAAAAAGCTCAGCAGAAATGTCCTATTCATAAAAAATGTGTAGTCTGTAGTTGTCTAGTTTGGGGGAATTTTTTCTGTCCTCAAGTAAGACTTCAGAACCATTTATATAACTGGCATAACCAGGAAAGTGATCAGAAATGTAGGGGTTTATTCAGTTAAATTATTATGTTCTGGAACTACTTTCTGTGTAACTGATAGTTATATGCGTATTTCTGTAACATGGTTTCATCTGAAAGAATAATGCACTATCTTAGCATCAGAAAATTACATGATCTGAAGAGTTCAGAGTATCTATTTGTTGTTGCCTACTTCATTCACTGCCAGTGCACAGAAATCACTTCTAGGACTTTTTCAACTGCTCTGTTCTTCAAAGTTTATGTTCCTTAATATGCAATAATACTACACAAATTTTCTTAATTTCTTTAGAACTTCATCTGCTGCCAAGGTATCTCTTGTGGAAAGGCTGATATCATTTTTCAGTTTGGGTTGGGTTTTTCAGGGGGTGTGTGATCTATGCTTTATACTTTCATTGCAGTAATTAAATATATTCACAAGAAAAATATGAAAAAAAGAAAAATTCCTTTGTCACACACGCAAGAGTAACACATTAGCACTTAAAGAAGAGGAAAGACATCCACTGGTGTAAAAAAAATGTATAATAGAGTTTCTGTGTAACAAAGTAGTTTAAAGAAAGCCTAGCTCACCAGATCCATGAGAATAGGGTATAAAAGGTGAAAAACTCCACATCAGTTGGCACACATTCTCTTGAAACTAAGTATTGCTTCCTCACCCAGACTGGTAGGCAAAACCCACACAGTCTGTACCTCGACTGCCAGGTGGTAGGGAAAATCTGCTTTTCTGAAAGTGTTTCCATTAGGTCTGTGCTGCCGCTGCTGTAGTCTGTAATTTCCTCTCGAGGCAGAACTTTTAACCAGGAAGAGCTTTGGCCTGTACTCATCACCTCCAGATGATTTTCTATGTCTCCCTTTCTTTTGGAAGAAAATCTATGTCTTGCTGGCACAGTTCTGGATCCCTTGGTACTATCCCAACCACTGATTCTGATTCTCAAATTGGGGCTGGACAACTGTTCCAGGACATGGGGTTGGTTGAGCTTTCTTCTTGTGCTAGCCTGATATAAAGGAGGTTTCTTCTCATAGTAGACTCATGATTTGACTTTAATACCTGGTGTTTGAGGCTGAACTGAAGTCCCAGGGAAGATCTGCATGTTGCTCAGACCAAAGACATGTCTCCAGATCTGGAACATGTGAACTGAAAGAAAAGGGTGTCAGTCATTTGGCAAGTCTTCAACTCTTGAGAAGTCACCGAAAAGTTGACCTTAAACTTACCTCTTCATTAACTGGAAAAATCCCCTGTACGTGTTGTGTTGTTCTTAATTATTGCACAGACCAAATTATGGTGTAACTGGTAGGCAAAAGCTGACATAAGGACTGCCCAGTCATTCGTCAGTGCCACTGCCATTGTCTGGGGTGATTCATTATGGTGACGATTTCCCAACCAGGTATTGCACCAGTGAAAGAGTTTTGAATTACTCCATTATTCTGTGATTTCTGAGGCAAGAAGACTTTTGCAAGAAGTGGAATATATTCAAGTAGGGACAAGACTTATTAAATTTCTCTTGATTTTCAAAAGATGACTGCTTTCAAAAGTTTTCTCCCCTACCATTGGAGCCCCTTCTCTGTGCCCTGCTTTGGTTTCAGTGAGAAACATCTGTAGCGTTAATAGACTGACCCAGTCTACCTAAAGAGGTAATTATTAGATTATATAATTAGATAATAAATATTATTATAGCTCTTTGCTTCTTCAGACTCACCCAGAAGCCTAAGTTATTACATTGCAGTTTCTGTATTGGGTTCAGCTCTATGAAGTTCCTTCCTATCTACATTCTGAGTGACTCTCACATGAACCTACAGAAGTGGAAGAATCAAAGTCCATTCTATCCCTGCCCATCTTGTGCTTTCTTCACCTGATTCCTCTGCTAAAATCACTTGAAAATAATTTTTAAAAGTGATTTTGAGGACTGAGAAAGGCAGAACTTTATGCATACCACAGTCAGCGTGGAATTGCTCAGTCTATATTTCTGGGGAAAAAGTGAACTGAAGTAGCTGCTGGGTCTCCATCACCCATTTTTCCCTTAAAGAACCTAGTTACAGTTTGACAGAGAAGCTCATCACTGGCAGGAGCCAAATATATCACGCTGTTTCCACTGTACTGCTGCCAAGTTGGCTTGAGCCAATGGTATTTTAGGATGTTTTCCATATCGTCAGAACATAATGAAAATCACAAGGGACAGCACCTTAGGTCCTAACACTTCACACAGCTGGGAAAACTACAGCTGGGAGTCTTTAGTGGGTAATGAAGGAGCTATGCAGCAATTTGGAATGAGTCTTCCAAGCTCTTGTGATGAGAAATCAGGTATTAATGAATGTTTGGGAGGTTCTTTTCTCAGGGAGCTGAAGACTGCATGGTATGAGTGGTTGGAGTATGCCTCAGGGCATACACTGGAAAGCCTTGAAGGCCAGCATTTCTGCAGTAAAAATCTGTGATCTGAGGTGGGCCAAAAAAATGCTACACCTCATCTGCAATCTTTGGCCAAACTTTCCATTAATGTCAGGTTGTAAATATTTTGAAATTTTCTCATCACATTTTCTTCTTGCTTCAAGAACTTGTTTGCACTTACCAGAACCTTTTCTAGCTGTCCTGGTATTGTTGGTCTGGTGCATTGACAAGGGAGGGAACTGAAAAACTTTTTTCGGGATTTTGAGTGGAGCTCCTCTAACATTAACCTTCTAAAAGTTAGAACTCTCATTTAAGTGAGTCGTTTAGAGCCTCTGTAGTTAAAGCAAAGACATCAGTGCCTCCAAAGGATATGATACATCCTTGCCTAAGACAAACATTTAAGGTAAATGGGGTGAGTTCACACCTCTCCATAGAGAGGAGAGGAAACCAGTTCATCTTCCTTAAGCCAGATGCCTACTTTTACTTGGATAAGGTTATTTGCCACAAATATTTGTAATTAACTTTAAACAATAAAATAATTCTTTCTATGAAACTATCTCTTCCTTTTCTTCTAGATCCTTAGAGCTGAAATATTAAAATCAGAACTGAAACAACTGAAAAATCTTGATATTTCCTTCTTCTAAAGTGAGGTGACTACTTCTGCCATTTAATTCTGTTCTGTGGCTTTTGGAAAACAAGGTGGTGCAAAATAGCAGTCACAGTGAGAATAGCTGAGACAAAGTGAACATACAATTTAGGGGGAAAAATAGTTCTATATTATTATTTTTATAATTTATGTGTTATATATTCAAGTTCTTTATAGGCAGTACTTGAAGATAGGCCATATTCTCTCTAGGGGAGACTCTTACGCAATAGAAGTGAAATACATTGTTGAGGCTGGTCTGGGTGGATAGCTCATGTGCTGCTTCTTATGTATTATGTGATGACGTGATGCACAGAAGGTTTTAGTTTCCATAGGAAATCAAACTACCTTTCCTGAATACAAATTTTCACTCCCTGTAAAGGAGCACCTCCTAGTACCTCCAATACACGGCGAGGGGCAGAAGTCTCATCCAGCTGGTGGCATATTGCACACTTTCTTCTGTAGATGATTCATCTTCATCATTTTCCTCAGTAGAACTAAGTGCACATGAGTGAACATGAGTGTGTTGAATCAGAAAAAGCTTATCTGGGGACAGGAATCACATGTTCATATTATTTGTGGTTTTTTGAATGATTTAAATCTTTCACTACTGAGGAAGAAATAACTGTTCTTGTGGGACAATAACTCTGGAGAAGCCAGAAGTCCACTGAGTGGTGGCAACAGGATTTTGGTTAGGGAGCGCAGAAGCCGCATAAGATGATGCTAATAGAATAAGTTAGATAAACAATAAATTCATGTTTTTACTTACCACAGAAAGCAGATAAACATAATTCCTCACACCTTTATTTCAAAATAGGAAGAGCACCTAGAAGATGATAGAAAATCATGTGCTGAATGCTAAGAACATTGATGTAATCATCTGCCCCAGGGCTTGGCACTTTACCTAACAACTAGAAAGTTGGTTTTGGTGGTGGTTGTTATTTTTTTTTGTAAAGTTAGTGTCCTTTGAAAAACTCAGAGGGTGCAAAAGTAGGGACATGAGTTTCCTGGAGTTTTCTGTTACTAACCTCAGCTAACATCTACTAACATCTCCACGTCTGACAAGGGATTAATGTTAAGATTAGTTTTTACAAGCTTCCTAATAGACCCATGAAGAAAAACTCTGTGAGTGCCCTGACTGTGGAAACTAGGAAATACAAAATCATGCTGTGTGTTGTGACCTGACAGACTTCCCACCTGCTGTCCAGAGCGGGGAATCTGCTTTGCTGATCATAGACCTGGGCGGTGCAAACACACACTAGGACTCACCCTGTAATTAATATGATTACTTTAATAAACACCATATATCAATACCCACAAGCAAACTACTATCCCTGTTGATATGAAGGAGGTAGTGATCATATGTTGGTCACCCTTGACAGGATTGCAATAAACAACACACAGAAAGGTAAAGGAATAGACTACAGAGTTGATCAACACATTACAGTAAGCTACAAGCGGGAAAAGTAAATAGATGTATGGCCTGCTCAGGGGGAAAGCGTCGTGTGACGGTTATAAGGGATCTCAGGCCAGCTGAGAAGGAGCTCCGTAGAGCACTCTCTGAGCTGAGATTTTACACCCTTACAGTCACATAGCCTTTTTGTATGGATAACTTTGATAGGCAAGCCTTTTTTATCAGTTCAGACACAACACGGGGGTGTTACAACAGCTCCTCCTTAGCCAATAGTTTTTTATCTTTGGGATTTGTTCCCTTTGAGATGGAGGATGTGAGCGAGGTGTTGCTATCACATGTGCACAGTAGGGATGGAGGGCCTCAGAAAGGACAAACTACCCAGCCTATGCCCAGTCCTGCTCCTCTCTATGGATGGCTTCAATGGCTGTTTCCCTTCTTCAGCACACTTCTTCTTTGTTTATTTCCAAACAACAGCTTGAACCTTACACCGTGCTGTACTGTACATCAGAGAATTCCCACAGGAATGTGGGAACATTTATACTGGCAACCTTAAAATTCAAATTACATGTACCATAAATGTATATCATCCCCTGATGGAAGGGATCTTAATGTAAAAAAAAAAAAAAAAGGGGGAGGCACTGTGTGTTTAGGAATCTCATGGCATACAGAAAGATGATAATTTTATTTATTTGTTCCCTCAGTGTTTATAAAGCATGCCAAACACAGTGATTTCCAAAAGGCCCCGCTATGACATGTCTAGAAAAGCCAGGAATCCCACTCATCTCTACAACATCTTCTTGTCAGTAGTATGTTTATTCCAGGAAATGTGGGAGCACTCCATTTGGAGTTAACAACTACATTTGTCTTTTTCTGAAGTTTTTCCCTGAAGTTTTCTGTGTCTTCATGAAGCATGTGAGAGTTCATTTACCTTACTTCTCTTTCTTGACAATGTCTCCTTGTGGGTTAGTTTTGCCTGTTGCTGCACTGCTAGGGACTCCAATGAAGAACATATTTTTTTGCTTTTTCTGTCATCATTCTGTTGCTGTGTGTCTCTATATTTTCTCCCTTACAACCTCTGAACTCTGATATAAAGCCAGAGAACACAGAAGGATCATTAGGTACTTATGGTTTGGTTTATTTTGTTTTGTTTTTAAGAAACAGAAATTAGTGATATCCAAAAAGTGCACAGCTTCTCCCTTAGCTTCAAATCCTTTTAGCTGGTTTCTGCGGTTGAACCTGGCAGTCCTCATTCCATTGCCAAGCACTGCCTGCAGAAGACATTTTGCTTATATATGGCAACAATGACATATCATAAGTCACAAAATTAGCCAATACAGCTCAGTATGTATAAATCGAAAACTGAGCTTCATTACATTTGCATTAACACCTTTAGGATTCCAACAAAAAGACAGCAGTAGACATTTTCCTCCGTTATTTGAAATGGTGCACACTGAATCCCACACACTGCAAACAGGGAAAATGAGCATAGTAGGGAACATGTCCACGGGCAGGTGTGACTAACTGGAACAATTTCCTCTTAGAAGAGAGAAATCAGCAGTGAAGAGGGCAGGCATCCTGGGAGGAAAGCTGAGGCATCCCAAACAAAAGCATCCTCAGGAGAGTGTTGTGCAAGGAATGTCCAATAGAAATAATTAACAAGAATATTCGTAAAAGTAGTGCATAGGAACCATAGTGTGGAGGACTGTTTCCTTCAGCAGTTAAACCCCAGTCATTAATTAGAGAATAGAGAAAAGCAAGTTTACTCCACTTTTCAAGAATGTGAAACTGGAGTTAGTCAGGGTCACTCGCTTCCCCTGGCAGCAAGTCTTGCACAAAGACTGTCATACAGCTTGCTTTCAAAGGGCCAGGCTCACTTTCAGTCGTGCTTTCACTACTAGGAGATAAAATCACAGACTCATTAATGTTCATCTATCTTAGATTTACTTAACAGAAGTAGATTAGAAGAAAGAAACTTCTTCCACAAAAGCTTAATTTTCAAATAGGGCAATATCAAAAACAGAACAGTAAACAGTCAGTCAAAACACGTAGCAACTTCTAAACATGTGGATCACAAACTATTCAGTGCTATATCCTGAAAGTCTGGACCTATGAATCTATTTTTAGGAATGTTTTCTCTGTTATAATTTAATAAATCACTCCCTCTTGCTGTTGCCAGAATAATCTTTTAAAACAACGAGTTCATTTAATTCACCTGGAATGAGGAGATATTTAAACAATATTTGTGCAAAAGCTTGCCAAACTGATTATTGTTAATTATTGGTAGACACTGTGCTGGGATAACTCTTTGGTCTACACAGATGTCAGCATAAAAATATCTGATTTTTAGATATATTAAGAAAAAGAAGCTTCTGGGATGATGTTCATTGAACATTCACTAAAAGAGGAAGAAGCTTAGTGCTTTGTGAGGAAATGTTGTAATCCAGTCTGTGAAAAAAATACCCTTTTAAAATATTCTGATGTTTCCTGAACTTTATTACTTGAAAATATACTATCACAATGATTAAGCTGCAAAGGCATTTAGCCTGCATCTAGTAAGGCTTTATTGATACAGCAGAGCATGCTATACAGCAAAGAATATTTGAAAATAGTGTGTCTTAAAGAAGGTGTCAGGAACTGGTTAGTCATAACTTGCTAATACGAGCAGTTTTAAAGCAAATGGATATTAGAGAAGTGACCAGGAACCAAATAAGTAAGTTACCCTTTTTTGTCCTTGACCTTTGACTCACTTGGATCAAAATTTGAAAAAGATTGCAGCTGCTAAGTATATTACCACGAGATGTAGGTAGTGGCTTTTAGTCAGACTGTAAAAATAACCGCCCCCCAGCACCAATACAACTTAACTTTTTCTTCTGGCAAAAAGATAAAGAGGGAACTGACGTCTCTTGGAATATATAAAACACTCCCTTGGAGTTTAGAGGCTGTGAGCTTGGTGGGGAGATTTAGCTGCTTGTCTTCTCGTAACTTGATGCAAGTCATGTGTTAAGTCCTTGTCCCTTCAGCTGCAAAGTCAGTTGCCCTTATTCAAGGTGAGTCATACGATACAATGTTTAAAATCAGAGGGTTTTTCTCAGAAATACTTTTAAAATCAGTTGGTGGAAAGCTCTTGAAACTCTTTATTTGTGATATAAAGTGGTAGGATTTAGCAAAGCTGTTTGCAAAACACAGCGAAACTTTACATGTATTAGTGACATGCTTTATTACTATGTTAGCAATGGTATTTTATGTTCAGTATTGCAGGCTTTCCCAATTGCATTCTGTCTTTTGATATCTAATATTCTTGAAACTACAGTTCTGGAGTCATGTGAATTTATAAGAAATGCTTCTTTTCAATGTGATATTTGTAGCATTTAATATTGCAGATAAACCCCTCAAAATTACAATTTCAAAGGATGACAAAGATAAAAAAAAACAAAAACAAACAAACCAGAAATAGCCTCTTCCCTGCAGAAGTATCTTTTAATGGTTTCAGTATTTTTAATCTCACCATCTGACCTTGGAGAAACTGGAATTATGTTTAAAGAAACACCATGCTTTTGGGTGGAAACTCTTAATAGAATTTTGAAAAACCATTTTAATTTTCACTATACACACTGCTGCTTTCCCATGCAGCTGCTCTTATTTGGGGCGCTAAACAATTCTGTCAGAACTGAAGTAGTGCCATGCCAAGGAATGTTTAAATATTACTATTAGAACTGGCGAAATCTTTAAGAAAATACAGATAATCTTTCATTTTTTAAGGGTTTGATTTAAACTGGCATGCACAGAAGTTTAAGTTAAGTTAGGAAGGAAAAGTTTAATAATATTTTGCATCTTTTCTCCTATTCAGTTGCTTATAAATTGCCTTTTCAGAGTCCAAATGGACCATTTCCATCATCAGCATTCTATTAAGGACATTTGAAACAATATTAAAAAATACATACTCAACACTCTAGAATGAGGTGAATATTTTTACCAATTCTGTAGTCAAATCTAAGTTTAAAAGATAGTACAGTTTCATAGACAATATCTAATTTTGTTATGGTACTTTCTATTCTGCATAAGGTAAATATTTTTTTTCCTGAATGTGAATTCCCGGACACAACTGCGTTCTTACTGGAAATTTCTACTTTAGTCTTCATATTTTAGCTTCAGTTCTGATAGATGAGAACAGCTTGGTGACCTTTATGTGAAATTTAGTGTCATGTTGTGAGTGCTCTTCATTGCAGTTGTGTAATGGATAATTTGAATTGCATAAATTGAGATATGTCTAGACTGCAATTGCATTGTGTTTGGTAGGAGAAGGGTGAGTACTTTACAGTTTGCAAAAGCTCAGTATGGACACAATTTATTAGCAGCCAGTTGCTTTCCAGTTGTTTATTGTTAGTGCTCATGAGAAATACTTAGTCTGCCTAACAGAAAAAGAAATCCCTTGGAACAGCTTGTAGAAACTTGGATGGAAATGTATTTTGGTGTAAGTTGTATTTCTGTTGAATTTGAAAAGCTTCAGAATGTAAACCAAGAAAAAAATGTCTGACAGTAAAAGCCTTTTTTAAACACTCATGGAAGAGATAATTTCCATTTTAAAATTTAAAATATGTCTTTACACGCTGTAAAAAAAATCTACTGGAATAGATAGGGTTGGAGGGAATAATCAACTTGAAATACATACTTTTCACAATTTGATTTCATTGAGAATTTCTGCTTCTTAGATTTGCTACACTGTGTAACAGCAATAAGGTTTTAAAATCCTTACACCACTTATCCAATGAGTTGCACAGCCATATCACAGTATTGCAGTGCTATTTCTGCCAGACTAAAGATCCTGATCTGAACTTATCTACAAAGATATGAGAGTTTGCCCTAGTGACGTTAATGTGAAAGTTCTTCAGGTCAAATGAATTTCTAACTCCAGTTAGCTTTGAAATTTGATCTTAGCCACATTATGCATCCATCCACTCTGTCAAAGAGCCTTTAATAACCTTGTGTTTTTATAATTCAGTCAAGTTGTCTATCAGTTATCTTTGTGAAAAGTGCAAAAAGTTGCAGGAAAAGTTTGGGGAAATGGATTTTTTTCTTAATGTTACCCCTTTGATGAGTTTCTATTTCTGCTCTGTGCAAAGGCACAGAGTAACAGAACTGGTAGAGAGGAAAGCGACTAAGTAAACCTGCAGTTCAAATAAGTTGTACTTCCTCCAGCACAAAAACCAGGTCTACAGCTGTAAATGGACTTCTCAGTCCCTCATGAAATAAAGTCAAAAACTTTAGCCAAATCTGGTTTCTTCCTGGGTGCCTTGTGTGTGCAGGTAAAGCAATCAAAGGGTGAAGTTCTGATGTGGGAACCACAAAGAATGACCTGGTGGCAGGTGGGTGGATGGGATGACTTTTATAGGAAGGATATTTTTCTGAGATCATAAGTAGCCTTTTGGTCGTTCTGCTCACAAGTATCCAAGAGGAAATTATTAAATTTGTGCCAAATGAGTGCAAATGTACAGAAATAGTCATTGTCAATGGCAAGGGAACCATAAACTGCTGCTAGTGCAAGAGCAGGCAAAATGTGAGTTTCCAATGCAGGTAAAAGGATCAGTCTAGACTCAGGTACGGACACAATATGATTGTGAGTTTGGGAGGATGTGGGAGGACACATCATTAGGCTGCTGACCGTGGTACCTCATATATCAGTGCAGGCTGCATGTGTTCTTTTTTTTAATAAAAGGACCTCATAACTGCGTTTATGAAAACATCTATTCCTACATCTGATATACTATTTAGAAACCCATGAAGATTTTTTTGACCCTTTAATCCTCATGAGCAAACTGGGAATTCAAGTTGAGTTGTTCTTTCACTCCATCCTTCTCTTTTCCTTTGCTCTCTGTGTTTGGCCTTGAATGCGTGATTGACTCTGTAACTAATACCTGCCTTAAAATTGATTTAGAGATGATCACAACATGTTAACGAACAGAAATTGGTCAGAACAAAAAGAATGTGGACAATGGCATCCAAAACACAAAACAGTAGATCTTCTGTTAGTTGAGGGTCTAAAGCAAATAAACATGCAAAATCAGTGGATGTGATTAATTCCTGAGCAAGAATAAATTGCAAATTAGACAGCTCTTTGTCTTAGTTATTCACAAACAGTAACAAATAGAAAAATTATCACTGGGAGCTTATATTTTACCATATCTCAGCACTGGCATCATTCTGATTTTCTTTACAACAGTCTCACTAGGTGCCAGACCTTGACATATCAGCACATATCAGCAACTGTTTTCCAATGAGCAACTGCAGACATATTATTTTTTTTCTGAGACTGAATGATCTTGAAGTATCAGGTATTACATCTTTCAAAAATCAAAATCTAGAATCTCTTCAAGAGGTCTGCCTTTCTGTAAGGCAACTGGAATTGATGAAACTAGGTGATGGTAAGAATGCAACTCTAAAAAGAAAATCCAGTCATACCTTTGACTTGAGGTTGTGAAACAAAGTTTTATCCTTTCAGGAGCAGATTGTGTACTGACAAAGATCTGGAAAGGCAGGCTTCTTGTAGATGCCTTCTATTATGGGCTGCCATTCCACACCAAGGTGCTGATGGACCTTGAGGACTTCCTTACTCGTGTAATGCAGAAACAGCCTGGGTAGCTCACACTAAAACTCCTGGGTTTGCCTGAAGTGGGAGCCATGGGCATTGCAGACTGTAAAAAAAGCACAGGGCTAGAGTGTTCTCCTTTGGCACAGAGATTTTAGAGAAGGTGCGTGCCTCAGGAAGTGTCAGCTGAACAATAATTATGTCAGTTTGCTCTAATGCAACAGAGAAAAAAAAAAAAAAAGATAATGATATGTCACAAACAACTAGCTTGCCAAAAGTACACACAACTGTTTGGTTTTTTTTTTTTTTTTTCTTTCTTTGCATTTTGGCACTGGCTGCCACTGGCTGGCTAGTTTTGGCATGTCATCTTCCTACCTGCTTGACCTCATGCACTTTGCACTTTGAGCTTTGGAATGTGATTTTTTGTTCACTCTCTCCTTATATTAACAGCTTCTCTCAGGAAGATCAGTGAGTCTGTTGGGACCAAGAAGGGAGAAAAAAGCATCAGGCCTTGCAGCAAGTATACTTTTACCCTGCCTGCCTGCACCCTGACAAAGGAGAGGAATGGGCTGTAACATAAACTGTGGGCTTCTCACTGGGGCCATCATCGGTGCTGTGCTGGCTATCCTTGGAGGAGTTCTGATACCAGTTGGAGATAATCTTATAGGCAAAGCAATAGAAAAGGTACTACTTTTAAACTTTTTAAAGTCAATATGGTTGGTGGTTATTGAATATTCATTATTTGTAAGTCTTGTGCTCTGTTTCTGCTTTTTCCCTTTTTGTTTTCTTCATTAAACCTAGGTTTTGTAAGATATGCAATGGAAAATTTCCTGGGAATAGATGCTGCAGCAATATTTTTTAAACATATTATTTCCATGTTTACTTGCTTCCTTTCTTTCATGCTCCACATGACAAGCAAAAATTTTGTTTTCAAGTTGTGTTTTCAGTAATGTCATTTAGAAGTAAACATTTTGTATTTTTATTTTAATTATGATTGTTTCTATTTTATTTATTTTTTACCCATGATGGCCCACTTATTTATTTTTCTGCATTCTTTTCTTATTTTGGTGCCCACTCCATGCACTTATATGTATGTACTGCAAATAAACTAGACAAACTTCTGATGCAGAATCTAAATCTACACTTAGATGCACTCAGCTCACATTCTGTGAATATACAATCCAAGTCAATATGCCTCACAAGACTGCAGGATCTGATCATATGCATCTCCTTATTGAAGGAGTGAGAAGAGTAACTGAAGTGTAGTGGACTTAGCAGTCACAATTTTTTTCTGTTTTTTTTTTTTTTTTTTTTTTTTTTAGATTTTTTTGTCTTTAAAATCTAATTGTGTCTTTAAAGAGAAATGAAAAGTCAATTTGTTAAATATTCAGGGAAAACAGTGTATAGCTGAGGATCTAAATCACAGAGTAATTTAGAGTGAAAGACCATGGAAGCCCTGGGGTGTCCACCATGGAGACATGGAGTCTCCCTGGGGTCACTGCAGCCAAGGCGGGCTCTCCTACAGTTAAAAATCCAGAAACCTTAAGGTCTTTGGCTGATGATTAGTCCTCCAAATAATCTGCTGTGGCACTGAAGACTGTGGAGATCTTGGAGACATGTATTCAAAGACTGTTCTGGAAGCCTGCCCTTAACTCAATGGCTGTTGAAGTTAGTTGAGGAGGTGGATGCCTGAAATTTCAGGAAATGTAGCCTTGCCTAGATTCTAGCATCACTTTTTTAAAAAAATGAAAAAAATGGTTTCTACATACCATTTTAATTTTGTTAGCAAACTCAGTGAAAACCTAACTGTAGAGGAATTTTCCAATTCTTGTATTTTTCATGAAATTTTCAGATTTATGGAGAAAAAAGAAATAATTCTTCACTAGATAATGTCACACTTACCTTGCAACATTTTACAAAAAAGTCATACTCCATATTTGCAAATAATTTTAATTGTTTGACATATTGAAGAAAAGGCAGGTTTTCTAAAAAGCACATAATTTTATAAATGTGTATCTCCTTATATTAAATATTTACTTTGAGTTATTACAGAGTGTTGTCTTATGCCATTAAGTATTTTCAAAGCAAATTACACATATTAGCAATGTTATGTGTTCATGTTTACTTATAATGAACCAGTTATACAGCATGGTTTGCAAATGTCTACATATTAAATTATACCTGCATGAGTTCTTAGTGGTAAAATATTAGACAGAGTAATTTTTTCCTCAACCTCTTTATAATTTTCTGGATTGTGATCATGTTTCAGATGCTTGTAGCTATTTTAGGGCAGCTTGACTGATGTATATAGAAAGGAATATTTCCATACCACTATTCATATAAAACATAAAAAAATAAATTTTTAGAGGTCTTATATATTTAAGTAAATGGATACTTCCTTTCTTAAGCACAAATCATACTAGATTTTTTTCTATTTAGCATTCTGACTATCCGGTGAGACCATGAGACTCTTAAACCAATTTCTTTTCAGAAAAGATATGCCAAGGTACAACATCTGAAATATGTGATCATTTCAGCAGGTGCTCAAAAGTGATTTGAATCTAACTAATTGTGATTTACTTGTGTCGATGGCTATTAAGAAAAACAAATATTTGTTAAACACTGCGGTTATATTTAAGATAAATATAGAGCTGGCTGGAAAGCAAAGAGGTCTGCTGAGCAGACCATGCTAAAAGTACATTTTTTCTGAAATCTTTCAACTTTTGGAAATGTCATTTTTCAAGGAAATGTTTGGTAAAAACAGATCAGTTTCAATGACAATTTTATTTGGAATTTCTTAAGCATAGAGACTCTAGGACAGGAAAAAACTAATGAACAAGATGTTTTCTCAGATACGGCCTGTAAGAATTTATATTTCCATTTGGATTCATATAAGGCAAAGCCAGAACTTAAGTCCCTCACCCGCTGTGTGAAAAAAAATTTCAAAATGTAATATTTTTGATGAAAGGGAAAAACTGTTTCAGATACTACCAGTATAAGTAAAATCATGTCTTAAATTCTGCGTGGTCCTTGAAAAAAGACCCCTAGGTGTTCCTCTGCATATTTTATCTTGGAGTAAATCCCAGTTCTTTGCACAAGTTGACAGAAACACAGTAAAACCAAACATATTTCTAGGGGAAAGGAATGTTGCTGTAAACTGTTATTGCTGGATTAGAGAAATGGATGGTTTATTTTTCTCCTGAACGAATAGCTTTAGGACACTTCACACTATAACAACTCAAAATATCTTAAATTAACTTGTTATCAAGGTCTGGTCAAACCGCACTATCATCAGTTTGTTCTGAAGCAAGTCCAGCTGAACTTTTAGAATCTCCCAATAAATAGGGACAACTTTAATTAAAAAATCAATGTGATCAATAGTTCTTACCATTTTGACAGCAGCTGAAGCCTGAGCATGCTTCCCTTAAGCACACATCTTGGCAGCTGACCAAACCCTATCAGACCCATTTCTCCTTTATTGCAGTCATTGAGAGATTAGCCTGAGTAAACATTTTGCTGAAAGGCTGCATACTCTTGTTGCAGCAAAGAGAAATCATCTGCATGTGTACAGACAATCTCAGGTGCCCTTAGAAGTTTGATAGAGACTGTCAGGGTATTGGCTGTTATTTCCTAGCAGGCAGGTGCTGTTCTCCATCCATGAACAGTCCATGGGTGGATAACTCAAAGTCCACATAACATGGAACATCAAGATGTCACCTCTTCACATCTTCTTGTTTATTAACAGACATCTGTGCTTCAACACAAAACACATTGCTATGTTTTCTAACCTCAGACTGCCTCACAAGTTTTTTTTTGGATAAATTATTTCCACTCCTGCCTCCAGTAGGGTGGCAGGGTTTTAAAGAATTGCAGCATTATATGTATATTCTGAATCCTTTTAGAGGCCTTTTAAAAGAAACTGTCACTGGAAGAGCACAGTCAAAATGACACCACCAGCACCAGCATCTTGGCAGGGATCCACTGAACAAGAGTAGTGCTAAGCTATTTTAGCTCTGATACTATTCAGGGAAAGGAGACTTCCCCCTTAAAAGTTGCCTGTGGTTTCAGTACTGAAGGGCAAAAATCCTAGTTTTCCCAAACAATGAATCTATCCACAGGGAATAAATGCCTTTCCATGAAGGTCTTAAGGGTTTAGAAAACTGCCCTTGGTACAGTTAGGATTGAAGCATGAAAGTTTCAGAGTTCTTTACAAAAAACATTTTGTTTGAGGCTATCAAAATCTACCTTTTTAACTGACTCCACACATTTCAGTTGCACGTTATCATGTCTATCATCATTGTTATTAGACATTGCCATATCTAACATTAAAAAAATCTAGTACTAAAAAAATCAAAAGGAAAGGTGAATTCAGAACAACAAATCAGAAAGCTTGCAGCCAATATTGTTGAAAGGAGATATTTTGACATTGCTCAATTACCACCTTTTGCCTTTCCCTCTTTTAAAACAATATTATTTATTTAGGAAAAAATCCCATCATTTCAGTTATGATAAAACATTTTGGTTGGGTTTTTTTCCCAGCTAATCAGCCTTTTTCCTCAGCTATATCTAGCCCTCAAAGCCCTTGGTAACTGATTAATTTGCCATAAAAATCTTTATCACCACTTCTCTAGGAGAGTTTGCTTTCTACCTTAGGTAGGAGCTTAACAGAAGTCACATAATATTACTTAATATGTTGAATTCCTGATAAATTGATAATGCAGAATGGTGTATGATATGTCACAATACCTTAGTGCTGCACTCTTTCTATAGAGTTCTCAAAGTTAGCCTCTCCTATTTTTAGAAATAAAGCTATGAAGTTTAGGTATTATTATGTTTAGCCTTCTGTCTCTCTACATACCTGTTATCTATGATAGTCCAGTTTGTGTCTCCTCAGCTACTGGAGGCATACAAAACAATTCTAATTTAAAATTGTTTGTGACATTCATATGACACTTCTTCTAAACTAATGAAGCTAAAGTAACTGCTGGCTCTCAGCAGAACATGAGTGATCCAATCACACGTATTCCAGCATTATCAATGATAAACTTAATCAGCTTCCATAATTTTTTATGATCAGGGACTGAAAAAGGACTGGAAGTTTTGATCCAACAAAGCCTGCCAAGAAAAAACTGATAATAAGCTAATAATCATCACTCAAGAAGTAATAAATGGCTATTTGTACTTTCAGCTGCAAAATGGAAGAAGATTATTTGCTTTCCTGGAACTTAACTTACTCAGTTTTACAGAATTGTATTGTTTGTTTCCTCCAGTTTTATGTATGCAGACCAACACATAAAACACATAGATGTAAACTCCCAGAAAATGGTATCTTTTGTCTATCTGGCCAGATTCTTTGTCAAGAAAGCAACTGCATCTTACATTTTGTATTTCTTCATCAGTAATCATGATGGCTGAATTCAGTGTAAAACACCAAAGTACAGAAAGCTTCCATTGCTGACTGCTCAGCATTTCTTGAGTTTATGTATTGCCAGTTGACGCACCACAAGTGGGGGAAAAATTGTGTCAGAAACAAAAGAGGATAAAGACCCCATTGTTTTCACTCTCAGTCTTGCACATTTAGGTCACAAGATGAACTTGACTGTGTAGCAATTATATACTGTATAGCTACTTTTCCTAACAGTAATTAATTATTGCATAAGATACTAGAGCTCATGTATGTTGACTAGGGAGTTTCATAGTATCCATTGCAAATTAGTAGTTTCCCAAATTGCCCTACCTTTCGTAATATCACAAAGCATGGCGGTGTTACCAGGGGGATATAAAAGTGACCAGCCATAGAGAGGGGTAATATTTAGGGCTGGCCTCACCAGTGATCAGTCAGATAAAACCCAAGGGCTTGCTGGTGTGTGGATATTAGTTTTATTATATGAAGACATGAATAAGGACAGAGCTCTAGATTTTCTTCAGCTTTAAGCCACCATTGGCATTCTTGAAGTATGTGACAGGGAATCATACACACTTCCTTTGTGGGAGAAATGTTATTAACAATAGTGGCTGAATGCCACCAGATATAATGGTCTTGCTCCCTTCCTCCCCCTCCCTCTTTTGCCCTGCTGCTTCACTTATTTTAACTCTGTTATCTGATCCTTCCCCCTATACAGACCACTGAGCCAAGTGTCTCGCTCACTGGTAGAAAGGTAACCCAGCCGGGGGGGAGGGAAGGAGGCAATAAAAAGAACACACCCCCCAAAAAAACAAACAAACAAACAAAAAAAAAACAAACCAAAAAAAAAACCAAACCAAGGAAGAAGAAATAATCTTCCTCCAGTCTGGCAGGCAGGAACAGCTCCCTGAGGAATGAGAGCTGGCACATGGGAAGGGGGAAGCGTGTGTATCAGTGACCAAGGCGCTGCAGGTGCCAGCTTGCCCCTTTGGCTGCAGCACTGTCAGGTTGTATCAGCTGTCCCCTTGAAGCATCCCCTAAGAGTGTCCACGGTGGCATCAGCACAGAGAAAATGGTGGGCTGAAAATCCACGTAGTAACTCATTGTGACCTGGCTGTCCCATGTATTCAGTTTCCATGGTCCTCTTTGTACCAATGCCCAAAGTAATTTTTCTCTTTTGGCATTTCCTAAGGGTACAATATGCATATAGTAGTTATTCTTGCATGAAAAATAAAGGACAGCCACCCTCACCTCTTTAGCTGGACAGTGAATTTGTTCTAGATTGATAAAAGAGTACATAGTATAATGAAGTGCAGCAAGGAGCGGTACAGAAAGTACATGAAAAGGCTTGTGTCTCATAGCCTGCAGTCTACATGGAAAGTTGTCCTGGTTGTGCTAAAAAGTCCTGCATAAGTCTCAGCTTTTCCTGCAATACCAGAGAGAGGTTTAGCAGCAAAGATCCACTCTTTGGAAAAAAACAAGGTCATTTATAAGGAGAATGCTGTGAGGAAGCATGTTCCTTATATTCTTCCAGGTCAATCACAGAGACGTGGTCATTGCAGAATAACCAGTTTTCAAAGTGCCCAAAATGTCTAAAGCTGGAGGCAGGCTGCGGACTATTTCTGTGCCTCTCCAAGATGGGAGGAGAGATCCTATGGCTCAGGTACTCTGAGCAAACTGCAGTGGCAGAGTCAGCATATCATTCTGTGCTATCATAACCCTTAGCAAAGGGTTATAAGGGGAGGGAGGAATGGACAGATGTGAAAACTTCTTTTAAGAAGTAACTAACACTACTTTAAAATCTGTTGTCACAAGGTTGAAACTTCTCTGTTCATCTCTGTGCCTATTTGTTGTTGAATTCTAGAGAGATTAGTTTGTCCTCTTGGGCATATAGCTGCCAGCTTAACCACTTCTCTACCAGTTACACAGAGGTAGGAGGTCAAATCCTGGCATCTGTCCCCATCCCAGGACCCTGCTGCATACAGATCACAGGCAGACTGCGCAGAAGTTGCACCTTTCTTAATATCAGCCAGCTTCTCCCAGATCCTTTGAGCAATCCTCTGTGGAAACTGAAAAGGTGATTTCAAAATCATGTAAGCTTTTCTCTTTGCCAGGGACATGGTCTGCCCCATGCTAGATCACAGCTGTTGATAGGCTTTGGCCTCCTGAGGTTTGCAAAACAAGGCTGAAGAGAATTTTAACTGTCGGGTCTGAGTGCAAGCCCTCAAGATGATAACACATTTCCTACAGCAACTTTCCTTCCCCACTCACACAAATGCACATAAATTATAGCAGCTATTCAACCAGCAAGCCCTGTGCTTCACACCACAAGCAAGGCATTTGCAACGCCACCATACAAACAGGCTTTCCATAGACAAAACCCTGACTATGTTATGAGTTCTTCAAGATATGATATTAATTTCTAATTGCAGTGTTCTTAATCGGTAATTTGGTTTGTTGGGGTTTTTTTTTTGTTTTGTTTTGTTTTTTTTTTTTATGGTGCTTGCTAAGCAAACTCTAGAGGGCAGAAATTTAAGCTAGAAAGAAAATCTAGTAAACTGTAATTTAAAATGATTTTTCATGCTCTCTGGGGGGATTCCAGCCTTTTAATTCCTGAGACTCTGTGAGCTGTGCAAATTAATCAATTAATATTGCACCACGCTAATAAAAAAGCATTTCATATATTATAGCCAGGGTGCCTAGATTTTTTTTTTCTGTTGAGACTTTTTTTCTGAATTTTTACCAGTAAGGGAAAAAACTATATTATCCCGGGACTTTGGGAAAATCATGTACAAGGAGGCATGATGTAGACCAGGCAAAACAGGCATTCCCCTGAAAATACAGGAAACAAACCTTCAAACTCTCTTTCTCACTGTACGGTCCCAAGGACTGAATAGGCATTTATGATACTATAGTTGAGTGCCACAGACATAAAGCTGTTGCTTACTCTGGAGTGGTTCCTGATGTCCTGTCTTTTGCCATATTTTGCCCTTATTCCCTAGACCTGGGGAACTATCCTAACAAATGTTATCAAAGCTAGAGATATTTCTTAGAAAGTCTCAGGTTTTGTGACAAGAGTTTTCTGACAAAAAACAGTCCTGCAAGAACACTGTCTGCATTCTCTGCATGCAAAATTACTTTAGTGCCTGAGTAATGCTCCCAGATAATTCTTGTCTCTTCCCTTGGGCTATCTGCAAATGTGTGAAAAACAGTTTATGGATTCTAAAACTGCTGGGTATCATTCAGATATTTTCTTTTTCCAAATAATCAGTGGATTTGGCAAGTATTTGGGAACTAATGCATTGCCCGACCACAGCAGTAGGAAAGTTTTGCTGCTTGCTACAGTAGCGATTACATCAGCCTTGTGGTCACATTTTAGAGGGATTCACTTTTCCTCTCACTAAGCAGGAATGTCAGCATGCTTTCAAATGTTGGCCAAAAATGTGCACTGTATGCCTCATACGGATGATAAAATAGCTTTTTTTTCTGGTGTTTAGGAATCTTCTGCAACCATCTGGAAAGTAAATGCAGCTTGTCACTCAATTTTTGTGGTTAATTTTAGCTTTGGTTTTTGTCCTTTTAGGAAGCTGTCATTACAAATGGTACCATTGCTTTTCAAAATTGGCTTGTGCCAGGAAGTTCAGTTTACAGGCAATTTTGGATTTTCCATGTACAAAATTCTGCAGATGTGTTAGAGAAAGGAGCACGTCCAAAACTTGAACAAAGAGGACCTTACACATACAGGTAAGCAAAGCCCCTCTGAGTACATGGCATGTCATATCAGAGATCATGGTCAAAGTCAGAGAAAGTTCTACTGAGTTAAAATTTATTTCTGAAACTCCAGCATTGTATTTCAGTTAGACTTGACAAAAATGCCTAACTTGCAGCTACACACAGCAATCACAGATACTTTCTGTATTTGGTCTCATGTTGGGAAAGCATGTATATAAAAACAGGTAATTGGGTGTGGAGCTGTTTGCCTTTGTGAAAAGAGATTGCTTATTTGCAAGATGTTTGCCACAACAACACAGGCATGTTGCATTTGTTGCTGTTCAGTTTTTGCCAGCTTTTTGCATACAGAACAAATACGCCAGATGCCCTAAACCCAAGAGATTATTTTATCACCCATGTATCACTCAGATTTATTTTAATAATGTATTTTTTTTCTTTGCTCCTTTATGACTTATTTTTAATCTATAGCTTTTCCTTTTCAAATTTCCCCTTGAAAAGCATTCCTTTTTCTGAATGTACTAGCGAGGGTCTAGATGCAGCAGTCCATTCCCATTCAGGCCAGCTTTTAATCATCTGCTTAATTTTAAACGTGATGTTGACGTAGGCCTAGTTGGTGCTTCCTGATAAGCCCAATATCCAGCTATCTCTGGCACACTTGTTATGAAATTGATTTCCTAAAATGATAGGATATTTCTTTCTTGATATCTTTGAAGATGTATATTGTATTTGCAAGATGGTTTTACCATGCAGCATCTACAGTTGAAGTGCTTTGATGCTTAAAAATGTTACTTATTTCTCATTGGAAGTAGAGAACTCTTGGTCCATAGAGTACATGAGAAGATATAGGAAATGGAATCAGGAAACTAACTGGTTAAGAAATACTGCAGAAAGTGAATTTCCACCAAACAGAAATGTTTTACTCTGGTGGTGATGATGGTTGCTTGGTTTCTCAGGGACAAATCTCTGCCAGAAGCCTACATAAGACTATGTAAGAAATGATGGCCATAGCTCTTCTTACTGCTGCGGTCATGCTCACCTGGGATATTGGGTCTACCTGAATCACTGTGACACTGTCTCTCTCTCTCCCTCTGAATCTCCCTTTAAATGTTTAATTATTTATTATGACATATAACAACTGGTCTGGAAAATGCGGTTGTCCCCATGATTCTGCTAGGAAACCTTGTTTGAGGTCTTTTGTTTCCAGTCAGAAGTAACATTAATTAGGGGAAAAAAAAAAAAAAAAAAAAAAAAGATCTCCCAACTTTCGAGTAGGTGCTCTACACATTAAGCTATTAATGAAATGACATGCACACAAACCAGTCTTGCGAAGTCAAGATCCAGCTGTTTTTGGGGTAAGGCCCACCTGCACTGGCTACGTCTGCTCCGAACCTTTTTGTTCCCTTACACCCAGGCTGGAAGATCTGATGGATTACCCTGAAGGTCCCTTCTGTGGACCCACAGTGCAGACTAAGTCATATGATGCCTGCAGGATGGTGCCCCAACAAAGTGGTCAGCAAGAGGATGGGGACTTGAAGAGTTGCGCTAAAGATAGAACTGCATCAACTCAGAGATTCTATGTTAGTGATCTGCTGATGGGGCATGCTTAAGAGGCTTATGAGAATCTTAGTGGAGCTGAAAGATTGCTTATAAATCTCCACGTGTATGAAACGTTATCAAAGTGACTCCCATTATGGATTTAACCTGTAATCTGTTTTGTTGCAACACAGGCCTATCAGATCAAAACTTAACAGAGTGTTTGTTAACCATTCTGAGTCATCGCCTTCTAATTACAGCTTAGAAAAAAATGTGACAAAACATAATTAATTTAAAACAATATATAAAAAAGATACATGATCCATTATTGAAATAAAAGTAAAAAAGAAATAGTTGTTTTCATTTTAGTATCAAGAAAAAAAATCCATTAGGTACCAAGGACATATTTCTAAAAGAAAAATATTGTACAGAAAACCGAAATTTTATGTATATTCACACAAAAAGTTTAGAATCTTTTCAGTGGTTGTAAATGTTCAACGTTTATCTACAAAGAACTTCAGTCAGGCATGGTTACGTGTTGTCCTGAAAATCAAATGTTAAAAACATTCTGTGTTTTTATTTGGTATTTCAAGGGTGCGATATTTACCCAAAGAAAATGTCACGGAAAACTCTGACGGCACAATATCCTACATGCTGCCTAACATTGCTCTTTTTGAACCTGAAATGTCTGTTGGGACAGAAAATGATACCATCACCTGTCTCAACCTTGCCGTTGTTGTAAGTAAAGAAACAAAATCATAATGTTCACATTCAAATGCTGAGATACTGGAGGAAATAGGGGAGAATTTAGCATTAGTTATACTGAAACCACCACAGGATAAGTTTCCTCTCTATGAACTCAGATGACGTTGAGTGTCAGTTACACTGAGGACAGCTGTAATACTATCTTTAAAATATATATATATCATAATTCTGAGGACATATTGCATATATATTAAGGTTTCCTTATATTCCCAGGGTAATCTTAATGGTAAATGAAAATTGACTTGTTCCTGTCAATGGAAGCAAAGTCATCAGTTTGGATGGGATGTATCAAAAAGCATCCTCCTACTCAATTTTAGCGTGGGAATGAATCGAGTCTGTGGATGGATTCTCTTTCTATGTGAGGTACAGCATGAACAGCGCAAGGCAGATTTGCCATACTTTTTCCATAACCTCCTCAGTCCTGCTTTGCAGGGGAGGTTGTATTAAATCCCATGCTCAGTGTATGCATGGTCTCACTGCTGCAGCTGCTTGCTCCCCGTGGTGCCCCTCAGCACGACTGCAATGGCATCCCCTGAGCTGTCCTTCCAGCCAAGACCTGAGTCCTCCAAAGAAAACCAAAGGGGCCTCCACCTAGAGTAGTGCTAGAGCCTTTTCAGTCTAGATGTTTTTGTGCTATTACAGGCTGAGAACGCTTGCCCTTGACCAATGTTCACAGTTTTCATATTTATATTCAGCCCTTGTTGTGTTGCCTGGTTGTTCTGTACTAACTCTGTGGTGCCTGCGTGTGAGTGTTCAGGATTACAGTGAGAGAGTGGCTGCTTCAGACAGAGTGAAGGGATGCTTGGTGTAAACACAAAATCGAATCATACCAACAATCACAGAATCATAGAAAAGCCCCTATTGGAAGGGACCTCAAAAGGTCATCTGATCCAACATTTTCTGAGAAAGGAAGCCTATGTGAAATTTTCTAGCACCCTGTCCAATTGTGCCTCGTGAGGGGGACTCTACGACGTTCCAGTGATTGACTGTTGTCACTGCAAAAAAATTTATTTTTTCTACCAAGACAAAACCTTTCCTGGTACAACTTGTACTACTTGCCCTTTCTCTTCTCCATGCCGCTCCTTATGAAGAAAAAGCCTCCATTCTCTTTGTAGCCACCCTTTAAATATTGGAATATTATGATGAGGTCCCCTGAGCTTTCTTTTCTCTAGGGAGAAAAGGCCTAATAAATAAAGGCAAATGACCTTATTCAGACCCAACATACTCTGCCTGTGCCCTAATTTAGGCCAGCATCTCTCTTTTGAAAAGGTGTTCTTGTTTCCTAATCTCAGAGTCCTTCATTTCATGGTACTAACACTGCTCAGCTTTCACACTTTGGATCACGGAGCTTGTTTCAGGGGAAATAGTAACAGAGGATCCAAGACCCGTTTTGCTGTTCAGAACCTCATGGGTATAAGCCTGAATTCCCAGAGAGGCTCTGCCTATTCCCTTTGACAGCATTGACTTTAATCTAGTACAGCCCACCTTTTCTATCGCAACCTTTTCATCAAAACACTTAGAAAGGCGTTCAGAGAGATGTTTTTCACACTTTCTTTACCCTGAGAGGATTGAACCCACATCTCCTCTATCTTCTAATCTTGTAATATCCATGCTTTTTACTTACTCTATTTTCAAGTTCAGACAAAAGTGAAAGATTCGTAGGGTTGAGGGGGGCAGGAATTGAGAGCAAAAGAGACTCTTCATTACTATCTTCATAACACAAAGTTCAAAGAGATGTCCCACTAATGGGCCTAGGCTGAGCACTTGCTCTAAGAGAATCACTTGTTTTTACACATATTTACTTACAAAAATTCTTATAATTTCCTGCTTCACCAGACAGCCAACATAGATAATTTCTGTTGGCTTTCCACAAGCTATTGGGACTTGACTTTGTGTTTATACCTCTGCAAACGTTCATTGCAATTACCACTGGTAAATCTACATTGTTCTTCATCGGATTGGGAAAAAGCTATGCATTATTTAGAATTAAAGCTGTTCAGAAAGGGCTTGTTTGTTCCAAATATGTATTCTTTCTAAGTAAAGAAATGATAGAGATTCAGCACTTGGTCAGTTTTATGCAAGATGCAGTTGCGTTGCTGCTAGTGTAAGAGCAAACCTAAACCACTTATCTAAGCCAGTAAGTAACAGGCTTGTATCTTTTTACTTATATGTTTGTAGTGTGAATGAGTCTGAAGTATGTGATGTATGGAGATGACAGAAAAGAGGTAGAAAACTGAAAGTGGTATAACCCATGTAACAGATATAGGGATTTGAAATTATTACTTGGAGGTATTAAAAAGCTGTTTGGCCGTGGTCCTGGCCAACTGGCTCTTGGTGGCCCTGCTTGAGGGGGAGGCTGGACCAGATGAGCTCTGGATGTCCCTTCCAACCTCAGCCCTTCTGTGATTCTGTGATTAGGGATGATCTAATGAACTCATGTAAGCAGTAAAGACAAACTCCTTCTCTGTTAAGTTATGCCCAGTAATTGTTTTGTTAAGGAGTGTCAGTTTTAAGTAGAAACTTAAATGACAGTGAGCTCCAACTCTGGAAAATGGCTTTGCTCGAGATTTCTTGGAGTCAGACTCTGTACATTTGATCCAAAGCACATGCAGAATTTTATGCTAAACATTAATTTTATTGCTGTTTTAGGCTGCACCTTCCTTGTACACAAACACATTTATACAACTACTATTAAACACTTGGATTAAATCTTCTAAGTCATCCATGCTACAGAACAGAACAGTGAAAGAATTACTGTGGGGATACAAAGATCCATTCTTAAACAAGGTCCCCTTCCCCTTGGACCCAGTTCTGGGAGTCTTCTACCCGGTAAGTGAAACCAATGAGGAGGCAAAACCTTCAGTTTTCAGTTTTCATTCTGTGAATAAAAGTTAAGGCAGCTGCTATGAGTAAGAAAAATCTGACAAAATATGACAATCTGGGTCAGTACTTCTAACTCTTATTCCTTCTTCTTGTGTCTGTTACAGTATAATGGGACATTCGATGGACTTTACAAAGTCTATACTGGGAAAGAAGATATTAAGAAAACAGCAATAATTGAAAGCTATAAAGAGAAAAGGTATGATAGCATACGTATTTTCAAGGTATGGCTTTTAAGGTTTGATTCGTTAAGAACTATAGATAAATGGAAAATCTTCAATAATCCAAAGGAAGCTAAATCAAGCCCTGGGTTTAGCAAAACCACCTCTCTCTTTCAGCTATTAGTGATCCTGTTAGGAGCTTGGCTTTAAGACAGTGATTGATTCTTTGATACAAGTAGTTCCTTCTGGTTTGCATACTTCAGTAGCTAGATCCCTTTATCCTATTCTAATGCATCATATAGTTTATCTGAATAAATGAATGAACACCTCTATCCTCTGACTTTGCTAGTGGATCAGGCTTATACTGGAGCAGTTATATTTAGCAATACAGGTAATTAAATGGATTACATTGTGTAATATACTACGTGCAGCATGACTTTTTTTTTTTTATTTTAAAGGAATCTTTCGTACTGGGAAGGTCACTGTGATTTGGTTAATGGCACAGGTAAGCCTATTAAAGCTTTTTAAAACTTCCACACATTTCTTTATATTACAAGGTAATAATGAGAAACAACATTTAGGTTAATTGCCCTGGGCTTTGACAGTTCTGTATTCTTTATATTAAATGTCTATATAAATATGACTGTATACATATTGCTACTATGCATGCATATGTGTGTATCTATTATAATAAGTATAATATGTCGATGTATGCTATTTTACATATACATGTACACACATCCTCTTCAGATAGAGTAGATGTGGAAGAGACTCAAGAAAAGAATCCAGCTCTGTTTCTACTTATTATCTTTATGGTACAATATAACTAAAATTCATTTTCTTTGCTATAGCAGTTGAAAATTACCTTTGTATTCTAATAATATACATTCATTTAAAGTGTTGAAAAACAAAATTAAATGTACCAGAATAGACAGATTTTTTTTTTTTTAATTGAGATGTGAAAACAAATTGAGGTGACAAGGAGAAGGCTGTCAGACAGGTAGTTTGGAGGCCATGGGAAGAAGAAGTAATTTAGTTTGGGATGAATAAACTGGAGAGGAATATTTTTGAATTTGCTTTTGGAATGCATGTTGAATTGTTTAAGATACACTTTTTCAAGATGGTATTTTTATTTTTGATGAGTGAAAGCATTGCTTTGAGGACACAACAATCTCTTGAGCTGAGGCTGGCAGATGTCATGGTGGAGGCTTTTGTGGAGAGTTATAGGTCTTCAATGAACGAGTATCAAAACAAGCAGGTTTTTTTTTTTTTTCTTTTTTTTTTTTCCTTTTCCATTTTGCTTTACATGGCAAGTTATTTTGAAGTATTTCAAATATATCACAAGAACCTGAGTTTCTGAGTCAGGAAAGATTAGTTCATTTTTAAACTATGTCATTAATTCTATAAGAGGCAATATGTTCTTAGGTTCTGGGACTTTCCTTCTTTCTTATGGAGCCATTTTTCCCAGGATCAGCTTTCTGTTTTTTTCTTCTTCCACAGCTGATGGAATTAACATACTCAGCTAACTAGACTAAGTGCTCCAGTACAGGGAAAATGTGGAGCTTTTCCTTGTTAGCAAAGGTTATCACACGTTTTACAAGAGCATTCAGTGCGACTGCTCAGGAGAGACCATGTGTTTAGAGAAGCAGCAGGTTTAAAAAGTCTTGTAAGTAAGTGTAAGATTTCCTTCATATCTTGTAAGCTTTCACACCACAAAGCACAGCACATGTCATATAAGTAAATATCTGGATAAAAATATTAAGCAGTATTCTTGTATGGGACTTAAAATTACTCCTTATTTGCCAACCTTCCAAGACTGCCAAGATTTAGAAATAGTGTGTCTAAGGTGAGCTTGAATCTTCTTTAAGAAAAAGTGTTTCTGTCAGCAGTGGGCAAACGGCAGTGTGTAATTTAGAATTCTTGCTCTTGCTAACTAGATTCAAAGATATCATAGATGTTTTCAATCCCTTGGTTATGGCTGCTGACTAAGAAACCAAACAGAAATTGTACCAAGAAGTAACAAATGTACTGGTTAAAGGTTTCTTACAACACCTTTTTTTGGAAAATGGCAGAGATTCTGGATGCTTGCAATGCAGAAATATGCATCTGAACTGGCTGTGTTCTTTTTATAGAGAGTGGGGAGAAAGACACCACCAAAGCTCTGGCCCTCTGACCTATTTTGCATCTCTACCACGGCATGAGATGGACTGTGACCTAGATGTGCTTCCTTCTCTCCATTAGCTATGGAGAGGATCTCAGCTTAAAAAGGAGGTCTGCTTGAGAAGCTTTGGTGAATAAAGGTTTAGAACTGATTATTAAACAGGCAGATTCAGTGTTTATTGTAAACACTGAGTACCATAACTGCAGGTGAACCAAACACCTCTAGAAAGGTTAAGGCCTTAAGACCGCATAAATCTTGAAGCAATGGCAACAGCTATTTGGATTCATATTAAATAGGATTGGGTTTTGTATCATCTGTTTTTAATGGGCTTCATCATATAGCTTCACACAGTGACCAAAAAAAAAAAAAAAAAAAAGCTGCCATAATTTGGTTTGCTTTCAAAAACAATACAATCTTAGCTGTGGAGTGCCTGCCACTGTGCAATAACTGACATAAATATTTTCCCCATAAATGACTCACTTTGTTTACCTTTTTCACAGCATTATAGGAAAGTAACACCTCAGTATTGAGCTAGAAGTTAAATCATGTCTCCTAAGTGGAATTGCTTTCAAGGTCTTTTTTTATTTTATTCACAGATGGGGCATCATTCCCACCATTTGTTAAGAAGGATCAGGTACTGCGCTTCTTCTCCTCTGATATTTGCAGGTAGGCTGGTCCCTTCCTGGTGTGTGTATAACACCTGCCTGTGCCACCTGGATGCTTTCTCATTTCGGAGGGCAGCAGCAGTGGCTCTGCTTGGGCTTAGGTTCCTGAGGCAATTCAACGTAAATGTGTCACCTTAAAACAAGTAGATTCATGAGCTGTGCTCATCATTCAGAACCTGATTCTACTGCTTCTGTTTATGTCAAGTAGCAAGCTATTTAAGGTGTGGTTTACTTCAGCCAGTTACAGGTGTATAATTCAGGAATATCTGATACTGTGGTGAGTTGTTACTGATCTATGAAAGACATTGATGGCCACAGGGTTTAAAGTCTTGAACTTAGATCAGGAGCCAGCCCAGAACCTGCCTTACTTGGTCTGAGAAGGCAACAGGTACAGCAGGGGCCAGTTAGGTCCAGCTTTGACATTTCTGCAGAACTTCATCTATGCAGAACAAGATTTACTGTCATCCACTAGATACTTAAAATGTTCTTCTCACAGGATATTTTTACAGTTTTTATTTTTATATATTTACAAACATATAATACTTCCCGTACTGATGGGTTTTCAGTCTGCTGCTTCTGCTGTGGCTATCCAGTGACCCTGAGTTCTCCAGTGGGATCATTGAAAACAATGTTAAAAGATGTAAAGTGCATCACAGACTATTTACTTTGGGAGATTCAACCCCTTTATTTTGCTGCCTGGAAACAGTTGCTTCCTTCTAACTAGGTTTAAAGTGGGCTATCTGCAGACTGTTTGTTTTTTTTTAAAGATCAGTGTTTTTACATGAATTTAAATTTGTATGTGTCTGAAGTAGTTGTATTCCCAAACAGGAAAGCATTTCACAGGTCTTAGAAAAGGGGATTCAGTGCAGAATAGAAATTATAAAATTCTTTGGATCAGTTGCACACAGTTTGCAAGATATCTCTGGCCTTTTAATTCTCACATTTAATAAACAATGAAGAACAATAATAAGTGCCCAAAGGTCATGGAAACGGGGTCATGGAAAGTGATTCTGCCCACATTGCAAAACCCAGAACCCTTATTTTGTTTGGACGCAATACAAAATGTTGATACCCTGGTTACATTACTGTGTAACAACCATATCTCCATACCAGCTGATAATGTATCAGCAAAAAGAAGCTTAAGTGGTACTCTGATTCATATGCAATGGAATCAAGTTGTATGCAGAATGTTGCCTGCATCATAAAGCTTAGTTTAGTATCATCGGTTCAGCAAGAACCTATAACAGAGCTGGCTTATATTGGTAAGTATCTGTACTGTAGTCCAAAAACTTTCCAAAATTTCATAATAACAGTGGGTGTAAGAGTGTTTAGGAAAAGAGCTCTTGATTAATTTTTTAGATTTGTGTATATTATTTATTAATGGTATTAATATTTTTGTCTTTTTTGGATATTGTTTTGCTGACCTCTGAGCTTGTACATCCTTTTGTGAATGTGAAATATTCTCCATTACAGAGGAACACTCCTGCAAACTGCTGAACAGTGTGAAGGAAGCCTAGACATTGGCTCCCTGGAGTACTTGTCTCTTTTAAGAAACAGCCAACTGGGGGATCCTTAAGGAGTACTGCCATGAATTCAGACTTTTAATCCAAATGACTGAAACATATTTCTCCTCTTTTATATTCAGGTCGATCTATGGGGTTTTCCAGGGCAAGCAGGATGTGAAGGGAATCACACTCTATCGCTTCACAGTTCCTCGTGAAGCATTTGCATCGCCTGCTGAAGTCGAAGATAATTATTGCTTCTGCAAAGATAAAGTTATATCAAAGAACTGCACAATAGCTGGAGTCCTAGACATTAGTGCCTGCAAAGCAAGTACGTTAGTGACATGGTGCCACCAAACAATCCATTTGACTGGGGAGAAAGCACATGTCCTGTAGCTGAAGTGTTACTCAGGGATCCAGGACATTCGTGTTTGTCTGTGAATTCTTCCACAGACTGCCTGTGAGACCTTTAACATTTCTGGAGCCTCATTTCCCAGAATAAGGAATATAATATTTCTGTATTTTGTATAGTGCTATACAAAATGGTGATACTACAGTTTGTATACTGAAACTGCAGGAATGCATATATAGAAAGGAAAGTAGGGGGCACTGTATAAAAGCCAGAGATAGTTACAGTCCTTGTATTTGTGATAATTCACACACACAACTATATGCACATGCAGAGACTGAGAGACACTACTGGCCCAGTTCAGCATTGATATACTAAAATAAATATATACAGAGTCTGCATTTGGTGCAGAGTCGAAAGCATGGGTTCTCTTCAGGCTTGCTTTCTATTAAAACAAGATCATGAAGTTGGGGGGAAACAGTGACAGCCGGGTCCTCACCTCAGCATGAAACTGGGAGCACTACCAGCTCCACAGTGTAGACATGCAGGATTTGTAACTACAATTTATTTCACCATGCAAATTTTTCTCATGACAGTAGAATCACTGAAATGCTTATTTATTTTTTTTTGAGGGGGGTGGGGGCAGGGTGTGGGACTATTAGCATTTTTATCAAGACTGTGTGGCTATATAAAAACTATGTTTGAATGGAAAATATCGCCTCAGAAGGTGATCACTGAAATAAGACTTAATGATTCAAGTGAGGTTTTTTTTTTTTTCAAATAGAAAGGCCAGTATTTATCTCTCTTCCGCATTTTCTTCATGCAAGTGAGTCTATATTGCATGATGTTGAAGGCCTGAGCCCAAATGAGAAGGAGCATGAGACGTTTCTAGATGTAGAACCTGTAAGTCCAAATATTTAATAATTGTAATTCAGTAAACTTGTAATGTTCGAATTTAATTGTAGTACAGTAGGCCTTTTACCAGAGGGACAAGCAAAAGATACAATCGTGTCATGTTTGCTTTTGCAAGATATGTTCACAAAAGTGTTACAGTTTTAGCAGGGGAAATTTAGAACAGAATTCGTCTCATAATGACCTTCAAAGTTTGCAGAATTAAGTTTTGAATTTTCCTTATTGGAAATGGGGGGTTAAATAGATTCTGCAAACTTTGAAGTATGCTATAGCTTTTCTATGACCTTCAAGTACTTTGAGAAAATTTTTTTTCTATGAAAGTTCTTCTGTTACTTGTATATTTAAGGATTTTTTTGTTTTGTATGGCAATCCATTTTTGTATAATTACTATCTTAACTGAGATTAAATAAATATAGAACAATTTACTTCCATCAAAATTGCTAGAAGTCCAAACATACTGGTCTAGAACAGACCTAATACAGTCTTTGTGATGCGGATTGTCCAACAGAGCTCCCAAACTGAATGAATTTATGACAGCTCTGATTCTGATTGCCTCCAGTTTTACCTCTACTTCTGTTTCAGTGATTTGGATTCTTAATTTTATTTACCAAATTTTTGTGTCTTGTGTAATGAATTCTAAGGTTCCAAAATTTTATTTTGCTCTGAATTTGGATAAAAAGATAAAATTCAGGATACCTCACTAAAATATTTTTAGGCATATAATTTGACAACCAAGCTATGTAACTTCAAAGAGGAGATCTAAAGTTAAATCTTTTTTTCACCTTATTTGAAATAAGAGATGTCAACCAGAAAGTCCTAAATCTGATATGAAATTTTCAAGAATCGTACCCTGTCTTGTTTTTGTGGAGGATAGAGGGGAAAAAAAGGAAGTGGAGGGAAGATCTGACCTTTGTTTTGATATCTTTGTTCTGTTACGAAATTATTCTTTGCAGCCCTATGCAAGTTAAACATACTTCTTATTGAAAAAGAAAAATTATCTGATTTCTGGTAGACCCCCCCACCACCACCACCTAAACCATATTTTTATATGGAACATTTCACAGATTATTTAGTGGTTTTAACCTTTTTTTCCCTTCAGTTTTAACTGCAAATGACTAAAGTAACTATGGTAAAGCCACAAGATCAGAAATTCTGTGATAAATGGGAGACTCTTAGAATCATTAAAATTTTGTAACATGTAATATAAATTGAAATTTAAAAACATAAGGATAATGTGCTTTTTGTCACGGTCCATATTCTAGGTTTCAGCATCCAATTCAAAAATTTTAATTAATGTGTGGGTTTTTTTCTGGTTTTAGATCACTGGTTTTACGCTACAATTTGCGAAAAGGCTGCAAGTAAACCTTCTTGTGAAGCCTGCAGCAAAAATTGAGTAAGTACTACTTCATTATTTTGTTTTTAAAGACTTTTTTCAAGCAGGCTAATTGGTCTATGAAAGAGTAGGTAGAAATGGCTGAGGAAAGAAGGAATAAAAATAACTTTCCAAAGTCTTTTTTCTTTCTTGCAAAAATTTCAGTTATGACTGTTCAGAGAACATAAATTTCATCAAAAGAGCAAGACTTCTTGTGCAAGGCACTGCCCAAGTATTTTAACATACAATTGATTTCCCCACAGAAGCTTGCAAGGCGACATGTTCTTAAAAAGTAACATTCTTACAAAACCCAAATGGGGGCTATGAGAATGAACTAGAAGGCAAAATGTATTTTCTGAAATAAATCAAATGAAAGAGAGAGAATCTATGTGTGCTCTGTCACTAGATGGATTTTATCACAATGGTTGATGGGTCTCTAGCTGTTTCTTCTCTCTTCATTAGCCCAAATGTACATGTGCAGACATGCATTTCAGGATCCTGTATATCTGGCAGGTGAACACCACACAGATCCTCAGACCATCCCACCAACATCTAGCTGTGTCCAGCCTTTCTTCTTTCTGACTACCCACATATGGAAGACTAGACAGAAAGATATGATTACATGATATGTAAAATGGCTTTTATTAATTGCAGTCTTTTTTTTTTTTTTTTCCCCAGTCCAAAACTATACAGAAAAGGTAAATCTGGAAGGTGCAGTTAGAAAATGTAGAAATGTAGTAGAAATTTAGTTACAGCAGAAAAAAAAGTTAAGTAGAGACTGGGCTTATGCACCAAACTAAAGGTAACATGTAATGCTGTACATAAAATGTTGTACTTATTTTCTCATTTCAGAGCTTTATCAAAAGTTAAAGAACCTTATATTTTCCCCCTTCTTTGGCTAAATGAGGTTAGTATATTTTATGTCTATTAATCTTCAATGTTTAAACAAAATAAAACAAAACAAAACAAACAAAAAAACCCAAACAAAAAATAAAGAGAAAAAAATCCAAACGCCTAGCTTTTTCAGTCTTGGTGCCCTGAAATTGGACAATTAAATTCATGCTGTGATTTGCACACACCAAGAATATATTCAGCAAGTGAGGGCTTACATACTTACCTTTCACTGACATTTTTCTTGCACTGTTTCAGTCTGCTGTTATCGGGGATGAGAAAGCAGAAATGTTCAGAAATAAAGTCACAGGTCGGGTCCAGATGCTGAGTATTCTGCAGATGGCCTTAATGATTGGAGGTTCTGTGTTGTTCGTCGCATTCATGGGTTCCTATTTCATATGCAGATCAAAGAAATTAAAATAAGTAAGTAAGCACTAATGGTTCAGTCCTCATCAGTAACTTTTCCTCAGGGTCTCAAATTCAGAATCATTAGGTATTTAGATGTTCTTGTTTTGTGTCAGAAAATTCAGCAGTTGTTTTGTAGGAAATCATCCAGATAATTTAGCTAATGTTTTCAAATTCTCTTCCCAGTCTTAATCTTTCAGGATGCTTTTAACACACTCAGGAGAGAGTACCATGGAACTATACCAGAAGACCTGATTGTTGTGAATTTATGAAAATAAACATTTAACCCAAGAATGCTAAACCGTTCAGAAGTGCCCTCTAGTGCTTCTCTGGGACAGAGACCACACAGCTGTGGATTCCTGTGCCTTTCCAGGACATATTCCTTTCTAGGGTTCAGAGAAACCCCTGTAAATGACTTTTTTTTTATTAAGTGTTGGATAGGGTTTCTCACGTCTTTCAGTTATGCAACACTGACTAACATGACATGTTAGTCTAAACATCTCCTGAACATACCTAGCCCACTAAGACTAAATATACTCCTATCCTAAGTAGAATAACCAAGTGGTGGATATATTCCTGACATACAGGGAAACAAACACATTATTTTGAGTGATTTAAATGAAGTGCAGACATGGATGTTATGGTGAAAAGTATGCTGCAGCAATGACATTTTTAAGATGAAGACTTACCTCATCACATGCTGAATTCTGATTTTATTTCACTACAGGTAACAAAAGACTTCAGAGGTAGTCAGTGTTTAATTGAAATTTCAGCCAAGCAGCATGTTAAAATTCAGAGACAAAAGGTATGATTCAAGGCACAGTCAGTCCACATGCTATGCAATTCAACATGCTTTTCCTTTTTGAGAAGACCAACTCACTAACCCAAATGAGATGATGTTTCCAAAGGTCTACCACACTTCTGACATCACTAAAGAGGCCACCATGGAAACTATGCTTTCAAATAACTCTGATTATTTGAACTTTGTTACAAACTTTAAATGACATTCAAGCAGACTGAAGTTGAAGTTCAGCTGGATTTTAGTCCACCTTCTGCCATTTATGCAACTTGCTACGTTTTTTTCTTCTGGGATGTGCAAGACAATTGAAAGCCATTTGCTGATGTTCTGTCTCTGAGCACAGGCTGGGAATGACAACACCTTTGAGCTCATGCTGTGCTCTAGATGCTCTCATTGCAATATTTCTTTCTGTTCCTTCAAGGAACGGAAGTTGCTGCAATAGAACTGCTCTCTGTCCTCTATTCAGGGATGTGAATTGCGTTGAATGTGAAGTTTATTATGTAAAGTTACTGTTATACATGAAGTTAATAAAAAGACTTACTAAAACATGTGGTTTATACATTTTTTATGGAGATGGCTCAGACACGACACGACACAGTCATTCATATGGTGATGGAGCTCATCAACATTTGGCTCCACAGCTGTTTAGTTATCTGAACCACTCCCTAATTCCCAAGCTGCCCCACTGCTCTTTCTGTTGCCTCCTGTGTGCTTTACTTACTGGCTCTTGCTTAAACACCAGCCTCTGCTCTGCCCTAAACCCCGATTTGCCCAAGGCCTCCCTTAGAGAATGATCTGATATGTTACCTTTGAGGTTAAGAGAAAATAATCCAGAATGCTCCAGATACAGGAAAGACTGAGGTAATGATTTTGATTGAACACCAGAAGGTACCACTTCCTTGCTATAGAAGAACATAAATGAAAACAGGTAGCCCCAATTCTTCACTGATAAATCATCTGCCACAAGGAAATTTGTATAACCATTTGTTTAATGAAGTGCATCAGCTCGTAGACAAATAGCAAACACTGCCATCTGCGTAAATAATTCACTTTTTCATCTAATCTGTATGCCATATCTTAGAAATGACAGTCAATGGGGCAGATATTGAGTGTTGTGGGGTCTTTCCTTCCCTGTGGATTCACTGAATTCAGAAAGACAGCCAGAGTTCAGCACTTTCTAAGATCTCTTCTTGGACCTTTTATCCCCTTAAATAAGAGCTGCAAAGAAAAAGGAAAACCAAACATGGCCAGCCTCTCATAGCCTGGTGCTTGGAAATAATGCTACAATGGACTTTAAACCAGAAAGGTTTGCCTTGCTAGTAAAGGACAGTATCTTTGGCTTGTTATCTTTAGTAAGGTGTGTTCACTCTTTGCAAATAAAGGGGAAAACCCAACAGACTAAAATGCTGTTGTTTTAAACCCCTGCTCCTTGCGAACAAACTTGTACAGCTATCAAAAGAGCTGATGAGTCACAGAAATCCTAAGAGATTATTCTTGAAGGTAAGGTCTGTGTAGTACATGACTGCACTCTTTCTCCAGCTGTGAGCTGGAAATGCAAAGTAACAGGGCAGGAGACATGGAGGAGGCATGACCCTCAAGGGAAACTCTGCTCTCACTTATAGCACCTGTGCATTTGATTACTCACCATGTTTGTTAGTTAATGAAAAACAAGACCTTTCTCTTGTGTCTACATTATTACTGGTGTCGTATGTGATGCTCTGTTCTTGTATTAGTCTGGGGACAGTTTGACCCAGCTGAAGGACCTAGAGTCCTATGGACTGGCCAAAAATGTATGAGGACAGCTAAAGTCATTCAGTCACCTTCCTCTCTGAAACAAGCACACCTCTGTTGTGGTTCAAGCAAGTTTTTATAATAAAACTAGTCTTTAGAGCCAGAATCTAACAGGGAGATCTTTTGACAAAAGGAACCACAGCAATGCTCCTGTAATTTTTGACACTAGCATTTCAGCTTAATCTTTTTTAGCTTCAAGTCCATTGTCAGCAAGTTAGTGTTTGCTCTACTAGTGTTGTTTAGTGCTCTGTGGTGTTCCAGCAGCAGCAATCCAGCAAACCAGGCCATGATTTTAAATGTCTCAGGGCCCAATTTTTCATGCACACAAATACGTTTGTTCATATGTATAATCTCATTGACCTTAATGCAGGTTTGGACTTTTAAACTATGTTCAGCACCTAGTCTGCACTTGAATTATAATTCATAGTTATTTTGTCTAAAACATCAGTTACAGTTATTGTTATTCATGTTATTAAGGCTAATGTTAAGTATTTACATTTGTTCAAACAGTGCAGGATAAACATTTATTAGAAATGTTAATGAACTCATTGCAAATAAAATAAAGCTGAAACTCTTTTTTCTCAGATCTTCATGTCCAATTGTAAATAAAGTCTTTAATGTTGAATAATAAAGTCCTTGTGTTTATCTTCTTGGTACTTTGGATGTGTTTTCTTTTTCTAGAGAATGATTTTATAAATTGATGACTAAGCGAGCTTAGGGGCTAACCTTGTTAGGTCATTGTACTCTGGCACATCACAGCTGCTTAGAAGTGCATTATCACCTTTAGTGTTGCCGCACAATGTATTATTAATACCAGCGACATACAACATTTATGCTCTAGATTACAAAAAGGAGGAGACTGTGAGCAGAGCTGAGCACCACCAGCATGTCTAAACTGAAGAAATTCTAAAACAGTCCCAGGAAACCAAGCTCAGAGAGAGAGCTGCTTTCAGCTGCCTGTGGAGGTGTTGGCAGCATGGTGTTAGCACATCCAGCAGCACGTTACATCATCCTTTGCTGGCTCTGCTGGCCCAGCAGGTTGGGTGGGAGCCGAGCCTGGATACGCCCGCACCTCATGTTCCCCACACACCCCAGATCCTTATGGGCGAAAATCACTGGTGAAAATCAGATCTGACCCAAGATCTAACAGCCCACATACTTACACCCCAGAGCAGGTGTGCCAGCTATTGATTTCTAACTGAAATCATGCTTTCAAAGCCCTACCTAAAACCTGTTCTACCCACCTAGCCTACCAGTGTCTGTTGAGGGAATGTAAACATGGTACTATACCCTGAAAAAGAAAGAAACTTGGTTTTCTCTGTTCTTTTAATAGTGAGGCTAGGCAAGGACTTGTTTTATTTATGAGTGTACACATCAACGGTATTAAAAAAATAATAAACTTAATAACTAACAAAATATGTTTACAGCTTTTTTTTTAGTAGGCATATAAAACCAAAAACCAGAAAGGCAAATGACACATTTACCAGATGCAAACTGCATTTATAAAGAGATGTTATTAATTTTTTATTTTCTGTCCCCTCTTGACATGCCAGATATCCCGGATGCTCTGTGGTCATACCGCCTCCCAGCAGCACCCAAAGGAGCTAGGGACTCAAAGGCCACCCAGGCAGCAGCAGGCCGGGACCTTTCTCAGCTCTACTGTGTAAGAAAAGAAACCAAACGCTTTGCAGTAGGCGCCACCCAAAGGGCATACAGTTTTTCACAAGTTCTCCTGCTTCATTTCAGCATAGGCTGTCAGAAACAACGGTGGCTAAAGTTCGGTGTTGTTTCTTCTGCTAGTTCACAACACCCGTAATAATTACATCACTTTAAAAGCCGTGTGAGAAAACCCACACCCTATGTGTCTGCTGAATGACAGATTGTCGAATGCAGCACTAAGCCAGAAATTTTTATGCTCATTAATATCCTGGAGTGTTCCACTAAGGCCAGGATTTCCCTTGAGTTCTGTGAATTGGTGTTTTACGAAACACATGCTTGATGTAACTAGGCACACCTATCTTTTCCAGGACTCTCTTTCTTCCCCAGCATCACTTGTGTAACACCAAGGATTTGTGGACAATTTAGGACTTACACGTAGCCGTGCATGTGCTCTTTTATGTGACTTTGGTTTAGGATGCACCTTAAACATATTTGCAAGTTCAGCCCCACTAGAATATTCGTGTGTAGGACTGGGAAAGTCTCATTTTTGCCCTTACTTTCGCCTCGTATTTTTCCCAAAAAGAAAGCTTACATATTTGAATGCTTCCAGGTAAATTTCTCCACTGATAATTTCTGTCATGATGGGAGATAAAAAATGATGGGCACCTCAAACCATTAGCAGATTGTAAAAGCCTGCTGGAGGTGCAAGTATTTTTGGATACTGACATATAAATCCAGACATTTCCTGTGTTTTTACCACAAATATGGAAGCATATCCTTCTCCACCCATTCATTCTACAGATGTAAGTATTTATCTTTGCACTGGTCAAACACTGGGTCTGCTTTGCAAAATCAGAAGTTATCACTACAATTACTGTACATTGACACTCACATACACTTACACGGACTGTGATGTGACAGCAGCTGCATTTTATTTGCAGTTTTGACAACCTCAACCGAGTTGTCTTCAGCAGGATAAACTGAAGAACACTGTTGACATTCACGAGCTCACATTGACAGAAAACAAGGACAAAAGGGGAACCAGGACCTTCTAATTATTTCTTATTTTCCTATGAGGAATGGGGAAAAGCACTAAGAAAGAACTTTGTGCAAAGAATACACTTTAATTCAATGACAAGTCAGTGCAGCCAAGAGATTAATTTCGGAAATCTGTTCCAGCCACCATCTAGTCCTCCAGGCAGCAGACAGAGACTACCCTGAGCACCCAAGAGCATCACCCATTTTGCTGAATGGAGTATGTGCCTCTTGTGTAAGATCATTTGGTACTTAGCACAATCCTGCAGCAGACATAGCTGATAGATGTACACAATGTTTCTAGCAGTAGAAGTAAGTTACTGGCTAGAGGTACCAGCTGGAATGTGGAATATATGGTTCCAAAAGCTCCTATTTTTATGTGAATTAATTTATATTACACTAATTCAGATGAAGAGAGTATGCTCTGATTCAGGTTATTCCTTTAAATGAAGTTAAAATCCTAGACGAAGATGATTGTTAATCCACAAAGATGAAGGGGATCTTGGCTCTACTTTGGATACTGGTTGAGAGACAGAAGAATTTTTATGCTGGTTTTAATTCTTACTGGGATAAAACGAGAAGCAGTCAAAAAATCAAGGACCAGGAACTCTTGATCTCCACTTCTAGCCAGATGCAGGAACTATAACACAACTGCTACATGCATCTTCTCTTTAAGGAAGGAGAAAGATGGATCACTTTTTGGAGTTCAGATTATGTATTTCTTAGCATACCAGCTTTTATGAATGCAGACAAAGAACCATCTGGTTCTATACTGTGTTTCACCTGATTTCACCCCTGGGGCCAAGCACCCCTTAAACATTGCAGTGCCACCTACCAAAACATCTAAGTACTTCTGTTTAATACTGCCTTGACCCTGCTCTGTCTGGAATACCTGAGTGAATAGTCTGGAGGTTCCTGATGTCTATCCAAGTTTTACACAAAGAAAGGCAAGTCTGCACAGATGGTTTAGCCCAGCAATGCCTCACACCCCTGTGGAAAACTTCCAGGAGTGTTTTTAGCTCAAAGTCAACTGCTAAGAGTGCTACTCCTGCAAGCTGTGCTTCATAGCTTCAAAAACATGAGAGCTGTCAGTGGCCCTGGCTGCAGTGGTAGAGGGCAGATCACACCACGTCAAATGGTTATTCAGTAGTATCTGATATCTCTTTATTCACTAATAGCTTTAAAATTGAATCATTAAAACTCTCACATTTGACTGACACAGAAAAGTCAAACAGATGAATTTAAACTAATTATTGTGGTACTACCTTAAAAGAATACATTTGACTTTGCACTTCAACCTCTTTGATGTAGCACGCACAGGAGACAGCTTAAGCAGCTGTCTCTGATCAATAAGATATGAGCTGAGACATGTTAAATGGTTTTATGAATGCTTAAATCTTTGGCAAGTAGTTAAATTCACCTATTTGCTCTTCATCTGAAAGAGACCAGAAGTTCCAGTTATTGCACAAAGGATGATCAAATAGGTTTACAGGCACAAAGATTTATTTGTGGGGTCTGTAAGTCATGGTGACAGCAACTGTAACAGTAACTCTTTTATTTGGGCAAAACAAACCCCAAACAAATATGCAAGGGAAGAAACGGGAAAAGAAAGAAGCGGGGGGTGGGGGGGGGTGGGGGTGCAGGGCAGGGAAGAATGCACTCCCAAGTGGCCAACCAGCATAAGTGACAAGGGTCCCTCCAGATGAGCATCCTCTTCATAGCATCCTCTCCAGTGAAGCACTGCCTGAAAATACCATTTTTGAAGTAACTGCAGATACATCTTGATCTCACCAATGCTTTCCCACCCTCATTGTGCTAGCAGAATGGACTGACACGTTCTTCAATCTGGAACAGATTTTGTAGATCTAATTGGCTGCTGAGCCTTGTGTGTGTACATTACTGGGAAATGTTAATTGCCTATCTGAACAACTCTTATCAACTTGATCCTCAGTATATGGATTTAAAGTAAAAATTATGAAGTGAGCAATGGAGCGTAGAGAGAGGAAGGAAGGGCAACTCACACGGTGCTGGCAATGACTTTTGACAAAACCCAACTCAACAGCCATAACAGAAATTTCTGAGTGCCTTTGTGCAAGACAATGAGGATAAGAACACTGTGGAAGACCAGGACAGGGAGAACAGCCACAGATGCAGATAGGGGTGTGCAGGCAGATGGCTATGAAGTGAAAGACAGGCTGCTCCACAAGTGCTCCACAAGGACTACAAGGCTGAACACAGCAGGCCTTGGGCATTGCACAAGTTGGGGCACCAGGAACACCATATTATTAGTGAGTTTGTTGCCCACCAGCCCCTAAACTGTAAACTGCTGATACAGTACTGAGTGCGGGCATGTGCCATACACATGTGCAACCAAACCAGGGGAAGCAGGAATGCTGTGAACAGTCTCAGTTGCCTAACTGTATGAATGCAGTTTATACTGCATGTATGTATAAACCTCAGGATGCCTGTTTTTTTTATTAGCAGCGAGTTTAGGAAGGCCTGGGTCTCCCATACAGTCCATATCATAGCACTCATCCCTCATGGATATCTCAAATATCCCAGGGCAAGTCATATAAGAAGTCTTGCTAAATCAGTTCATAATCTCTTTCTATAGATGCATTTTTCAGGACTGGGCTTTTTAACACAGTTGCTGAGCTAAAAAACAGGCAGAAAGAGAGGTCATGAGTACAGGAGGCTACAAAATTCATTTAGGAAGCTAGTCACCAAGACTACTTGACTAGCTTTGGCAGAGTCCCCCTGAGACAGCTGGCCTTTTCATAATCCCATCTCAGGTACTCAATCCTCCCTTGCTGAGCAGCCAAGTTACCTTACTCATAGATATGGGACCAGGTACTTAAAACTTAAATCCTTTGCTGTTTTTGCTTCATACCTGTGCCTTTTTATGGAACCTCCTCTAAACCTCTTTGTAGGCAGAAGAGAGAAATTAATGAAAAGAATACCCAGCTAAATAATTAATGAACAGATTGCAATTAACTTCTCTTGCTAATCTCTTCCAAGTTTTCTTGACAGCCACTTCTTGGATGTTCCAAAAATAGTGTTTAGGAAAAAATGCTTCGTGCAGCCTGAAACCCTGAATGGCATATTTACAAATCAAAAAGCATATTTTACAGTTTCGACAATATCGATTTTTTTTTTTTTTTTGATCCACATGCACCCATGCAGCCAAACTTGAGGATGCAACACACCTGCCAGAAGTGGAGAGATCAATGCTTTGCAACTCGTTGAGTCACTGTTCACAGTGTAGGAGTAACGTGCCAACCATGGACCAATCCCAAAGGCAAACAGTGAATAAATTTGAATGAGAAATGAGAGTTACTTATTGTGCTCTGTTTGCAAGCAAATACTGAGCTGAAAGAGGAGACTGTGCAAGGCTTACCTGCAGCTTATAAATGCAGAGTATTTACAGTGAGAGGGTACACAGGGTTCTTCCCTGGGTTCTCCTACATCCAGGAAAGGAAAATGGAAGGGCTGAGAGTTTCAAATTTCTCTTGCTGTTCCCTCACAGCATTGATTCTTGCTCCTTTAGAAAAAGAAGATTTCTATTAAGAATTTCCTGCTGCCATTACTTGTAACTCTCCAAGCGAACATTTCTGCAAACCCTCCTTTTACACGCCTGGCCCAGTGCGTCTGCACGTGCAGGCCTCGCCGTGTAGTTTCGGCGCTGTGCACTAGATGGCAATGCAGCACCTAGGCTGACGGTCCCAAGTTCTCCAACTGTCCCGTCCGGGGAGGCTCACCCTGCACCGGGGTTTGGGTGGATACCCTTGGACGTGGTGAGACTTCAGCTGAGGCCCCTTGTTTCGCATTAATCCGGAGCATAAAATAAGCATTGCGTCACTGCCTCACACATCTGTAGTGTTGCAACAGCTGCTTAATTTGTTCATATAATGTTAGTGTGTGGCTTTCACAAGAAATAGATATTATAGAGATGGGGTTTTTTACAATGTTGCTTTTCAGCTTGTGAAGAAATGGTGAAATATTTGAACTTGGAGAGATCATATACTCTCACGGCTGCAAACAATGTAAAGATGCTCCACTTGCTGGTTGCCAGCCACTGCAGACCCTGGTGCCTGCTGGGCGAGCCAGGCTGGCCATCTCTGATGAAGGACATGAGAAAGTGTGCAAGACTTTCATGCTCAGCAAACCCAGTCGCTGCCCCTTACCATACCACCAGAACAATGCCCACCCTTTCCCAAGACCCCTCCTTTTTAATATCCTTATTCTCCATCCAGAAAGCTCACTCTCTCTGATTCTTCCTGCTTCCTGTGGCTGTAAGGACATCTGACTATGACCTGCTTGAGTGTTTGAGCTCAGTTTACTTACAATGCTGACATGTCTAGAAATGACTATGTATGTCTTTGCGTAATTTTGTATTTGAAATATTTGCTTAAATATAGCAGTTACAGCATCTCTCCCAGAATTTCTGTTGTAAATCAAGGCTCTAACCATTAACAGATATGTTGCCTTTATTGCAAGACATGTATTGGTTGTAGAGAAAGAAGGTTATGTTTCTGTTTTTTCTATCTGGGAAGAACAAACATATAAGGAAAGTGGGTAGATAGAGAGTTATATGTTGAGATAACATATCTGCACCGATAATAATAATAATATCCAATTAACGGAGTGCCTGTGATAGCAGCCCTGAATGACAGGAACTACAAAAATAATGTAAATTGCAAACTTGACTTTGTAGCCTACCTTCAAAAACATGCCTACAGGGTGTTCTGTAGGGTTTTCTGAGTGAGTAGGATATGACCCATTTCTGATCTCCATTGTCAAGCTAATAGTGCAAGCCCTGCTGAGAACCAACACCTCAGCAAGCTGGTCAGGTCTCGCTGAAATTATGGTTAGACCACTGTTCACCTGTGTCCATTATTTATGGAAATATAGTATTTATCCAGCTCTGTGTATTTATTGTCTTTGATCATAATATATATATACTTCCTGGACTTATAAAGATTGGAAAGCAGTCTCTATTTAGAAGATCAAACTTAATATAAAAACTTGTTACATGTCTTTCCTTACATGATTATGCTTTTAAAGTTGAAAATATTAAAAATATAAAAGGGTGTTTGAGAAGATTATTGAACTAATTTCTCAAAAGTAGGTTTCCCTCAAAATAATATTTTTTTAATAATTATTTCAAATAATTTTTTGTACTGATACAATTCAGGGAAGAGATGAGAAATTTTGACACACACACACCCCCCCTGCCAAATTCCACCACATTAAAATTGAAGGTAGGATCAAAGAAGGAAAAATAAGGTTTTGTTGGGTTTGAACACCTCAGTTTCCAAGACTCATTATTTGTAGATGTTTGGGAGGATTGATACGCATATTTGTATGCAAGTTTTTATGTATAATTACTGACCAAAAGAGAAATGGGAGTCTGTGCCTGGCAAGTTGTGGGCTATGGTCTCTCATCCCAGTGAGATGACATCCTAATACCTAGGTAAAAGCACTTCTAACACTCAAGGGACCCTTTACAATGATGGACGATTGATTTATTTTTCAAAACCAAACAGCTGCAATTATATGGACAGAGAGTCAGAACTAGGATCTTAAGTTATTCCCCAGAGAAATAAGGACCAAGATGTTACATCAGAAGTTATCTGTGTTGCTAAATGGACAAGGTGCCAAATGCTGAGCTTGTTCAAGTTTCCCTCTCTGTTTCTATTTCTAACATGCATGTGTGGATGGCCTGAAGATACCTTTTCAGCTGACTGGCCTACATCTTGTATCAGGAGGATATTGGATGTGAGTATGTCCAATAGTCACTGTATGTCATGGAAATTTCTGGTAAGAATTTTAGGGTGAGGATTTCATCCTAAATTTTACAGTAATTTAGTATAAAATTTCTCTTATGTCTTTTCATATATATATAATTACCACATTGGTCTTTTTGTATATTTTAAGCAAGAAATCTCTACCTTTGACTACTGACTGAAATTCATTTTTGGCACATCTGCCTTTCTCTGAAGAAAAATGAGTTTTAAATAGCTTTACCCATACAAATTGAACTTGGCACAGAGATGATCCTGCAGGGAGCTGGTACCATAGCGAAGGCTTTTGTGTTGCTGCATTTTAAATGACTTAGAAACTTGTATCCACTATCTAAATTAGCTCTGTAAATGAGCTTTGCAGCAGATCTTGCCTGATTGAAGCTCGGCACATGGTAGCTTGGCATCCCTGCTGAAGACTAAGCCTTCACACTGAGTGCCTGAAGGGCAGGAAGAGACTTTCCACATCTGAGTAGGTGGTGGCGTGTTAAAATGATAGATATGCAATGTGTATTAAACTTTCTCCATTACTGGCTTTGCCAACAAAGATTTCACAGGCAGTTGCCATCGCTTGAATTTATCTCCAGCTGCTGACTCACCAGGAAGCATACACAGCTGCTGATACATAAAATACTGCTGTTCTCTATTTCTGTCCCCACCAGGCTGCTTCCTTCAGCCCTCAGTGGTGGCTGCTGATGGTTCCTTCAGACAGACGCTGACAACTAGCAAGCATGGAAACAGCCATATTGTGAAGCAGACAGTTGGTGTGCACATGACATCATTACCACGTACCCACATAAATCAGAACAAAAAAGTAAAATCACACCAGCTGATAAGGCTGGAACTCTCCGTCACATCATCTGCAAGCACACTCATGACATTGCATGCTACATCACAACCTCCTAACCCATTTACTCTGCCTTGATAGCCACCCATTTCTTTGACAGCGACCGTTCTCCAGCTCCATGCACCACCGTATCTGACACTTCCAACTACTTGGGGTGGTAAAGCCAGAGAACTGGCAGTGACGCAAAGAAATGCATTTGAGAAGATAAGATTGGCCATGGTCCTTCAGCTGGGTGCGGCCCGACACTCTTGACCAACTTTACAATCCTAACTCAACAAAATGAAAGCGAACACAATAGAGGAAAAGGCATGCAAGAACGCCTAGGACATACACTATCTTTTTTTCCTGCCTAACAGCCCTGTAGACAAGACTAATAGTCTCTAAGTACCTAGCGGCCCCTTTGCTTGAAGAATTCCATGTTTCAGTGCAAAAAGTGTGTGCCTAGGGCTTTTCCACATGGGGTATCAGTGATTTACTGGGTGTGTGCCAACAGTCTGGCCAGTGCATGGGGCGACACATGGGCACAGAAAGCTGGGGAGCTTGAGGCTGGGTGGCCTCAGTGTGGCGGCAGCCTGATGGGGCCTGGCCCTCCGCTGGGGAAGGGCACAGGCCTTTCCAGGAGCCATCGACTCCTAAGCTTTACAGGATTAGGAAAAAGATTTGAAAAGAGTTAGGGATTTCTCGGCAGGATTGAGGCATTTTAATAACTGCAATAGCAAAGGATAAAATTCCTTTACTCGTTTTCATGGTCCCGGCTCTCGTTGGTCCCAGGAGGGCCTCAGACCTGCACTTTCCTCAGGCAGCAGTCCTGTCTTCCAGAGCTTAAACCTTCACCCGCAGGACATTTAAAACCCAAACGTTCAAAGAGATCTGATCACTGAAGTAGTGCTTACACCTATGACTCCTATTAATTTCATTGGGTCTTAAATAACAGTTACTCAGCTACCCCTGGACCTCAGGCCCAAGGCTCAGGTTGCTTTGGTTGTAAAGAGCCCTGAAAATGTGACCCCCGGGTGACCCACCACGAGGCCTACTGATATGCACCTAACCAAAAGAGCAACTGATAAGTATAACCCAAAGCTAGACTATAATAGGTGACATTTAAATAGCACAGATTTGGATTGCAAACCATGCATGAGCTACTGCAAATGGTGACCTGGTCTGCCTTCAAACGGGTGGCCCACCCCAGCTCTCAAAAATTCAGTGGAAATTTTTCCATTAGTGCAGTCAGGGACTGTTCGAGACATTTTGCCTTACCAAAAAGTTTCTTGCAAATAAAATATTGCCTGCTTTTTCTCTTGTTCAGAGATGGAGTATCAAACCAGAAGGTATGAAAGCAACAAGGATTTAGTGAAATTCCAAATAATGTCTCCCAGTAAAAGTGTTTGCTCTTTCTTGTATGCATTTTTCCACTGAAAATCAGTGGTTTGTAGTCAAAAGTTAATAAATGTACCAGCTTCCAGCATCCAAAGAAATCATGGTCCAAAATAAATTGTATGCTTTACATATTGTTTAGCTCTGGTGTGGTCACTTGATTCCTGAGGAATGAACACATTCTGTGTGTGTAGGACAAACTCTTCACCCTAAGAATGCAATGTAGCAAACACCAGCTGTTTAGGGTTTCAGCCAACAGAACAGGAGGAAAAAAATGAAACAAACAACAAAAAAAGCTAGAAAACTGTATTTACAGCTGCATTAGCTCTTAATACCATTAATTTCTTTCAGACTCAGAACAAAACTGACCTTTAAGAGTAGCAAACTTGGAACATAAATGCAAAACATGGTCTGATTATGAAAGCTCTGATATAAAGCAGGTTTATTCTTACAGTGCTTGTCAAGCCCTTAGCTTGGAACTGCAAAGCTCTTTAGTTGCCATGCTTTTCCAGGCAGATGATAAATCTGCCTGCTTTGCACAGTTTGATATGACAGTGTGGCTCGTGCAATTCTTTTAAGCAATGAAAAGATGCCAGGGACCACAAGATTCTGTCACAGATAAAGAAGCTCCCTCTTGCTTTGTTTTTTTTCACAGGTATGCTAAGGGTATTGAAATGCGCCTGGCTCATGCACATATGGTCACTTAATGATTGGCTCTGTAGATCCAATTACAGCAAATGATATTATATGCCCTCCTCCCTAACTACTTAATGAAATTCCCTTGGGCTGCAACAATTTCCATATCAAAGTGGGTGGTTCATGCATACATATAATGACTGGAGCTGAAGCAATCCTTTTAAAAGGAGAGGCATAAGGCCAAAGGCCATTTCCTACAATTAAATTAAAAGATTTAAAATCAAGTATCAAGTTGGATGAGGTGGGTTGCTGTGGTCACGGAGGTGTGCTCTATCAGAAAGACCATTAAGATTGTACATCTCTTCTGCTTCTAGTGGCCTGGAAGCTCGAAAGTGTGGAGGCAATTCCTGGGAACAAGTCCCCAGCAACACAGAGCAGTCAATAATCATCCAAATATATACACCACAGCCAAGCAACTCAGTCCTCACTGCAGCCTTTCAACCATCCTGTCCTGTGATTCCTTCTGCCTCTTGCCTGCCTTACTGTCCTAGATGGACAGGGCCAAGAGCAAAGGACCGCTGCTAATGGCCTGGGGCCTCTAAGCACTGTTACAGTGCTATATGGAGCAGATTAGATACTCTTCAGTTGTTAACATTGTCTTTCACCCAAAGCCAAGACAAGAGGGGAATGAACCCAGGGCTCTCGCTGTGCACGTGTCTCAGTGCATGCCCCTGAGTGAGCTGGCACATATGAAGTCTTTCAGCTGATCCATGGTGTTCGTGTAAATGCTTTTCCTCCCTTCCAGCACCTGACTCTTCAGTCATCCCAGGAGGTGGCTATGCTGAGGCTTATCTCACCTAGCGCTACTTTTCTTTACAATAGGTATTATACCAGCATATTACACCCTTTTTACAGCTAATGGACAAGAAGAGGCACTTGTGAATCATGATTCCTCTAAGCTTAAGGCTTGTGATGAGATATACCGCAAATGACAAAGGCTTATTTCTACCCCTTTGACCAAGGAATTGAAAGAAATAGCTCGTATGAATGCCTCCCCTGCTTGTATTTGTGTGTTTAGGGATGCCCAGCACCAGAAAGAAGCTTTTGGGTTTTATTTTGGAATTAATTTTTCAAGTTGCTATGTGTGCCATGGGTTCTAGCTTCAGGATAATCATCTTTTCAATATGTTGTTATCTGACTTCGGATGCCTAAATCGAAACTCTTACCTGAGGTAAATGACACTTCCTGGCCACAATAAGCCAAGCTTCATCTGCCCACATGTAGCACACCAGTTAGCTAACCTCTTGGGAATTTTGAGGATTTCCACAGCAGATATTATTCTGATTACAAAGCATGAGCCTGTAGTTGTTCTCAGACTATGTGCAACCCCATTTAAACACATCCAGACAAAGACTCCTCTGCTCCCTTTTGCTTTGCAGGTCATGAGTCTAATTCAAATGCCAATCCCTCCCTAATCAGAAGAGATTTTATTCCACTTTTTTCAACCAGCTTGAGGCTAGCTCCCTTATTGCATCTTGGGCAGGGGTACTTAAGTCTCTTTTGGTTGGCTTTGCATGGAAAAAAGAAGAAAGGGAAAAATAAATGTCACAAGACTTAATAACACAGTGCTCAGGATTGTCACCTGGCAGGGAAACCAACACTCTGCTCTCTCTGAGCATGGAGACCTCCCTATTGTACAGATTGCACTGAAAATCTAGCCCAGAGCCTCCATCTAATTCCCACTACATAGAACAGCCCAACATTGTGGCCTGAGATTTGCTCAAATTCTCTGACTCAAAAGGAAGGACTGACAGCAGCAAATCCCACATGAATGAATGAATGAGTTCTGCGCTCATGAGAAGTCCTTCTGCAATGATCTGAAACTTAGTCCTCCAGAAAGTGTGTTAATGTTTATTTGAAAGCCCTTTGACCTTATAGAGGTATTGTTTTTCTCAAGAGATAGGGCAATAAACAGCTGCATCAATATTTACCTTAACAGAAAAGTGTTTTCTCTGTATCAGTTCTCCTCTTTTTTGTGTTTTGTCCAGCACACGGGCTGAAAAAAAAATAATTTTTTTTTTCTTCAGTTTTCAGACTAGAGGGAAAAAAGAACTTGCTATTCTGCAAACATGCAACCACATTCACGGCAGTGGCTGAGCTGTGATCAGCTTTCCTGTATTGCTGGAAGTTCCTGTGCAGTGAGTGGTAGGTGTGCTGCTTTTGCAGGATTTACAGCAGTCAGATAGCACATATCAGCAAAGGTCCAACTCATCTTCCCAAGACTAGTTATAAAATACCAGCAACTGTTGAGTCATGAGCAGAATATGAGGACTATATTGGTAGACTGCATGTTTATTTGCTATAACTATTTTTTTTCAGCAGTTTAAACCTTTTTTTTTTTAAACTTTGTGAAAAGGCCAGTATGCAATTAGGGGTCAGTGGTGATAAGAGAAGTTGAAAATATTGGAGATTAAATATCCTCTGAGACTTACATTTTCATTTCAGCTGTTGCTGTGCATGTGTAGCTGTCCACAGAACAGAGTGTGAGATCTGGGATGACACATTCATTTTGAATTGCACCCAATTTTCTGACCAGCCAAATGAAAATATAAATTCAGGCTGTGTTCAACCATCTCTGCAGCTCTCCTGTATTAATTACACCACATATTTCTTTGAAGTGGTGGACCCAAGTGAGTTACAAACAAACAAACAAAACCACAGAATCACCCTGCAAAGACAGCTAGGGAGACCAAGGGTCAAGATCTGTGGTGGCAAGGAAAATTAAACTGCACAACTGGTACAAATTCCTACATTAAGGAAGACAAAATGATTTTCAGAGATACAAAGCACCAGTATATTGCCAAGCAGCTGTACCCTATGGCAATGGAAGGGATTTTTAAAATTTACATTTTTTAAAATTTCTATCCTTAAAATCAACTCAATATTTAGTCAATGGGGCACTGTTAATAGTTTCTGGTCCATGGCTGGACTGTAGATCTGACTAATTTTGCAGTTTTTAAGTGTGGAGGCACACTGTAAAACCAAGTTTTAAGTAGTCTCTGATCAACAGTAAGGAGAATATGAGCCATACGCAGGTTAACGTAACACACAAGTGTATCCTAGCACCAACTACCCAACTTCAAAGGCAACTTCAAGTCAGCAAATGGACCCTGACTGTCACAATCCATCCAACCGGCAATTAGCAGTGTTGGTATAGCTGATGGACTAAACAGTACAGCTGCAGGACAGCCAGGGTTGCAAAATCATGCATGCCTCCCTGTTTGGTTCAAGGCTGCACCTACCCCTGAAAAAATGAGGTTCTTCCTTCAAGAGAGAAGCTCTAGTGAACACATTGTTTAGCTATCTTGATTATTACTCTGTGTGAAGGAAATAATCCAGTTATTTGGGGATGTGAGTGGTTTGGGGTATGGAGGTGATGATGATGAGGCATAACGTTGTCACAGTTATGACTGAGATTTGTCAAATTAAATCAACAGTAGGGTGCATTTTAATTGCTCCCTTATTGTATAATGCCAGAATCTGTAGGGCATTATTTAATTCTGATTTTGGCTTGGATTTTTTCTTAATACTACTTAGCCCATTTTCTATGGTTATTTATTTATTTATTTTTAAACATATCTTCTGAATAATTTCTCTTTACTGTGTGTTTGCAATATCCTGACTCTGTATATGGTTACTATGGCCATAGTAACCTAAAATAAATAACACAGAAAATAAATGTTTCTCTCACTGACTTGGAATGAATTTATATAGAGAGGATATAGAGTGCCCATGATCAGGTGGTGAGAAAGATTTCAAATGCAGAAGACCTTGGACACAGGAAAAAGGAAGCTGAGCATGATTCTGAGAAAGCTGAATCCCAGAGGCCTTATTCAGCCCAATTATCCAAGCTGAGTAACTAACATCAGTAGGAGTTTTCACTAGGAACCTGGCTTCAGGAACTGAGAAAGGGAGCACATTGGACAGGGCGGCAATTTAATATGTCTTCAAGGAAATACTTGCTGGATCTTTCCTAGGATCCGGGGACGGGAATTGCTAGATGATGCATGTGTTAGCCAAGGAGTTTATGACATTGCACAAGACTCAGGATACTTAGCATGAACTGCCTTGACTTGAGTTCTGGTTCTTTCATGAATTATATATTTCCTGCTCTTTTCCAGTAGCTAAATTTCAAGTTCAAGGTATGATGTGTCTTAAGGACTGTCTTGTTTAGTGAAACGCAGGTGTGCAGCATGCAGAAAGCATTACAGAAACTATTCTCCCATCTTACAGCATAAAGAAGTCACTAGCAAGCATTATTTGCAAATCAGAGCTTTCCTGGTCAGTGAGCCAACCTTCCCAGTGCTGTGTCCTTCTTTGGGATGCTGCTAAGTCCCAAAGCTGTCTTGGTGCAACTTAGTGCTTTGTCCTGGTAAAAGGACTTGCCTAGATCCCATGGTTGCTTTGCAAAATTCTGGTGATAAAAATCAGCTATGAACCGACTTAATCAACCAGTTAAATGGTGTTTATGACTGTTTCAGCTTTCTGAGACAGCACAGTGTAGCTGGAGTGAACCAAAGGAGAAGCCCAGAGCTGCCAGTCTGAGGCAAAGGAAGGGGAACTGCACTGTCTCCTTTCTCTTCCCACACTGACAAGTAAGGCAAAATCTGATGTAAATGGGACCAGGGGGATGCAGCATCTGGCATGGCATGACACTGTCTGCCACACAGCTCTGCCTTCACAGCCAGTCAACAGCAGTTACTTCAGAGGTTTCCCTCAGAGTGAGATTTATTCTTGGCATCCAAACCTGAGTGCTCTCAGTGCAGGAAGACTTGTACCATTTCCAAGATTTCTGCTGGCTGACTTTACAGTTGGCTGGAGGATGCAGGGGAAGTTTCTGTTCAGCTTATATGGTTTTCGCCGTCGTGTCGTTAGCTCCTTTCAAAATAACAGCTTGCCTTCTTGACAGGAACGAATAAACTGGCAAGGCGATTCTCTCTTTGTTAATCTCTAACTGGTCTCCAGCAACACTAGAAAATGAACCGTCTCTTAACTCCATTTAGGGCTCCTTGGCCAGTGTGTACTGCACCACAACAGCCCTGACCAGCATGCTCCACAAGGCCAGGTGGTTACCAAATGGCAGCAAACTATCCCTACTTCTGGAGCTTGGATAATCCACCAGGCATGTTGTTCTTTGCTTTAACCATTTCCTGATAGCTCCAGACATCTCTAGGTGGAGGACACACCACAGGACAGATCCATACACAGGGCAAATCCATATATAGGTAAATATGATAAATCTTTCTAATCCTTAGAAAACTTGGAAAGGGAAGAAAACTTGTGAGCTCCTTTTGTCCCATATATCTGAAGGAGGCATCTGGATTTGTTGCTGTGCTAATAAAGATGATCTTTCTTTACTGTGGCAAAGGCCTTTAATCTTTCTCCCCAAAGGAACCTGTCTTAGGAATATTTTTTGTGCTTATTGTTTCAGATGGTTTGGACTAACTTTTTTTTGATTATCGATCTTTCTCAATTACAAAACAATTTCTCCTACAGGTAATTTAACTGAATGTATTTGTGACTGGCAATCTGATAAATAGATCTGTATAATATAATCTATTGATGTTTTTTCTCTCCATCCTTTATTTTATTTCAAGTTCCTCAAAGCAAAATCCTTGAGCTAGGATACTGGTATTGCCAGGTATGAAACAAAGAATAGTCTGCACTATGAATATAGTGCTGAAAAAACCAGAGCAAAATATTACCCACATGTCTTTTGAGCATGAACATACACATTCAACTAAGTAGTCTGGGTTTGATGTTTGTTCTTAAGCTCAAGGGCTTCAAACATCTTGGAAGAACCTCTATATATTTTGTTTGTTTACTGACACTATGAGGCAGGCAAGCCTGATGAAGCAAATAATGTGCAGCATCTTTTATAATTATAATAGGTAATATATTTCAGAGTACTGGAGTAAACAGGGCTTGTAATTAAAACAGCTAAATTAAAGTAACCCCTCTGGGACTACTAGCCTGAGTTCAGCTGAGGAAAGGAATGGGAATAAAGAAGAATCCATACAGAAGAGGAGGGGTAAAGCTTTTGAAAGAGGAAATGGTTGAATTTTAACAAAAATTAAGGGAGGCACAAAAGATCTTGAAAGGCCGTACCAAATCCTCATTGTGAGCAGTGAAAGGACAGTAATCTTGGTGAGCTTTGACCTATTGGAAAATTGGAACTTCAAGGCTAAAAGAATCCTATTTTTCCATCATATAACAACATGCAGTAGCAAGTCAATGTTCACTCTGTTTATGTAAGGACCATGATATGTTGCATTGCTCTGTTCTTTTCTAGGGTCCTGTTCCTCTCTGTCATTTCAAGCAAAGTCTTAAAAATGCTGTAATTTTGTTTCCAAATATTGTATCACTTGCTGAAATGGTTTAGGCAGATATCATAGATAATACTGTATGTAAGACCATTTTTACTGGTGTCTTATTAAATGGAAGGCCTGAAATGATGATCTGGACGTCATGTCCTAAGATGTCAACTTGAAAAGAAGTATAAACTCTGTGTCTCTTAGGGACCTTTGAAATGGAGACACAGAGAGAACAGATACTGGAAGAAGAACTAATGCGAAGAGCCAAGGAACAACAACTATCCAAAAGAGTTGTAAACCTAAGGTTAAGTAACTGTATTTTTCTTACCCATTTGTCAAGCTACATGTTGCTGTACAAGTTGCCCAGCTAGAAAACAGTCTTTCTTATTGACTATTTCCTATGAACAACTATACTAACTGATTTTTAATTTGCTTGTTCTAAAATCCTTTGAAGAAAATTTAGGGCTTTTAAAAATGTTGGATATTGTGAAATCCTTGGCCTAAACTGTCCCAAATGTAGAGCTCAGCAAACATTCAGGTTCATTTATAAGGCTGGCATTTAAATCAGGAGTAATGAAGCTGATACAGTGCTAAGAATACATGAATGCTGTTTGCTTTGTAAAGCTGTATATAGAATCCAATAATGAGTCCTGGGATACAGGACAGTCTATCACTGTAAAGTAATTATTTGTTGACTGCTGAGCCAGCTGTGTTGAATTTGTGTCTTGGAGTGTTCAGAATGCCAAAGCATCTTTAAATCTCAGTATTTAGTTTAGATTAGACATGTTAAATGACAGCACATTTTTTACTTCTTACACAGTGCTAGTCTTCTGATGCTAAAAGGAAATTCTTATTGAGACAAATAGTGCAGAAGGTAAGTTAGAAACGGGAGTGAATAGAGGAAGGGGCTTTTTTTGACCAATTACTTGTCTTTTAAAATGCTGTCAGAGACGGTAACTGCTCTACCCAGAAACTATTGATGTCTTGGGACCATGAGGTCTGATTCTGTCCATATTGAAACAGAAAAAGGACATACATTAATGTTAAAAGAAGCTAAACGGATCAGCAAATTTGGCAGGGAAAGAAAAGCTCCCCTGTATGCAGGTAGTTGTACTGGAGCCTGCTGGTGAGTATCTGTGTGTATTTTTACTTGGGCTCATATCACATGGAATCAATTCTCTCCAGACCACCTTGGGGTGCAGAAAAAGGCCTTAGCAAGCCAGCTGCAGTGCAAAGGATAAATAAGTATGGATCCCATGAAACCTAGTCCATTGCTTTAGACTAAAGCCACAATGCCTCAACCTGCTTTTATGGCCTGCTCCACAGAATTATATCCGCTGACTTAATTCTGGAAGCAACCATTAATTCCAGAGGCAAAAATAATTCTGTAGCATTGGGAGCCACCCTGCTGTTAGCACTGCCTCATGAGCAGGCAATGTTTTCCACTGGTCTCCTCTGGGCTTCTGTGGCTGCATAGAGGAGGCTGTACTTGACAATGCCCCGTCCTGTAGGGATCCTGCATGGGCACATGCATTGCAAGACTGTGGGTTTTGCATCCTGCTTTTATTTGAAGGGAGACCTTAGAAAGGTCTTGTCACCAGAAGAGAGACCTTAGAAAAAGCAGTAGCTCCCAGATGGAGGAAAAAAAATATTTAAAATTCCAACAGACATTTGAAAGACAAATGAGAAAGCTCAGATCTTTGAAGATCTCACTTCTGATGTCCAGAGAAGTCCCTGTCTTGTTTTGCCACTGCTCAGAGCTAAGGAATCAATGCAGTAAGTGTTGAACCATGCTGCAGAAGGAAAAAAAGAGAAGGGGGAGAAGACCAGCAAAAGACAACTGAGCAGGGCATCAAGACAGAGGATCAAATCGGGGAAAGGTCTCTCTAACTGTAAAACTCTGCAAATGTCCAGCTTATTTGGAATCTAATCCAAACATTTCCTACAGCATGTAGGAGTGCTCAAAACCTCAGCTTCCAACCTAAACTGGCCTGAGTGCTGAGCAGATAACTATCCAGTATCAGCACATCTAGGAACCAGCCAGTACGGAAATCCTGGAGTGAAGTAATCTTATCCACTCACACCTCATAAAGCCTTGCAGGAACCTATCTATCTGGGAAATCAAAATCCAGGTTTAACGATCCAGAACCTTGTTGGGAAGGCCAGTATTTGTGACATTTAATTTTTAATTATTATCCCAAAGAACTGAGGAGCCCCTATGCTTTCTTGTTAAAACCCATCTGGAAAAACAGACGATAAGAAGAGCAGTAATAACACTGCTCAGATGATAGATGCAAGAAAAGCAGCATACTGTAGGTGTCAGGCAGGTTATTTTACTCCAAGTAGAAGCCAGGAAATTGGCGAGAGCTATGGCTCCCTGCGGTGCAGTCCCACCAGCCTGCCTCCCCTGCAGAGCTGCTTGGAGAATACCTCCAAGACCCAAATGAAAGACAAAGCTGAACAACACAAGTTGTTTCATCAGCAGGATTTCACAGAATGCACTTGGTTTTTTGTTTGTGGGTTGTTTTTTTGGATTTGTTTTTTTTTAATTTATTATTTTTTTTCCTCGGTGTAATAAAAGCAGAAAGCATTTATACCATACTGCCCTTTTTTAGGCTGACATTTCTGATTGACTTTATACTTCTAGCAGAAAGTAACTTTTTAGTTGGTTTTTTTTTTTGGTTGGTTGGGGTTTTTTTGCAATGAATCAATGTTAACCTGCTTATATGCAAGGCCTCTATATAGGATAATTTCTGACAGAATGAATCTCTGACTCCTCATGAATTCCTGGAATTCTCTATGACTGAGTGTTCAGCCCACAGCAATGCTCAGATGTGATCAGCCGCAATATCTGACACTCCCAAGTATTTTCTTGGACTTCTTTAAGAAAGTCTATGGGATTGCTTTTCAGATAGTAAGAAAAAAAAAGTTCCTTATTTTTAAGACATTTATAAAGGAGAAAACAAAAAGTTTCTAAGTTGTTGCAACACACTTTATTTTGTCAGGCAAATAGTATTTCAGATATTCAATTAAATAGCACTATGTTAAACTACATTTTGTTCTTTCTTACACACTATATAATGCATATTCACTGTAATGACAGTTTCATCATGCTAGGAACTTATACACATACCTACACTTTTAAAACAAGATTTTCTTAATAAAACACGCATATCTACAGTAACAACAATTGCAAAGAACACATTGTTAAGTCAAGATTTCAGCAAACTTTACAAACTACACAAAATAAAAATAGCCAAAAAAATATCAGTACACGGTGAAGTTCTTAGCAGTGAACATATCTTTACATTTGGTGAAGTTATGCCTAGAAGTCATTTTGCTTTTGAATTTTTTAAGGAATAAAATTATATACAGTATTTAGTAATCCTCAAAATAGGAAGTATTAAATAGCACAGACAATATTACAGTCTTAAGTTTTGGTGTTACCTACAGTAGAGGGGCTACTTTAAACAAATAAAAATTGCAGTTTGTCTATTCTGTACATTTAGGGCCAAATCCTCAGCTGGTATAAACCACAGTAGCTAAATGGGCAGCAAGGAAGTTACATTAGTTTACATCAGCTGAGCATCTGCCTCCTGACTACTCTATACACAGGGGAAAGCTGCTAAAGCATGGAAACTTGGACCAGTTACGCACTGACAGAAGCTTATTATATATATGCTGAAGTTTTCATGCAGCAGGAAAAATGTTAGTTTAAGTATAATCCCTTAAACAGTCGTACCATAATAATGGCATATGAAGCAGCTTTAAAAATATTATTTTATGATCATATGAAACTCTGAGCTATGCTGATTGTTTAACGGAATCCCTTATTGCCAATATTCTATTAGAAAACAGCGTAACAATAATTTCTGAGGCCTAATAGGGGCCTATTAAAATATAACTGCACCTAACCATTTAAAGGGTAAATTGTACCCTTAAATACCTATTAATCACTGTATTCCATCTGGAAGCGATTATGATCCTCACAATAGACATTAATATCACACTAACTCTGCAGTGAATCTTCTGGGGAAATAGGAAGAGCATGGCAGCATACAGAGTATATGCACTAATGTCATTCCAGGAGGTAGTTCTATTTTGTGGCACTCGATTTTTTTGGTTTGTCACTTACTTCAGAAGTCAGTCATCAGGAAAACAAAAAAATAGTTTGCTGCACTGAACGTCAGCTGGGAAAACAAAGAATAGAAAACAACCAACAATCTTATTTTCCCTTACACACCTCATTTTCCTTTTTTCTTCTCCAGAGCCTGCTTTGGCAGCTCTTGGGGACAGATCCAAGCTCACTGAAGTCAAACAGAAATTTTCCTGATGGTTTCCATAAGCAGGACCTTAGATACCAGTGGCTACATGTTGCAGAAATATGCATTTAGGCCTAAGGAAAGCACTTAACTAGATGGCAATATATGAGCAGACTGGCATTGCCATCCCCTTTGAAGCAAGCAGTAAGCACACAAATTTAATTCAAAGAGCTCCCACCAGCATCAAAGGGACTTGGAGACAGTGTTTAAATGGTTTGATCAATCACGGTCCATTTCCCAGCTATTCTGCATCAGGTGGTGATAGAGTGACATATCTAACAGATACCAGGTAAATACCTGAGCTACTTCCATTGCACCTGATCTTAACTCAGACTGGCACAAACCCAGTTCTCCTACGCCCTGTAGAGTTATTCCCAGAGTAGTCTAATAGAAGCGGAATCAAAATAAAGTCCAGATTTTCAACATAGAGTCATTAAAATGTTTAAAACTATGTTTTAAAATACAGTAACCATCTGTTACTGGCTGGAACTAATGAATTGTTAAAAATATTTTTTCTTCTCTTCTCTGGGTTCAGAAATTATTTTCATTCCATTTGTTTCCTAGAAATTTACCTTTCGTTTTTTTTTAGCTTAACATAGCTCAGTTTTGAGCTGACCATTTGCTTATATTTTTGTATACTATCTTAAAAGATCATAGAATAAACCACAATTTTTCCAAGGTACTCATACATTTTTAATCCCTGCCATCCATCTCCTTCAAACAGACTCAGTGGCTTCTGAACACTCTTACATAGTAAAATGATAAAGATATGTCCCTATTTTTTGGCATTACTGCTGCTAAAAAAAAAAGGGTTTCCCAAGATGGCTTGATGCACATTTACCCAATTTTCATCTAAAAATACTTCATTAGATCTGACAGCTGCTTCTTAAACAAAAATATTTCTGTTTAAACATGCCTCTCAAGTTGTTAAACTTTTTGGTTTTTCACCCAAACCCATTTTTCAGTTTTATTTTTCCCTCGTTATCTTTTCAGCAGAAACCTGAAAGTAAGAGGAAATTGTGAAAACATTGAAAAGAAAAAGGGTACAAAGACTGGAAAATAGAAATGGTTTAATTTAAAAATTCTAGTTAAAATATTTGCAACTTTGAAAAAACAGTTGAAAAAATAATGTTTTAAAATTTTTGAAGACACTCATGTTTCCACATTGCAGACAAGCTCCAATTTAATCATGGAACAGCTTAAAGACAATCTATGTTTTTCGTTTCTGAGTAAACACTATACAGTATACACCCATTCTGTCCTTTGAAAAAAACTGGAGTGTAATTCTTTGAAAAATAGCTAAAATACCTAAGTCACTTAGGTGTTTTTCAAAATTGTATGTATAATGAACATTCTTATGTTAGCTTTGTGCCACTTCTAAAGCTATGTAGTGTTATAGGACAACCTATTTTAATAAAAATCAATATGAGCAGAGATATTTTAAGTTACATTCCAGAACTCATTAATTTATTACAACTCATACTATGCACAATAATCAGTGTTTCTTCTGATAAAGTATAATTTTTTTTTCTTCTACTCATTCCTTCACTTGGCCTCTGAATGAATGAAACATTTCTACTATAATTTACTTGCTTCCTATCAGCATGCATTCACATGATTTGAACAATGAGTGAAAGCTGTAAACCCAATATTGAACAGTAAACAAGAAGAAACTCATGTTCTTAAATGCAGTGTAAGGAAATCTTAGTACCATCCTACTTTGAGCATACATCTTAACCTGGATTCTTTCACCACTGGTCTTGTACAGTTCCAGAGTTGCAAGATAATGCACTGATTTTGTAAAAATTCCGATTAAGCTGTAATTAAATACTGAGATGTTAAAGGTGAATCTGGTTTAAGATGAATACCCACTTCTGCTTCTACTACAGAGCCCAACCTAGTGTCCGTAAGCACCTAGGAAAGAAAATGCTCTGAATGATTTTCTTAGGTTACACTGCATTTTATTGGGAGACATCTTTTCTGAGGCTTGTTTGATTTTCATTTAATTATTTATCAGATTTGCCTAAATTTGTTCTCTATAGACAAATATAAGCCCCCTACAGTGAGGACAAAGATATCTATCACTACCAAATAAAATTAAGATCCAGGTAATTGATTCCTTCTATTCCTACTTTTCCTGCTATTGATAAGGGCCTTTAGTTTGCTGTAGTCCCCTCTCATCTTCTGGGATTCTTCCCTCTGCTGACCTTGCTGTCTACTGTCTTTGCAGTATTGGTTAATCATCTGCATTTCTGAGTGGCTGAAAGCTCCCACAAAGTCCTTTGGGTGGAACTGCAGCGCTCGCACCGAGCTGGCCCAGGTCCAAGGTGACCACTTGTCAGTCATGAAGGCCACCATCTCTGAATCCAGCACTTTGAAATTGATCTTTGCTAAGGTCTGCTTGAAGCTGTTTTCTGTTGCAATGCAGTGGTAAAGCCCCTGGTCACTGTCTTGGACAGAGCGAATGAGGAGTCCTTGATCAGTAGCTATGATCCTCTCATTCAGCTTGACCTAAAAGGGCAAAAAGGCAGAAGGAACTATTTAGGGAATGTTATGGAACAATACAGTATTGGTCCTGTTGATAAGTCTCACCCCAAACACCTCTTTCTTCCTTAAAGTTTCTTAAATGTACTATATTTTGCTTTATCATACCTCCCAGAGATCGCTGTTATTGCTACTGTTAGCAGAGAGCTTATCTCAAAGTAGGTAAGTATCACTAGAGAAAATTACTTTTAAAATTTGTTATGTTACAATATATTTGGCCAGGGTGAAGACATACGCAAACCTGGAGACTAGATGAAAGAAGAGTTTTCATAATGTTCAAATAGCAGAGCTGGAAATGAACTTGTATTTGCCAGGGTTACACCCCCAAGAGCGTCTCTTCCAGCATCAGAGATTGCTGCTGAGGCTCAGTGGAAGAAAAGTGCAGAACTGGTGGTTAATCCTGCAGCGAACACAAGGTGGCTTCCAGTTAAATATTTTGACTTAGAGCAGGTTCCTGGGGCTAAGTTCCAAACTCTGATCTGCACTGTAGAGTCTATAGCCTGGTATAAAATTTTGCATCGCAGTGACCTCAGCTGGGAATTGGCTCATTGGTAACCATGAGCAACTTTTCTACTCTCCTATTTCCGTTCTGGTTTCAGACTCTGGACAGTACCAGGAGATGGTCACATCACCTAAAGGAAGTGAATTACCACAGCTTCTTGGGTTATCATCCGATTATAAATGACTGTGCACATGCATGGTTTTTTTGCATGTCAGTTGTGAAGTAAAAATTTCTAATTTAACCCATTATGAAAGAATACCAGTGCTGGTATTTTTATGAATTATTTTTCTATTTTGCCACTGCACTTTGCATTATACTTGATTCCCTTGGGAGTTCACTTATTTTAATATTCTGTTATTGTAAACTTTTGTAGACATTACGGAGGTAAGACTTCCAGAAATCTGAGAGCATGAAATGTAATTAACCCTTTGATTGCTTTAATTTGTCTGTTGTTATTTAAAACTGCATTGATTCTAATACAGTTATTGAACATATGAATGAAAAAGGGAGATGTTCTGCTATAGGAAAGGGTTGAAGAATTGCACCCAGATTGCCAGGACATGGCTTGAGTCTTTGAAGAGTAAGTGAGAAAACCAGCATGAAAGACTCAGTGAAAGGCTTGCAAGTCCTCTCTGATTTTGGAAAATGCTCTGGTATGAGAATAACGCTTTTCTGTATTTATAATCTATCAACAGACACCATATTACTTAATAGTTCCTTTCGAAAGATGTTCCTCTTTATTCACATAGTAACTGCCTTGGATTTGAAATGGATTTTTCCCCCTTTGATATTACTTAAGGACGGCACATTCCCCATAAACAATCATACCGTGTATTACAGTGCTGAAACTTGAGAGCCTTAGAGAGTGCAGTAATGGAAAATGTGATTGCACCATGGTGGGGAAACGCTTTTGTCAATACGTGTTCTTGGCCTGGACTACTTACTTGCTAAAGAAACCTTTCACATTTCTCCCACTTTTGTCTTTTTTCTCTTCAATAGCACTGAAAGGCTACTGCATGCTGACTTCTTCCTGAACTTTATACAGGTTATTGCTTTTATGCCTGTTTCCTCAGATCAATAAGAACTCCTGATGCCGCAAACCTTCCATTTTGCAATTAGTAAGGTGTGAAGGAAAAATTCATTAAATAGTTCCCTTACTTTAGGGGCTCACAAGAATTTTCTTGACAGCTGTTCTGGTCTGATAGAAATCACTGGGGATGAGGAGCAAAGTCCTAGCTATACTGAAGAGTCTGACATTATTTGTATGGGTAAAGTGCTCTTCACTGTCCTGCATCCACACAAATTCTCCAGCTTCGCTCCAGCCAGGCAATATGATGAAAACACAAACGCTCCCTTGCCTTGATCTGGGGAGTGGATGAGATGCTGGCTGAGGTCCCTTCCAGAGCTCCTGCTCACATTACTCACCTCTTTCCTCCTGTCATTGTCTTTCTGTAGCAGCCATTTAATAGAAGCCTGTGGAGATTTGGGTGTGCATTCAAGAAATGTGGTGTTGTTTTTCACTCCATACTGAACTATTTCTGCAGCATTTCTGTATGCTAGAAAGAAAAAGAAAACAGATTAGGCTACTGTGAGTGGTGATTTGATATAGAAAGCAAATAACTGCAATACAGGTAACATGAAGCATGTCTGATCCTGATATTGGCCAATAATAAATAATTTAGGGCACAACATTTTCAAAGAAATAAAGTGAAATGTGAAGAAACACATCCAATTCCAAATACCAGTGTTTTCAATTCGACATGGTCTGTTCCGAGAAAGCAGGATATCTGTGGGCTGATAAGCTCTGATGATGGGATCACAGCTCAGGGATATTGTTCCCTGAAATGATCTTATTCTCTACTCTTACAAGAAAGCCTATCTAGAACAATCCAAAGGAAAATGAAGTATTTAACATATTTATTTCTTCACACTTCACCATTTACGAGTTGGGGGAATATGGTTGTAAGACTCAACATACAGCAGCATGCCCTAAAGAAGGCTCCATCTATTCCAGCTGTGTGCAGAATCACAGGGAGACGAGAGAGGGCAGGCTTGGCTCCTGCTCCTCTGCTTCTCCTACAAAGCAAGGAAGGGACTTGGCTCTAAATCTGAAATGCAATGAATATGTAGACAGGCCAGCAATAGAGAGCAGGACAGATTTACAGCACTCCAGCAACACCTGGGCAAGTGCTGAGTGTATGTCATCGCTTAGACCTGTTGTGCCCCTTTATAGTCTTGATGAACAATTGGCAGTTACCAATAGGAACTTTTAGATGCTCGTTGCTTAGCCCAAATCATAACATTTGTCCTGAAAACAATACACTTCCAGATTTAAAAGCTTACATCATTTATGAAATATTTTTTTTTTTTTTAGAATGAAGCAATGGATACCAAATAATATGAGAAATGCAAATACCTAGAGGTCTACACATCTAAAATCTGATTGTTTTTGCACAGTCCTAAGACTGGTCTTCCTCAGACTCTAATTTATCTCCCATTCTTTTCAGCTTCTTTCATCAACCGACATGTGAAATTAGAATCTATTGTACTAAAGGAAGGAGGCTTTGCTTAGTTCTAGTACTTCAAAGTTTTTAGCACATTTATCAGGTTGTACCAAAATCAACCGTAACTTTTAAGAGAATAATGTGGAAATTATTTTTCATTCACAGACCGTAAGTTAGCAAAGAGCTTATCTGTGAGCTTATCTATTTGTAGCTGTCGAACAGTGAAAATTAGAGCTGTAATGTTATTACTTTTAGGTACACTGGAACTAAGTGTACCACAGAAAGGCATCTTTGTCCATTTAATTGATCAAGATATATCCAACGTCTTACCAACTACTACTTAAACATGCTAAGAAAAGATTGAGAGATTACAAATGCATTTGTCTAATTGCCATAAAGGTTAACACAAGCATAACTATTAAACAGAACATTTGAAAAGTTATCATACAAGCCCCTTAGTTCTTGATCTATTTAAAAACTGCAATGTGCCAAAAATGTTGAGTTTATACATGCTGAGAGGTCTAAGGTATGCATGTTTAAAGACTTAATTTCAAGACTGTGGTTCCCTAAGATCTTGGAACATTTCTTGCTATTGACTGACTTTGTCTTTTGTACTTTAGGTAGATTTCATTTTTTCCCCAAACATGGTAGTTTTGCTATAAATGTCTTTAATTATATTTTGAAAGAGTCTAAGTTGCTGTTTCTTTTTATCTTTTTTTCCACCGGGGAAACAACTGCCATCTACCTATGCTATATTCCACTACTGTCAACAAAATATCCTTCATTACAGTTGCTAAAACACATAAACCTATAAATACATCCACATTAAGAAAAAATGGTTGGAAAACAAGAAACCTGTTTCACAGGACTATTAAGGTTTAAACATTTGTTTCCCCTCAGCCCAGAAAGCAGACAGTTGACCTTCTCACATTTTCCACACTGAAAGAGGAGACACCCACCCTTGGGACAGACAATGGGTAGGTGGTCACAGCACATGCCTGCAAGGTAGGACACGCAGCTCAAGTTACTTCATGACTCAGAGCCTAAGCTTTAATATGGATCTCTCAGAGCTCAGGTGCATACTCCAATGCTGGGGTCATCTTTTGTAATTAACTCTTCAAGCTATTCAGCTTCATATAAATGACCTAATACCGAGTCATGGGGAAAGACTCACTAGAGCACCATTAGCCACAGTTGGGCTGAGGGATCTACGCCCAACTGACTGTTGTCTGTTTTGATCCACGAGATTCTTCTGAGACCCAGCGGAGACCACTGCATTGGAATTACTATTAACTGAACCTTTTACATGTAACTCTTCAAGCATTGTTCTTTTATTCAAAAAATTAAATTGAAAATTTACAATCAGGTCTGTTATTTGGTCTCCAGATGGTACAGATGAGAATGCACTTCAAAATGCAGACTCAGAAACAGAGGTGAAAGGAGCATAATTCTCTAAAGCATGCCCTTGGTTTGATGGCACACATTGCTATCACTGAGCTCAGGCATGCATGGAGCTGAAGGGTATTAAGCTGCCTTTATGTATGTGTCTACTCTTACTATGACTCTGGCCATATTTGACTGGTGTCCATCAATCTGAATAAAGTGGTAGTTGGGAGGGCAGAGAATTAGCTCCCCTGTCCACCCACTGCATGCCAGGCTGACTAAAGCGTTGCACAGCTGGAAATAAGAGGTTTCATAAAGAGATTTGGAATGGTTTATTTTCCCATGTGAAGGGAGAAAGGAATAATCATAACACAAAAGACAGGCCTAGAGCCTGCTGTTTGCTGAAAGATGTGCTCCAAAACTCAATATGGCATCAAATATTCAGAGTAATTCTGAGGGCCAAGACTTAAATGCATGAAGAGGCATTAACAAAGAGTGAAGGTATTTAGAAGCAGAAAAGCCCTTAGATTAACTGTGACTGTTACCGGTCAACACTATCAGCTATTTATTTCATGTATGCTGAACTATGTATTTCATGGTTCATCATTTTATCACATATAATGATACAATATATAATATTTTATCATAATAATGATATCATAATACTTTATATATGATAGATAATATATCATAATATGATATGATATAATAATGATATAATGATATCATATATATGCAAGTGTCATGTAATTGCAAGGAAAAGGTGTTAAAATCAAATCAAAACAAAACTCAGACCTGGAAAATAATTATGCTTTACCAGTAAACCGCACAGAAAATGTGAGTTATGATGAATCACACAAAGGAAAGCCATGCATTCTTTATATAGCTTGAGGATCTCTAAATTATACTACCTTTCAGGTTGAAACCTCGGCACTGAGTCAGAGGGTTTCCATGTCTCACGTCTTGCCTACGACTCCTCCTGAAATATTTTGTAAAAACAAAATGTTATTCCAAGTAAGCTACACTACAAATAAACACCTTTTTATTTGTGGGTTGTTTTTTGGGGTTTTTTTGTTTCTTTTTTTTTACTAGATCAGCTGTGAGGGGTAGTTCATGACCTACTGTGAGTATGCTTTACTCTTGGCAGGCTTGCTAGAGTGAAGATAATGTTTAAGTGGACAGTCAGTTTGCTGAAGTTTATAAAATGGTTGTACTTTTGGTAGGTAAAGTAGTTTTGCAATGGAGGTATAGAGATGGAAGAGTTAGAGGTGATGCATCAAATAGGTGTAGGTTCACTGTTGCAAGACCTAACATTCAAAGCCAGAACCTCCAGCTGGAATTCTTCATAAAGGCAAGCACCTAAGAATGAGATGTGTAATAGTCACAGTGCTCATATGTAATGCACCAAAATAAAATTACGACATAGGGCATGTTCCCTCCTTCATTTTGCTAGGCACCTTATTTTTGGTGCCTGTAGCCGCCTTGGTAGCTGAGTGGCTGAAATATTCACTCAGAATAATGGAGAGCTAAGATTCAGTTCTGTCCTCTGCTAGATGTGTGATTATTTCCAGAAGATAGTCAAACTCACCAAGTCTCAGAATACTTCGAAATGGGAATTTTTCATATTATTTAGATAACAGATGCAAAATCACGATTCTGTAACAAATAAACTAGGGAGTTTACTAAGACTGGGAATACCACCGTTTCAGCCCTCCTCAGCTAGGATGTCATAGCTCGCAGAATTCAGTGCATGAAAACCTGGTGTCTGAATTTTTTATTCTTAAGATACATAATTTTGTTTGCTGAATATTTGGTAAGTTGGTTCAATATTTATCAAGTGCAACAAAAATACGTATCGGTGATAGATTGTTGCAAATGGATGCTGCTGGGATATGTAACAGCTGTGTTCTGAACTATGCACTAATGACTCACAAGATCAGAAACTGTAAAAAGCCCCTGGAGCTCCAGTACTGCTGAGTGAAGGGTGATGCCTCTACGTCCACATTATACCAGGTACTGCACAAACAACCAGAGACAGTGTTTATAATTCCATGTCACCCGATCCTTTCACTGCATTGTTTTAAAAGGAAACATTTGAAAGGCAATGTTTCAAAGGAGTAATTTCTGACATTCCAAGTATAGTTTTGATGTTTATCACCAAAAATATTTCATCTTATGCCTTGGGATCTTGACTCTTGTGAACCGTTTTTGTGAGTCAAAGGAAGCAATGAAGAGTTTCTGAGTGAATTTCAGGACTCCTGTGCTACCAAGCTGCTCCACTCTGTCAGAAATGGCACACTGCTTGCATTAAGCAGTTCTCAGAATGGAAACAATCTGATATTTATAAAAAAGGTTGAGAAGGTGTTGGTTAGAAAGTAAATATAATACTTTCAGGTGTTTTGTGGTAAATCTATGTTGGATGAGGAGCCACAGTAATCCATGGAAGGCAAAAGTGTCAAAAGTAGCAAATAATCAAATGTGTCCAGCAGATACTACTGTCTAGACTATGGGATTTGGCTCTAATTACCAATGTTTTCTCCTTCATAATCTCTCTTGTTAGATAAAGGGACAACTCATTTCCTTCACATATGAAAACCAGATTTCTTTCCAACAGTTTTAGGTGTTTATTTTGGTTTGATATAAAAAGCAAATTGCAAACAAAATGTCAGCATGAAAGCAAGCCCCAGTGGAAATAACCCTGGGTGTATATAATGGGGATGGCAAAGGAATCCACTGGAAACTGCACAGGCTTGGGGATTTTTTCTTCTCTTTCCTCTCCCTATCTTACGACCTCTGTTCCATGGAAGAAAACAATCAGGCTGCAATCTAGAGGCTGAATATGTTGAGTGAAAGTCGTAAAAAACTCCGGTACTTTACCAACTGCTACATGGCCAGGTTGGGCTTCACTTCTTTATCTCAAATAAGGAATGAGTCAAAAAAAACTTTGCAATAACACAAGTATTTAATAATAAAATAAACATGCCAGGGATGACACTGTCATCAGCTGGTTGGGCCACCACTTTGCCTGTTTCTGTCCACTGTCTCCCTCCATGTAGGTAAAGGAGTAAAGCCCATTAATTGCACCTGGTCTTCTGCATCTGCAGCTCAGATGCAGGCAGGGAGCAGTGGCACAGAGCAGGTGAAGCTCAGGCATGCATCTGAAAGATTTTTCTCCTCTGCAGTAATAACTCATTGTGTATTCTGTAGCTTTTTTTTGGTATATGAAGTGAAATCTTAGGGATACAAGAGCTCACTACAGCCTCCTGCTATTAAATATTTCCCTTGGGAGGAGGAAAGAGGCTCCTGTTTTGCATAAGAATTATGAGACGGACTATTAGCTCTGCTGTAAATTAAAGAGAAATTGCTTTCCCTGTCTGCTTTAATAAATCTCATGTCAAAACCCCCAAATCAACAGGCATTACATGGAAATCACATTCGCCTAAAATTTCCCTGGAAATAATTCTTCTCATTCAGGAGCAAATGAGGAACAAAAAAATAAATGACTTTATTCCTCAGACAGCCTGAGAGATATTTTGCTGTATTTAGGCCTGTCATAATTACATCCATAGTGCAAATGAATTTAAACAAAGGGAACAAATGTTTCACTGATTTTGTGTGCATGAGACAGAAGGATTAATATTTATGATTAGGAATGGGTTTTGGTGTTTTTTTTTCCTGTCCATTACTTTAAACATGAAAAGGCAAGCTCTTTATCATGCACCCTTGCAGCACACACTCCTAGGTGGATGCACAATGCCAAGCACAATAGCTACGGAGGTATTGTTTGTACATGTACCTGAAAGGAATGACATCCCACTTCTCCAACACACTACAACACCCCAGGCTACACAGCAGAACAAAAGCCTTCTTTCCTTGCAGACTTCACTGGCCTGCTTAATACTGCTCACCTTTTCCCTGTGGGATAAAACCTGGAGCAGGAATTGCCATCCCAGGCACAGTACGGATCACGGGCTAGGCAGCAGTCAGCACAGGCGGTCCCATAGATGTGGCAGCGATGCAAGGACACCTGGGTGACCCCTTCATCTGAGCTCACATACAACTGTTGCTGTAGAAGGAAATGGAAAGATTTATTTCAGATGTGGAGGAGCTTCACCCAAGGCTTGGCTAACACACCTAAAACCCTTTCAATTAATCTTGGAATTAAGACCAAAAAGGGAGCCACTGATATATATAAAGCCAAGATAAACAGGAATCTCCCAGGTGAACAAGCCTGGATATATTTATGGAAAAATATTTCCACCGTCTGTTAGAAAACACTTAGAAACATTGGGGAATGTTAATGTTTTTCGGACATTGAGTGTCATTGTTCTGTTCTGGGGCAGACAGGCTGAGTTAATATTGCTCAGATTTGGGAACTTGGTTCTTATTCAGTGAGGATTATTGGCTCAAGTCTTTGAACAAAGTATTTTGTCTGCATATAGTCACTTTAATAAATATTATGCAGAGTTCCTAGTTGGATTCTCCAGTGCATAGATTTCCAAGACATAAAACCTAGAGATTAGGTTGAGGCTTACGGCCAGATTCTGATAGCCTTACATACCTGGAAAAATAAGCCAGAAGAATTTTTATAATAAATGAAAGCTTTTGGAAAAGGAGTTCAAAGTGAATAGAACATTCAAAATCTGGGCCAAAACGACTGTTTTACTCTGAAACATCTAATCAATTACTCTTAAAATATAAATTAGTATTGAACAAAAACCTCAACTCTCCCTTGATCTTTTTGTCATAAAACTAAAAAATAATTATTAATTAGTGGCAGTTTTGTAAAGCATTGGGCAACATGTTGCTTATAAAATCATGGAATGCATATTTTTAGTTCAGGTTTGTAACATTTCACTAGAAATCCTCTCAAGTGTTTTCATCATTCTTATTGACATTGTTTGTTACTAATAAACACACACTAGTTCGCCATGGACCCAACAGCTCCAACACTGCCTTTTTGCATAGATTGGACTTCCAAGGGAAAATTTCTGGTAAGGACTTACAGAAAAAGAGAGGAGGGAACATTTCCTCTTTTAATACTTTTTTTCCTTAATTGTCAAAAAAACAACAAAGCAATTGGTATTCTAACATCTTTAAGTTAATTTGCTTCTCAGTAAATAAGCAGTAAGTAAGGATACCACTTTTCTTTACCTTTTTAGATGAAATCTTCATTGTTGTTATAGGGGAATTACTCTGAAAGACAAAATTCCAAACCACATTTACAAGGACTGTCTTGTCAATACTGTCGCAACACAGAAATCTCAAATTCAGTAATACCGAAGTCATATCTAAGAAAAATATAACTTTTCATATCTTGGAAAGGCGTAACTCATTCCTACTGATATTTTTCCTATTTTAAGAACTAAACGAATGACATCTATACAGTTCAGTCTCACAAAATGTACTTGCTAAACTCAACTCATTATTATTACCCATGTGTACCAGCAAGTTTTTGTACATTTTTAATTAAGCTGCATCTGTTACCTCAGCAATATATCAGCAATGTGTTTTGAAGCCATTACTCTCACTTTGTAATAAGAAACAATGTTTGTTCTTTGACAATGATGATAAGGAAATAGCATACAATAGCTCATGTATATCCACCACATGATGCAGATAAGAATATGTCATGTTTCTCCTACACATTTTCTACAGTGCACAGAGTTTGGTTACCATCCAACATATACGTTCAGATTACCAATAACTACAATATTAAAATGTCACGTGTGTTATTGAATGTTTCTTTCCCAGAGACAGTACTGTATACTACTGTGTGTCATCATGGCATTCTATTATTGTCTGTGTCCAAACCAAACATTAAAGAGCTTTAAAAGGAATTATCACATTCATTGCCTTAAGCAAGTGAAGCAATTCATTATTCCCATCCAAAAAAATGATAAAATTGATGGTAATAAAAATGTTTAGCATTTTTTTTTAAGGTTTAGCATTTGCTCAGTCACAAAGGAAAGCCGTAACGGTGGGCTAGCATTAATTGCAGAGGACTACATGCACAGCAGGGAGGCCAGGACTAGAAAATCTGGCTGCGAATCATGTGAATTGGCAAAGGTTTGAAGGAGTTTGGAGCTGCTGTGCTATTTCATGAACTGTCTGGAGACTCAAGGTCAAATGCAGCATTGGATCTGATGCCACAGTCTTCTTTCCTTGCTTATGCTCTGGAAAGGAATCAGTACTTTGCTTATGCTCAATATTTACTAGCACACAGCCAGTGATCTCCTTCTCCTGGAGAAACTCATCAAAATACTGCCATGATGCCCACAGATTGCAATGGTAGAGGTTACGATATCATGATTTTTCGGGTTCAGGATAAAAAAGTCTAAGCAGAGGCCCAGGAACTTGGTTTAGGGTAAGGATTCCTCTCAGCCCACCTATCTTCTTGCTGTGTTAATTTATGTTTTGGTAAATGGAATTAGTAATACTTGGGTGAAGATTACTCTTCAGGTAATATTACTCACATGTATCTTTTTTTTTTTAAAGGAAGTCTTCAACAAAAGCCTAGAAAGACTAATTATGCCTTTATGAAGGTTAATACAGTGTATTCTTTTTCTTAAAGAAATTGTGAATGCTGCCTGCCTAAATAAAGATTAATTTTTCTTTTTGTAGCCCCTCAATGAAATAGAGAAAAGCCTGTGACAAAACCCTTAACTAAGCTTACAGATGCATATTACCATTTTCCCCAAGACTACCTGTTTTAAAGAATAACTCATTCAAAAATTTTACAGGGATTTTTCAACATGAGGGTGAACATTTTCTTTAGGTAATTACAAGCTGCTACATGTCAGTGTGATTGACTGAGGCTAGTCCCTTATTTTTCCTTGAGTTGTCTGCATTTCTTTTCAGCTTATGTTGTGTTAAGTTTATAGCTTTCTTGACTCCAGAGGCATGTGGCTTTGAAGAACTGGAATTAGGCAAAAACAACAACGGTTTGCTTCCATTCTGCAGCTCAGAATCAGGAAGATTATCAGATAATCAAAGTACAAAAATCTCAGATTCCATCTGTAAATAGCAACAGTCTCAATATGTGATGCCAATGAAAAAAGTTGCCTTCTGGCAGCCACTATAACATGACCTCATAAATATGTGATTATCAAAATCCTTCTAGCCAGTATAACAACATAAAAATAAGCAACTTAAATATAGGAGGAAAAAAGGGACTTAAGCTAGCTACAGCCTTCATAACAGTGGACATTTTATATTCCTCTTTGGGTGGGTATGAAGCTGACAGCATGCACATTTACTTGATCTTTTATCAAGTCAGTTGCACTTGCTAAAGTCTTTTAGAACAAAGTGTTTGTGTGAACATATACACTGGAAGATTAAAAGTAGGAGCAAACCAAACCTGAAAAACCTCCAGCTCTTCTAAAATGAGTTCTCCACTTGCAGAGAAGTTGGTGGGTAGGACAACAACTTTTTGTACAGTTCCTTGATCTGGAAAATATCAGAAAAAGTGAGACCATGTGAGAGAAAGAAAAATGCAGATGAACCATTATTAATTATGAAAAGAAACCATCAATGCAAGCACTGTGACATAGAGAAACATAAGAAATGTTCAGTAATTTCTAGAGTTTGGGGTCAGAAAGGACCATGAGATGGTTCCTTATATAGGAATACTATATATAGTATTATTCTCATATATGAACATGATGAAGTCCTGGTAAGACTGGAGTTACTACCATTACTGTTACTATTCTACCCGAAAAGGTTAATCAAAATCAGTATCTTCTGTACTTATTGCTGTACAGACACACAGACAGAGGCAGTATCCATCCTAATCATCTTAAAGTAAAGACACACCAATACAAACAGGAAAAAGTGAGCTTCTGCAGAATGTAATATATATACATATTCATTAATAATTAAAAATAAAAACAAAAAAAATAAAAACAGATTACATGAAAGGCAAACCTTCTAAAGAATATCACTCTGTCTACACTTAATCAAAGTAAGAAGAAAAATATTTTTTTGTTCAGGAGGTCAGACAATGATCAAGTCTGTTAAATATTGGTAGGAGTTGGTATTTTGGTCCTTAAGGAGAAAAGGAAGAGCAAGGTGAAGATATTGTAGCTACTTTATCATTTTCTCTCTCAAAATACAGTTCCAAGCCTTCCAAATCTACTCAGATCAAAGGAGTAGGAAGTAATGACAGGGCAATGGCAGTGTTTTTGCAGGGTAGGTGTGATGAGTGAGACCAAAGGGATATTTGTGATTAGTTTTCCAAGTTTGTTACGTGGAAAGAATATATGAGATGGAGGGGCTCATCTGTGAAGGTTCTTAAAGGCTCAGACAGCCAATGAAATATTTCTGATGTGGCAGAAAAGGCAGACTGTGGGAGAATCACAAGGACAAGCATTCTCACTTGGAAAAAATACAGCACATAGAATTCCCGTTGCCTGAAAGGCCTGGAAATTAGTCTGAGTAGAACAAATTTATTTGCTGAATATTGATTCAGAGGAAGGAGACCACATGGTATAGATTCTGTTCGGCTTTCAAAAGTTTTATGGGCAATACAGACCTGTGCGGTTAGTAAAACATTGGCATAGCACAATATAGGTAAGTATCTACATGTATTTTCATGAATTTGTGACCAAGGAAAGGAAATCTCAGCTTCCTGTTTGGCAATTCACAATGCAGACAATGTAAACTGAAAAAGGGCAATTTTGCTTTTGCTTTAAGGTCAGTGACTAAATTCCATAGCTGGAGCTGCAGGGCAAGTTGGTTACGGTAAATAATTTACATCTTCTTATTTCCCTGGAGGAAGCCAGCAAATAATAATAGACTTTATTTTGTTGTTTTTTGTGTTTTTTTTTTTTTTTTTAAAACAAAGGTTTAAAGCCAGGATATTGATATGTAATGGCCAGACCACACACAAAGAGCACAGTGCAGTATTTTGTCATTAAAAAAAAAAAGGAAAAGAGAAATTGAAAGCTGACAAGACTTAAAAATGTGTAGCTATCAATTGTACATGCTCAGGGCACGTTACACATGAATTTTTCATGAGAATTTTCTATGGAGAACATTTATTCTTATTATCCAATAGCACGATAAACCAGTTCCTTCCGAAGAAACTAAAATCTGAAACTACATCTTGTGATAGCACAGCTGTGGCCTAGACTGGGTGCCAGTATTAGCAAAGCTATGAGAACCTGAGAGAGATTTACTAACTGCCAGGACCCACTGAAGCTTTAAACTGCTGCAGATGCATCCCCTGCTGGAGCTAAGATGCAGCATGTGCATGTGCCTGTGTATGTGTGTATTTATTTCTGCTCCTACTAAAGGGAATAACCCACTCACAAATATACACAGCTTAAGCCTAGTCTACCTCTGCCTCTTTGCATCCTTTTATCAATGTCCTGTCCCTAACATTAAACTATGCCATACAAAATACTCTACCAAAAGTGCAGGAAGGAGTTGCAGCCTTTTGTGGGTTTTCTTTTCAGCTGCCTGCAGTGTCAACTACCTGTAACCCTGATGTACAGGGCACTAAGCATGTTGACAGTGACCTTACGTGCAAAGGAATGTGAGGCTGCTGAGCCTCTGAAGAACCGGTTTATTTCAATGATCCATTAGCACATGCCACACATTTAAAATACCTAAAATGTCTTCAGTCCTCAACCATTGTTCCGAGCTGGAATCAGAACCTGAGGGCAGATTTTATCCTGGGCATTGGCACAGAAAATAACGATAATGCCTGACGCCAAGTCCTTGTGTCCTAATAACCTTTTCTATTTGAAAAGTAAGTTCCTAACTTTTGTCACACCCCAACAAAATACACAGAGTTAAGGACTGTTTACTTGGGTATTCTCTCCCTTTGACTCAATGTTTTACCATTTGCTTTGAGTCAGCTTTGTACTATGAGGGACAGGTCCTTGCAGAAAGGAGTGTTCCATTGTTTTAAAGGAAACTTAATACAAAGTTTAAAACAAATATTCATGTTATGGAAAGTAGGCAATAGAAAGCTGTTCATTTAATAAAATCATTTAAATCAAGACATTCCAATAGTCTGTACATATATATATATATATATATACTTTCAACAATACATGGCTTGTAGGCTATAGCCCTCCACCACTTCTAAAAATAGTTTTTCTGCTGTTGTTCAGCCTTTTCCTTAATAAATGAAAAGCAAATATTTGATCCCAAACAACACTTCTTATTCCTTTCTCAGTAGTACTGCTGTTTCCACTATAAGCGCAGTAGCTGACAAATCAAGTCACTTATATGTGTTCATGTCAGAAAGCTTACAGTACATCTGAGTTTCCTTGAAAATCTTATTTGATTATTTCCTTTAATGGCAAAGGCAGCAAACTACATTCTCTGGGACAGAAGGAAGGTTGGAAAGGATGCAGCACTGTGTACTGCAGGAGAGATATGCAAAGTAGCAGTGTCTGAGCTGTTTCCCAGTGTATTTCACAATAGATAATTTTTTGTGTTGTAAACCAGGCATAAGGGATCACCAAACAAGTAAAATTTTTTCATGTGTAGGTCAATGTATGAAAGTGTAAGCTTAATTCTGTAAAAACTGTAAAAGTGAACAGGATGGTTTCCTTCACCATTTGCTTGTTACTTCCAGAAACTCACTTGAAAACAGTTCTACATTGTTATTATTTCATATGGCCACAAAAAAAAGCTATTGTGTCTCCAGAATATCAATCCACCACTAAAAAGCATGAAGTGAGGAGGCAGACTTATGCTTGCCAGTTCCCTGACTTTTCACCAGGAGCTGTCTCCAGCCCCACATCAACCCAGCAGTTTGTGAGTGGAGGGCAGGTGGACAAATGAGTAGTCTCCCTCAAGCTGATGGCAAGAGGGCACGAGCCACTCATAATGTTTTTCCATTTCAAACCTGCTTGAACAACTTCATGTTGATATGGCAGACAATGTTACCAAGATTGTGCTCCTTCTGAGAGGACTGAGAAATGGAAGAGCAAGGAAGGAAAGTGCTAACACCCTGTAGACTAAAAAACGGTGTAGAAAGTAGGCAGAGTGGGAAATAAATGGAGAAAGAGGGCACCCCAGTAAATGGTCCAAGGAAGGAAGAAGAGCCCAAAACCCAATAATAATAGTAATGATAATGATAATAATAATATACCTTGAAAGACAGGGCATGATTCTGGGCTAGTATTAAATCAGCTAAGCTTCATTGATACCAGTTGGACCATGCCTAATACACTAATTCCTGGTCTGGCTGACCATGGGCAGTGAAAAGACAAAGCTTAATGAACAGCAATGAAAAATACACAGGTGTTAGGCTGAATCTGTAGGTCTGAGTTTAAACGTCATTCTCTGAATTTTGACTAGCCTGTTTTTCCCCAGCTCTAAGTGAATAATGCAGTTGTCAGCACTGTGAGCCTCAAAGAGAGTCAGGACCCATCTGCCCATGGCCGCGTCACAAATTGAACAACATATGAAACACCTGACCTTTCCACAACATAAAAAAATGACTGCAATGGACACCAACTGCTACTCTCAGGAGTTTTACAGAGAGGCTTCCTAAAGCAATCCCCCTCCCTGATGTTTCTGACATTGCTGGAGACTGTCTGAAAACTTTTCTCCATGTTGTACCCGTCATCCTAATGGCACCTTGATTATTTCTGGACTCTAATCTGAGTTGAACCTGATGCAAACAAATAACATTACAAAGAAAAAAGAAAGCCAAGAATTTGAAGAATGCTTAAAATCTCTCTGAGAATATGTTGAGGCTCAGCAGAGCCCTGGAGATGGTGACAGGTCAGCAGGCAGGGCTGAGAGCCAGTCCCCATGCTCTCTGTTGTCCTTAAGTGTCTGCTGTTAAGTCAGAGCTCCCACCATAGCCATCTAACCTCTCTACTTTATTTCACTCATCTGTCAAATGGGTGCAATTTTTTTCCAGTTCATAGTATTGCTGTGAAACTTTGTAAAATTCAATCTGTGTCAAAGAACAGAAAGACAGATAGAAATGTCTAATGAGCTCACACTTGAGGGCAAAACTTTCACATAGCCCCAGCAGCTTCGTCAAACTTTTGGGATACACTGTGAGCTCATTTGAACAAAAACTGAACAGGGGAAATGAAACAGGTGGAGGAATGTTTTCTTAACTTACACATCTTCTTAAAAGGCTGTGAAAAAGCTTTGGATGAGTTGGTTGACGGAAGGGTTTGAATGACTCAGGCACTATGACCAAGAGGAAGAAGGAAACTCTGCCTGCCTCCTGTTGTGCCACTGTTGTGCAACATCATCTTCCCAAGCTCATAGTCATGAAGCTGCAGCCAGCAAATCCACGGGAAGCAAGCTTGCTCTTCTGACCAGATTATCTCTCTCGGTTTGAATCTGTAGCTCATTACATGATTTTGGCTATTGCATTACTGGAGGCTACCGTTGTCAACAAGGGTTAGACAGCCATCATGTAACACCATGAAAACGAGTATTACAGCCTTATGCTCTGAAAGCACTTACTGTGTCCAGACTTTGAAAACAAGTGTTGCATCAGAGAAGAAAAGATAATAAGAAACACTGATCAACCTCATGCCACGTCAGATGCATGTGGTCCACATTAATCATCTGAATAAGCCACACTGAAGTCTGAAGTGTCTTTTCACGACAGTAACTTAGATCTCTTTCCACTAAAATATATCCTATCCTGATAGAAAAGTTTGAAAAAAAATCCTACTGGTGCCCATGGCTGTTTCATGTACCCAGGTTTGACACAGACATTTAAATATTTTCATAACACCAAGAGCAATAAATCCCGCCCATGCATAATCTTTTGGTTGTGCAATCTGTGTGTACTTTGACCGAAGGCTTTCGTACTGCAAGCAGTAGGTGGCATGCTTAAAAAATAAATATTAATCTCAGGAAAATGTTCTCATGCTGTTTTACTGCTGTTCTTAAAATTCAGATGGAAAACAATCTACCAAAGGATATACAGAAAATATTGAAAACTTAGGTTCTTTAGATATAACTGAAATGAGTACAGTAACTACAGTAAAACTCTAGGGTGAATCAAAATCTTCAGGACTAAGACCTGGCCTGCCACAGAAGTGGGATAATTGAAACAGAACTCTACCCCCAGATTCCTAAACTGAGTATGTTATTACTCATTGCATGGGGGAAAAAGTATCATCAGCATCGCCTCTGTCAAATATGCAAATGAATGATTACATTCTATCCAAGAAAATTATCCCTCAGGTTTCTGTTTGGGAAGACGAGGTGTACAGCACTGCTCTCTACCATTTAAGACTTGCTCCTTACTGTAAATCAGGTCATTTCAGAGGCTGGTGAAGAGATCCATTTGGGTGCACTTATCACAACTAGCAAGTTGTATTAAGAGCTTTGGGAGTCTTCACATTGAAAAGCATAGGGAAAAGAGGAGATTGTTATCATTTGAAAAGCAGGTGGGATGCTACAAGAACAATGTCTGTCCCTGGGATTTATTTTGTTAGCTATGTAGGCACAGGAGGGAGAAAAGCAATGTATTAACTCTGGGCATGGACCAGCCCCTGTGAGCTCAGCACTTTTGTCAAAGGGTGCAAAGGAACCACTACATTTAGTTCACATTAAAGTGAAAAAATGACACAGCTGCCTATACCCTCCCATGCCATGGCTACATGATGAAAACCACTGGGGCTCTCAGAGCTGTATACTTCTGTTATTCTTCACTTGCATTCAGGAACTGATTTATTACCAAGGCTACAGAGGAGGAAGAGAGGAAAAGCTAAGCATTTTGTGTGCTTTGCATCTGGCAAGACATAAACCACTCCAATTTCAAGCATGAGACAGGTCACTGACAGTGACAGACATGACTGGGAACATCTCAGTTCAGCAGCAGTAACTCATCATCTGAGCTGAGTGTAATTGTCACCAGGTGTCAAGTCCCATTGTCTCCGGCTGTGGGGCTCCAGGCTCCCAAGGAAATTATCACATGAAATTCTCCTATACAATGTGGTTTTTGCATTTGCTGGGATGAACTGACACCAAAGCAAATCCCCTCTGCATTTCTTTTGACAGTTAATATCTCTATCGAATCCTCTTGAGTCTCACAGAAAGCAAAGAACAAAGAAAACAAGTTTCTCCTCTCAGTGGCTGAAACTCGATCACTTTTACTTAAAAGGGCCCAGAAATGCAGCAACTTACATTGCACCAGTTTCTCCTGAGGAAGACCTTGGAAGCTATTAATGTTCTGTGTCCTGCTCAGGAAGAATAATGCCTTCCCTCTAACTAACTAGAAAGGAGACAATGATCCTTGTCTTCAGTGTAATGCAGAACATAAAGTAATGAATATAAAATCTCAAGAGCTGCAGTTTACGTATTTGATCCATAATGGATCCTGTGCTGATACACAGAAGAGGATTAACAAAACATAAGATCAGGCTGAGGTATGTTAATGTTTTTAATGCATCACAAGTGTACTTGTGAGGCCATACTGATCACTTGAAAAGAGCCAGAAGCTAATCAAAGTATGAAATGAAATTACCTGTATTTAACTCTTGCAGAATTATTAAAATGCTACATGTCAGTATTGTGATTTCATGCACATATCAAAATATCAATACATTTCCAGTATTAACTTTCACTGCTACATTAAAAATCCCATATTGGTTGGACACTTATACGTCTTTATCTTTTCCATGAATCATTAGTAGAATTTTCCTCCAATCAACATTACATGTTTATAGAGCATTTTAAAACAATGGCAGCACTATATAAAAAAAATTTATAAAATACTCATTTGAAAGATCCTTACTAGCCTACCAAGCTATTACTCTGGCTAAACACAGTGATTTAGCAAGAAATAAAGCTAATACAAAACCAAACCTTCTCTTTTACTAAGTGTTCTTGTGGAGTTGTGTAACAGTAGTAGGGACAATATCTATTAACACTTCTGCTATTTCTGTAGTCATGAACAAAGACTCTTTTCTTTACTTCTGTAAGAAGGGTGGAAAATGACCCTAAAAGGTCCCAAAGTCAAGAACAGTAGCTGCATTAGTTAAACTAAAAAGAACATGTGGTTATGTGTTGCAGGGAGCAGGGGAGGGGAACTCAGGAAGAAAACCCTGTCCTAATTAGCTTAATTTGGTAGTTTCCAATGACTCTGCAAGTAGGATCAAAGAGATCTTCAAGAAAACCTTAAAACTTATTTATCAACAGCCAACCAAGAAAACAAAAATACCCAGATCAAAACCTGATGAAATTCCCAGTGGAATTCATTACCCAGAGCTTCTTCTACCCTGACTACGCCTTATGGTATACCAAGCATTCAGAGTACAGTAGATGGTGACCTGGTAAATGTTTAACGTAAGAACCTGAATTAAGTGTTTCTGTTTTCCTATTTTCTTTCACTGAACTATAGAAACCAGTAGGCTGGAAGGGGCTTCCAGAATTCACTTGGTCCAGCCCCCCACTCAAAGCAGGTCCAATTAGAGCAGGTTGCTCAGGGCTCTCTCAGGTTGGGTTTTGAATCCTTTGAGTCCCTGAGGATGGAGAATTCACAGCCTCTCTGGGCCCTTGTTCCAAAGTTTGATCACAGTGATGGTAAAAACCTTGTCTAATCGCAATATTCCACATTGTAACTTGTGTCCAATCCCTTTCACCCTGATGCCGAGCACCTTGAGAAGAGTTCAGATCTGTTTTTCCCCCCTCTCATTCCGTAGCTGTCAACGGCAGTAAGGTCTCCCCTTAGCTTTCTCCAAATAAACCACATTCTCTCAGCCCTTTCTCACACGTCACATGCTACAGTCCCTCAACTGATCTTGTTCCGTTAGGTCAATGTTTTCCTTATACTGGGGAGCCCACAACTGGACAAAGTACTCCTGACAGGAGCTGAATACAGGGGAAGAATCCCTTCCAGCAACTTGCTGGGTGAATATGTGTCTGCTAATACAGCACAGTACGCAGTTGGCCTCCTCTGGCACAAGGGCACCCTGCTGATTTTGATAGCTGGGAAGGTTTTCCTAAGAAGAGTGAAGACAGTTCCTTTTAGTCCTGCCCCTATAGAAGCCTGACATTCTTGAGAGGTTTTTTAGCTCCAGCTTCCTAAATCCATTATAACGGATGGTTATTCCCAGACCCATGCAAGTTTGTTGGCAGACACGGTTATTCTACAAGTGGAAAACAACCAGGACACCAATAATATGTGAACCATAAAAGCAATGCAAGCCATCTCTGTAATTATTTTCTGATGTTCAGAGATATATTTTTTCAGGAGTTCTTTTCCATTGTTCTACTTCAAATCATCTGTAGTAAAAAAGATTAGCCTTTGTGCCTATCAACCTATAATGCCCTGTTAAACCCGTGGCAGTTTCAGATGTGTATGAATCCTAGGCTCTAGCCAGAGTACCACTCCGCTTGTCTGCTTCAATCAGAAGAGTTTGATTCATATCTGAATATATTAAAAAGTCAAAATTGATCTGTATGAGAATCACCTGACTGTTCCCTACAGATTCAGAAGCGTAACACCAGATTCAAAACTGATGTAACTAAACCCAAAACATAGGTTATATTAAATAGAAATTATTTTAGAAAACTTAGATCAAATTCTCTGTGTCCACTACTGCTAGGACTCCAACCATCGGGGTTTTTTTCTCTCTGTTAAGTACTTCCATATTTTTACTTTTTTTTTGCGGAGTTATTTCTGCCTTTCTAACATCCTGATCAGATTGCATTTTTCTTCAGAAGTAGCTTACACAGCATATATTAAAAAATGATGATGAAAGTATACAAAACAACACAGAGCCAGATTTTGGTATTTTTCCTTATGTTAGAGAGAATCAAATTCTAACGTGGAATCATGTTGCAGACAAACCACATTCAACAGAAGTATTATAATTTAATCAAATACAATATACACTAGTGTTGATTGCTGTCTCAAATAAAATTCCTATCAATACATTGTATCTCTTGCACATAATTAACATCTATAGTAAATATAAAAATTCACAGAGATTAAAAATAACATAATTTATGGATTTCTATAGACATTTCTGTAGATAGCAAATATGTTTAAATAAAATTTTCTGAAAGCTGTAAATTGTACAGATTGGAGTTCACTGCAAATTATAATGCAATGGCGGAAAGTGACTATTGCCAAGTTTGTCTTACCTGTACCAAGAAACAAGACGTGATACCTTCCGTCAGCAGCACTCACTCGATCCACAGCAATCTTTGTATACTTGTAGTCAGCTCCTATCCTGATGATTAATGGCCTTTTGTGTATAGGGTAAATGGGATTAAACATCAAAGGGTGATTCCTGATGAAGGTCACAACATCGTCTGGAAATTCTTTGGTTGTTCGCATATTAGGTGTGAAGGCTCCTCCCGGACACTGTAAGGAACATGCACAGTAATGCTTAACAATACTTACCACCTTTCAGAGAGCTTTCATTTCCAAGTCATTTACAAATATTGACAGGTAGTTGACAAAGTAAGTTCCCAAAAGAGCACTTCAGACTCTGACTGGAAGTAATAATGTTCCAGTAATGGGAATGAAGTGCTTGAACAGCTATGCTTTGAACTCCTGTCAGCTCCAATAATGCAAACACAGACATACTTTTGCACCTTCAAAACCCAGTTTAATGCAAAGATCCATACTTCTAGGCCTATTTCCACATCATTAATGCTTCCAAACCACCTGTTAAAAAAAAAAATAATATCCAGGTGGTTGGTAATGAAAGACACCAAACTTTTGGAATCTGTTTATTACAGAATTAGTACAAAGGCAAAAGGTAAAATCTGATACTTAACTGTAATTTTGTCAATATCCCTCTAGTCATTATGTTGATTATGAGATGGTGAAAAGGCTTGTGACTCATCTTCATTTGAAAAAGCAATAACATAGAGTTGATGAGGGGGTCCCATGAGAACTCATTAATATCTAAGAAGATTGACCATTCGCAGGATTTTGTCTATGCTTTGCCCTATGCCTGAGAAATAACAGAGGTCCATGAATACTCTGGATGCTTCTTTAAATGTAATGAAGAACCATTCAAATAATCAGCCCTGAGGCATTCTGGACCTCATGAGGAAATAAAAGCAATCTTAGAAAACTCTAGTGTTTTCTGAGAGTGAAACTAGAAGACGACTGTGGGAAGTAATCAGGAGATACGTCAGTAACTGGTACAATGCTCTGGATGTTCCTATGGTAATTTACATGACTTTGTTTTTTTGGTTTGTTTTTTTTTTTTTTTTTTTTTTTACAGCTGCCATTACTGCACTTCTTATTGCTGCTCCTGAGCTTTCATTTTCCCCCTTCCCAGATTTCTGAACCATGAAACTCTCCTCAGAGTATTGGAGCTATTCAGAAATGTTTCAACACAATATTTTTCCAATTGGAAAATGTTGATTTTTTCAATATGAAGCATTTAATGGAAACTTGTTTATTTTGATGAGGACCATTCTTACATCTAGGATGGAATTTCTGGTCAGAACCACAGACACAAAAATAGCTAGCAGCTTAGGGAAGATTTACCTCACCTGACTTCTACTGTCTCAAAGTCAGGCACTTATTCTTAGTTAGCCATCTAGGTTTCCTCTGTAGTCAGTAATTTAGACTAGATGCCCTGCTTTTAGATGGCTAAAATTACATAAAATGAATCATACTCTGAGAGACTAGGAAATTCACTGGGGATGTGTGAGTCATGTGTCCAACCTACCTGATGTGAGCAAATGTTAGCATCTGGGTCTTCACCTCCCAAGGGATCCCTCTAACCACCAGGCAGGAGTGCCTATTCTACCCTTGCTGCTAAAAGCTGTTCCATCTCGTACACCTAATAAACTATTCATTGGGCAATACCAAGAACCAAGTAGAGAGGGGACGGCAGCCTAATACCAAGCTTTAGAGTAATCTTTTGGCTCAATTTGGATTTAATTATTTATACAAAGTAGAACAGCCCTGGTAGGAATTCTTTATAAGAGACTGCTCTGGCATCAGTTACCCTTAGGAAGGAGAACTGGAGCTCAGCTCAGATATGGGTCTCTCTTCTCATCTGACAATTGATTCTTCCAGACTCATTTATCCTGAAGGTTTTGGTTTGGTTCTCATAAGGAATTACACTACGTGCTAGCCCTCTAAAATTGCTCACAAAACGGAATTATTATCTTGTTTGCTTTACTCCTTCCCTCTGTGGCACTTTTATCCACAGTCATCCAGGAAATGTAAGAAGCTATCTGCTAAGATTAGCCACAACTGCTGAAAAAAGAACTGTGTTCATAAATCTGTGGGCTACTAGCAAGATTACTTTGTAGTGATCTGCCAGACCCCAGTTCCCCTCCAGAGGGATTCTGTTTCATGAGCAGTTCAAATTAAACTTTCCTGTCCCGCATAACTCAGTTAAAAGACGACTTTCTCTGATACTTTCTATCCTTCCATGCTTGACATGGAGATCCTAAGACCTTTGACTGTGACTTCCTGCAAAAAAGTCTGTGCTACTTACTCCAATATGTCCCTAAAAGCTTGTATCATTCTGAGCAAAGCTTTACCAAACATCTTTAATCAATTAATTCTTTTGCTACCCCCCATATAAACCAGTGACAAGCAAAAGATGTTACTGAAGAACAGTATAAGCTCTCCCTTTCCTGAAGGGATTGAATGTGTATCCTTCACACCTCATTCAAGGACTTGGCTACATGATACTTATGTTCACAGTTGATCATCATGCAGTTAGATCGCAGAGTGAAACAGAATTCTTTAATTTACAGCATATTTCCCAACTGCAGGTACAAATACTATTTCTGTAAACTCTGAAAAATGGAAACTATCCTGAAACATCACTGATTTTAGTAGCAAGCTGCCAATTATGTAATTTTTTCCCCCTTTCTTTTTCCGTAAGTAAGTTTTGCTTGTGGAGAAATAAGAAACCATTGGTATTTAGTGAAGGGCAGCCAAATACTGCAGAGCTGATTACAGCCAAATGAACGTATTGCTTTATTTAATACTACTGAAGCTATACCGAAGCCTCTTCACTGTTTATTCAATGTACTGCAACACAATGAACATTGATTTCTGTCCAGAGGTTTAGTACGAATATCTCTTTAGGCAACTGTAAAGTAGGATTTTCCATGTCATATAAAAAGACATCCCTGTCTAGTCCAACACCCCAGAAACTGTGAAAAATGTACATTCCTGAGGAAAAAGGTTCATGCCTTATAGCCTGCAAGCATGGTTATTCAAAGTTAACTCTTTAAACACAAATTCCGAGCAGCAAAAAAAATCCCCACGTCCCAATTTTTACGGATGCTTTGACATAAGTGAAAAATAAGAGTTTGTGGCATGCATTTAAAAGTGGAAATTTGGGGCAGTGAAATGAAAGCAAAGCTAAACAAGTCCCAGTTTAGAAAATATACCTTTAAGATACTGTGTTGTGCCTGAATTGTGAATAAGCACAGAAAAGTCACTGATCAGAAAACCAGCAATGATCATCTTAAAAGAATATCTTTTTTTAGGCTTTTTTTTTTTTTGAGCCATGATCTAGGAATTTATCTTCAAATACAGAGCTCACTGGCACATCTGAAAAATTAAGATAATTTCTGTCACCCTGTTAAATCTAAATCTGTTTGGTTTTTTTTCCCCCTTTCCATTATGCTGCCCAATTTATTTAGGCCTATCTGGAACACCTCATAAGCCTCCATGAGGCAAACCAAAAAAACCAGGGCAGTGGTTGAGGAAACACATACCAATACAATATTCTGAAGCAGCAAGAAACTCTGAAACTCTGAAATGTGACTCACCAAAAAAGCGTGAAACTTCCCATTTAAATGAGCCATTTATTTTCTTTTTTTAAGTTTAATCTTGAAGCCTTAGTGAACTCATGAAATTACAGCTGTATGAATTAATTGTAAAGAAAGAATAATGCTAGCATTACACCTTAGTGGAGTATCAGATATTGATTAGCTAATTTTAGAGATCTGGGAACAGAAAGTCCTAAATCCTATAGCCAGTAATAACTGTACTACAGTGTCATGAAGAATTGTGTGAACAGGGAGAGCTATTCTATGTATCTGAGCATTAGTGTATGAGAGAAAGGACAAGATCTACAGCTCAAAGATGAATATGAATAAAATAGTGATATGGTTAAAGGTTCTTGCAGTGACTTGCAAAATTAAAATAAAATTTCATTTCCTGTGATAAATGGAAAAGCAACAAAGTGTTCATCTAAAAAAACCCCAACAACTACATTGCTGAGAGATGATTTATCATTCTGTGCATACTTATTTAACTCTAATACTTAGGATATTGTAAGAAGACTTCATAGGAGTCAACAAAAGTCCACACTTCTGTACTTCATTTGGGAAATACGGATTTAGAGAAGATGTTAGAGAAAATTCATACATTCTTCATTAAAGCTGGTAATACTGGACTTCATACTTTGATAAAACTGAATTAAGAGTAGTGCAAATAAGTAAATAGATAAATAAAGACATGATTGCATCAACAGCAATTTTTATACACCATAAAGGTGGAAAAAATATGTTCAAAATATTTCATGAGACATCTTTGTAAAACCTGGAAACAGAGCTAGCTCCAATTGTGTCGAGAATTTACTGGAAGATGATTACCACCCCTGGTAATGAAGTAATCAGTTAAAGAGAAGATCCCCCTTGCCACAGTAAAAAAGCTGGTCCCTTGTAATCTATATGTCAGATGGACTGAGAGATTGGGGGTGAAACTGAAAGATGACAACAAGGCATGAGGCAAAAAGCATGAACAGCAGATGTTTGCACAGCAACAAAAGTAAGTCCTGAAAAAATTTCAAGACATACAAAAAGCATTCTTAACAAGGAGGACTACTATAAGCTGACTGCCATGAAAACACATCTATTTCCACATCTCTCTTCTAAGATTTAGTACCTGATGGGGTATCTGACCTAGTCAAATGACAAGTCCCAGAAGCCTTCTTCTAGTACATCTCCCAAGCATCCTAGCAGAGATGCAAAACCCTAAAGAACTATGGAAATTCCATACAGATTGAAGACAGACTTACAGACATTTAATCTGACTGTAGATCACACTCACAATGCTGTCTTTGTATGTTTATTTATTTTGGTATCTTTTGCTCAAACAGACACACTAATGCAAATGTACATGTAAACAAAATTAATGGCATCTAATTTAATAATTCTTACACCTTTTCAGCAGAAAGAGCAAGAATGAATAACATTTTGAATGACTTAATTCTTTCTAGAAGATTTCCACATACCATGTGATTTGCATGGCAAGCAATTAAAATTGTTCTGAACTGTAACTAAGCGTCACAGTCACATACAGTCCATTCTTCTGGAATAAACAATACTTATTTATGTATTAAAGAAAGACAAGCAATTGGCAAGTCTGCACAAACATCTTTGTACTTACGGTGCCAGGTCGTGGGTATGGAATTCTGCCCTGATATGGAATCAGCTGGTGGTTTGGGCCCTCCTTGTGTGCAAACGGCCCATTGAACACGGTCTGGATGTCGGACAGATGATATACACACACAGCTGAGCCTTTAAATATGGAGCTGGAAGAGAGCAGGAAAAAGTTAGTACTGCAGTTTGCCAACTTTTGTATAGCTTTTCCATCATTTTGCATGGTCCAATGATGAAAGGTACATCTATTATATATAATATATATATATATTATATTTAATACAATTTAATGGTTTTATAGCATGGATTTAATACATTTAAAATCAACTAACCTAGTTTCCCAATATACACCATTACTCCTTAAGACCCAGCACCTTTTGAACAGTGAACTGAAAAAAGAGGGAGGAAGGTACTACCCTGCTGGTGGAATAAGAAATTTCCTAATGTTGAATATAAAAGAAATATAATCTGGCCCCAGTTACATCAGTGGCAAAAATACTGCTGACTTCAGTGAGACAAGAGTTTTATAAACTTTGTTCTGCCAAGCTCAGCACAGGTTTCCAGAAGTCCCTACTAGTATATCAACCACAAGACCTCCATGAGCATCCTAAAATACACAGCTAAAATATTAGTTCATCCAGCACAACGACAATTAGTTAAATTATTACAATCAATCACCAGCTGTTCTAAGCAAAATGAGGACAGGTTGTGGCTGTAAAGGAATTACTCCTATACAGTCCTCAAATCCACCCACAAAACTGGTCTTAACAAATACCCCTTCAAGAGGGTTGAAGTTTGATGCTTCCTGAGAAGAACCCAAGGGGTCATCTATAAGAAGGGCATGTTTTTTCCACCACTCTGGGTTCAGCAATGGTCACAGGTGGTTGCAGGCAACATAAGCCCCAAATGGCCTTCATCACCCTGTGATGAAGGGCACCTAGCAAGTAATTTCCAGAGTGATGTTGAGGCTGACTGCAGTGAATGAACTCCTTTTTTTTTTCTCTCATTACATGTAAAGTTTGAGATATTCATCTAAACAAAGTGGAAACTTCCGTCTAAAATCTGCCTGATGTTACCTGTAGGATGAAGATAATCCAAGCAACTTTCTGCTTTCAATTGAAGAAGAAAAAAATGACCCCAGAAAAAACCTGAAGACATTACACACAGTGTCTAAACAAGTGAAGTGCAATCCACATTGCTCTCAGCTATATAGGCATTAGTAGGAGGAACCTTTTAGATGGATTATGGTATTTGTGGAAATTTTATTAGGTATTAATAGGTTTTAATAAATATATTTGGTATTTCCAGATGTTTTATGTTAGACTTACAGCAGATTATACCACTAAAATTATTTGCTTCAATATTACTTGGTTTCCTTCTGTACAGTTTAGATAAAAAAACTAATAGTTATTATTTGCTGGGATTTTTCTTTCTTGATACTTGTTATGAGTTGGAGGTCTACAGAGATGAAGATAAAAGAACTGTAAAGGAGTAAAAATCCTTATGATTGCTGTATTTATCTAGGTAATACATTCAATCCATACTTGAACAAAGAGAAAGAAAGTATGGACCATGTGGTTCATGGTAACAGAAATGCATGAGTGTAAAAACTTCAATATATAGAGAAATCAGATTGAAAGCCAGGAAAAAGTGAAGTTTTCTCTTTGTTGTCACCTTATATGGTCCTGTGATTCAAACCTCATTTCCACTGCAGAAATGCCAGCAGAATTAGGTAAAAGTGTTTCCAGTTCAGGCATGTTGCATCCACAACCTAATCATAAGTGTGGTTTCACTGCTAAACATAACCTCAGCATTTTCTCTTTCTGTGCAGTAGGAATCATAAAACATAGACAGCACCGGCTGTTTACAAGTTATGGGATTCTTTTTTTCCCAATTAAGTATCATAAAATCATATTTTCCTGGCTGATTCACATATTTGAGAAAGCAGATCCCTGGATCCACATGAAAAAAGACAGAAAAGCGTATCGGGAAAAAGTATTTTTTCATGCCAGGATTTTTTTAATAGAAATTGCCATTAAAAGCAATTATTATTAAAGGAATTATTAGTAATAAGTTAAATAATTTGCTAATTTTATCAAACAAATTAAATTATTTTTTAAAAAGGCAGAAAAGCTCTTTGAAGGTAAGTAATAACAGCTAAGTAATACAGGATAGCATATCAGAGATCAGTCAGCAGTAATTATTTCTAGTCTGTATGCTACCACTATGTGGTGAGGGCAAGGGAAAAGTGAAAAAACTAAGGGTAGAGGCGGCAGAACCTGTTAGTCCACCTGTTGCTCTATCTCAGTGGAGAGTTTCAGCATAGTAAGCCATATCTAGTACTTCCACTGCCCTTGAGAGCTTGGGATCTCAGCTTTCTAAACTGGTGAGTAAATGAATACTACTGACTGATAATGGGGAGCTCAAGTCTGCAAGGAGGTGATCAAATGCCATGTAAGCTTGTCTTTTCATAGCCAACTGAAGCTGCCATGGGTTATTTGCCATCTGTGCAATCATCTGCCAGCTGAGAGACTGGAAATTATTTGTATGAATTCACGTAAGAATTCCCAGTTTGATCCTTCAGGGTGCTGGGTGTCCTTCAGGAGGTGTTAAGTGCTCCCAGATGCCACATAAGTTCACTGCGTTGAAGTCCTTTAGCTTTCTGCTGCTGAATGGTAACAAGTGGCCCTCCATGGAAATGTTTTCCCAGCGCCAGCTGACAGCATGTCTGCTCCAAGTAGCGTAGCTCTAATGTGGATACCAACAGTAACGATACTGAGACTGTTACTCCTGCATGCAAACAATGGTCACAGCAGACAGACAAAATTCCACAGAACAGCCTTGACCACAAGCCATCATTTTCAGCTTTCATATATAAAATTGAGCAGTTCAGCAAGGTAATTTTTTTCAAATCTCCCCATTTACCTTGATGTTGTAAAAATTCCATACACAAGCGTTGTTCTGGGGTTATCTGTCTCCAAAAGAAACACATCCTCTGTAAGAAAGAAAAGGAAAAAGATAAAACGTTTTGAATACTAATAAAAATTTTATTTTCCAGTTTAATTTATGACTTTATTCCTGCCAAAGTCAACAGTAGCATTGTCTTGTGCTTGAATGGGAAAAAGCAGACTTATCATATGAATGGACCATATGCATAAATCCAGCACTTGAACATTTAGAAACAGATTTGGAGATTAACTCCATGCCATCTAGCCTTATGAAGCCAGAAGGCAAAGATTTTCAAATATGTTCAGGATCCAAGTCACACATTTCTCCCTGCTGGATCTTGTTTCAGAAGGTTGTTTAACAGTAGGCAAACGTTTCAACTGAAGTAGGTCAGAGACAAAGAGTTCACACAGATGGATGTAACCGAAAGCAGGACAATTAGGTGTTTTATCGTCCAGTATGCACTTTATATGCCCTCACTAGCTCATTTTCAACATGTAAGAATGACACACAGCTTTGCAGTGAGGACACTGTGAGATGTAAACCTCCCAGCTCCCGCTATGTAGGGATTTAACTGCACTATGCAAAACTACCTACTCACTGAACCGAATTTGCTCACCGTTACCTCTGAATTTTTTTTTTACATTTCAATGAAAAGTACCTTAAATTCTGATAGTTTCTCCTTACAAATATTTTCAATAACTACAATCAAGCTACCTCCTAAACTTATTTTACACCACAGAAGAAGTCTGAACTGTTAGAGCTTTCTCTCTTAGACTATGTTCTTTAGCTGTCTTAATTTTTGTGGCTTCTTCATTTAACCCTCTAAATTTGTAAAATTTTAAATACGTCAATTCTTTTAAATACGTCAATAGCAAAAGACTTCAACATGCAGAACTGGAAGCATTACACTCATCTGCATTATACAGGAAAAGAGAAGCATGTGCTTGCACTCTCCCAGTTTTCTGCATTTTCAGTTGTGGTTGTATTCTCCCTCTTTGCTAGAGGATTGTGCTGGGAGCCCAGGCTAAGAGCGTTGTCTTCTCTTCTGTATGGTCCTACATTTTGTCACACGGAAAACTAAAAGCAGTTATCCTACTGTTTTGTTGAAGAGGAGTGGGCTGGTAAACCAGTCACAGTTCTGAAAGGTAAGTTGCTGTGGCAGTGCTGAGGCACCGGGAACTTCTGAAAGTCAGTCCTCCAAGCACCTTGCGTGTTTGGAGTTACAGCATGTTAGGATCTGTTCCTAGGCCCATCAGGTTCCATCAAAACCTTGAACCAAAGCAAGTACACTGAATAGTTGTAAATATATAAAGTGAAAAAGAATCCAAACCCCATTTGCTATGATGTGAATCAGGAATAATGACAGAGAAAAGAGAGAGAGATTACAGTAGAGAGAAAGTCAGAAACAAATGCAGCCCCAGTGTGGGACCAATTAGCTATATATATTGTTAATATTTATACTAATACACATACAAATCTTCCAGTACCTGAATTTAGAACTATGACTTTGTATATCACAGCTGTGGACAACAAAGAATTTGAAACTTTCTGGAAGTTAATGGAAGGAAACTTAATGGAAGGAAACCCTTGTGACTACTGTATAGATTATTCACTGAATATTGGCAGTGTTTAACGTGTTGAACTGAAAATCTAAGTGTCTGAATGAATCCTGAGAAATTATGTTTATTCATAGTATTATTGCTGGTACCAGTAACAGGATTTGTTAGTATTATCCGGATGTATCAAACTAAGACTTCTGCCCAGTGATCAAAAAAGAAAAAAATGTATTGTGGAAAAGCTGTGTGTTACACAGTGGTATAAGAAAGTTTCATACAGACGTATGTTAAAAACTCTCTACCATAATCCTAACTAGGAGCAAAACAACAATAGACTTCACTTACATACTCCCTTCCAAATATTAATTCCTTAAATATATAATTCCTTTACGTAGTCAAGATTAATTACCCTTATTTCAAAGATAATTGTAATTACCCAGAGAGATTTATGAAGAACTTTTTAATTTCCTGTCATAAAACTGCAAGGGGAATTTTGTCATGAATTTCTAAAAAGCCAAGATTTTACTGTCAACAACTTGACTAAGCTGCTGTACGAACATCAATAATTAAATGTGCACAGGGTGCAAGAGTTAGATAAAAATTTTAAGGGATTTTTTTGCCATACCTAATTCATCGAAGTACGTTTCTGTTCCATCTTCATCCATTACTGAGCACACAAGTCTTGCTTTCAAGAAGGTTGTCCACTTGTTCACAAGACTACGCTGACCACCTGTGTCATTCTGGAAAGAAATATTATTTTCAGAAAAACAAACAAACAAACAATGCAGCTAATGTTTTACTGGGTTTTCCCACATTTTTTAATTTGATTCATCATTCAGACAATCACACTGGTAAATTCAACGTAAAAAATAGATAGGCCTAAACCAAATCCCCTCATCTAACCACTCCAGGTACAGGAAAAACAAGAACAAGTTTTCTAAGCAGACTTTCTGTCCTGGGCTACCAGGCTTGGGAGGGTCAGGCAGTAGATTTTGTGCGGCAACAGCAGCGTGTGTAGATATGATTGGAAAGGACTGTGGAAGTCTATCACTCACTGACACCAAGTGTGGAGATGTCTATGCTATCTCTAAAAGGTCAAATAGTCCTGTCGAGGGATGTTTCTTCCAGATCTGACAGCGGTGTAGATGCATTTGATCTAGTAAGCCATGCTGGCCCATGAAGTGGATGCTCTGAACTCAGTTCAGCAATGATGGCTAGCATGGGTCGAGCTGCTTTTGCACTGTTGCAAGTCCTGCTAGCTTGGTCCAGAGCTGGCTTGGTTACAGCTCGCTCAAGGATCTTTCCATCCTCTCCCTAGTGCAAGGTGGAAACTAACTGCTAAACCAGATGGTGCAGCACAGAAGTGACAGTTACTGCCTGGTTCTGCTGGTGAACACCTTAGGTAAGAGCATCTTCCAAACTGCATAACACAATGTCACCCAAGGAAAGGGAAAAGGGAAACACACAAGCCAGGCCAATATGATGTTGATGAAATGCTGTGCAAGTTCCACTCGTGCTTCTGCAGCTGGTAATCTGTCTTTTCAGGGGACCTATAAGGGATCTTCTGGGGGGGTCCTTCTTGGCACCATCATATAAAAATATTTGACCAGTCTCAAAGGAGTTGATATATAAATATCAAGTAAATAAATATGAGCGGTTCGGATTTATCTTCATTGGCTTTGGGATTCTGCCACTGCAGTTTAAGTCTAAACAGGCTGAGGCCTTTCAGAAATCATCTGGGCTTCATTATAATAGTAACAATAACAAATACAGCTGTAATTGTGTGAAATGTCTTGCAAAATACCCAAAAAGGCCTTTGGGCACCCTCACAAAAATACAGAAAATGAAGATTATAAAAGAGCTCACATGCCTCATCACATTGCCAGAGAAGGAATTTAACACAATCCCAAATACACCCTCACACCCATGCACAACAACATCACAAAGCACCAAATTCTGAAGAAGACCCAGGTTAAAGACAGGGAATACACGAATGCTCAGAATTATCTTCCTGAACCTTTCCAAAAGTAGGAATGAAAAGGCTAGCAGTAATTGTGCATTTATAATTTTCTCTCACGAAAAAAATTCATTTCACCAGAGATATGAATAGCTGCTTCAATCATTTTTCATCTACAGTTGATTACAGATACAAAAAAGGAAATAGAGACAATGAGGAGCGCTGTGATCATGAATGAATTACTGCACACGAGTAGCCATAACTCCTGAATTTAATTTTCCTGTGCATGTTTTTAAAGTTAGACTCATAGATACATTAATGCAAGAACTCAGAAAGGACAGATATTGTAAGAATGAAAACAACGTTTGAAAGTTAAGTCAACCCATTTAAAAGCTTGGCTTTGATACTTCCAATGTGTTTCAAAGATTTTGAGTGTGTGTGTGTGAGAGAGAGAGAGAGAAAGGCTTCACTGTCTTTTAATCCAGCCTTTCTAAGCAAATAATGCACCTCATTTGTTTAAAAGACAGCAAGTTTGGAAATTTAACATCGATAACTATTCTGACTCAGTCAGAGAAATACACAAATCCCTGAATCTCTTAATTTCCATACCATTATAGGTATAGCCAGTTATACATACCATGTTCAGACCCTATCTGTGTGTTTAGTAACAGCTCTTCTTAATCATGAACGTGGAAGCTGAACAGAAAATTTATTTCAAATATAAATCAAAGGCTTTTCAATTATTTAGTCTTTTAGCTTAACATGTCACATGAGTGCTTGTCCCAGCAACCTGGCAAACAAAATAGCTCTTACTGGGCATATTCTCGCAATCATTGAATGAATTTGCTTTGTGCTGCCGCTGTTGTCTGTGAGTCTCTCTTTGAAGAAGAAGTAGATTTTGGCATCGTTGGGGTCAGTGCCATCTGGGATAACATGAGCATCCACAAAAACAGGCTCTGAAATGAAACACCAAAAAGATGAAATCAAAAGATGTATCAGTATAAACGACTAATGATTCAACAGTCACTATCTGCTTCAAGGAAATGCTATGTAATGCATATAGAGGTACTGCTGTGGCAGGTTAAGCTATATGCTCTAGCCTCATGTCTGTATATATCAGATACCACCAGGAAAATTGCTTTTTGCTGGCAGCCTTAAGTTTCTGCATCCTCGCATTTTATCCCACAGCAAATTTTTAGAAAAACGATTAAATGCAGAAGCAGCAGTATTAGAGTACTACAGAGATTCAAAGACTTGGAGGAAGAAAAGGGAAGAATCAGGGGCACTTGAGGAAAGACTAGTTGAGACAAAACATTAAAGTAAGCAGTGGAAAGACTCATTAGGAAAAGAAATAAAGTACACAAATAAGAGCGGACTCATGGATCACAGGAAAGGAAAGCAGGGTATGCCAATGCTTGATCAGCATTTAAGGTCATATCAGAGGCTGATAAATATAATCATGTAAAACACTGCAAAGAAACAGTAGTGAGAGAGCAAAATAATTTATATCCCTAACAGCAAGCATATAACGGACAATTGAGTTGTCCTCAAAAGACCTTTTCCTTTGCCTGAAAGAAGTGGACCGTTTTCCTGCATGAAGGCTGTATCTTTTCAAGGATCATGCAAGATTGTTTCATCCGTTGAAATCCAGTACAAATTTTGAAACGATCCAACACTAAGGTTGGATGTCTGACAGAAAACTCACTTTAGACTGCCACATTTTTCTATTCACATGAGCCCATTCTCAATTCATATAACAAGTATTATGACTCTGGCTCTAAAAGAACATGGAAATAAATTGTGCTTGTCAAGTACCTGTTCTGAGCATATGTAGATTTTCCATAAATTAGGTATTTTAATGTCTCTTTTTCCCTGATTCACTATGGGATGTATGTTTCAGGGTGTGCAGGTAGAGTGCAAGAATGTACAGCGAACGGAAGAAAAGTTTAGAAAGCGGACATAGTTTCCCATTCATACATAACTAAATTTATTCTGATTGCAATCCTATGATTTCACTGTAGTCACAGCCACATAGGAATAACAAAAGTCACCCTAAATCCAGTCAAGACAAACCCCCAGTAACTGTACTTCTACATATGTGAAGGTTTTTTCAAACTGGAACTGCTATGTTAGTTACTTTATAAGCTCTGACATCTATCTCTGCTCAGAGGGTTGACAACCATTTTAATGTTAAAAAGTTTAATTGGAAGGAGTCTTTTTATCAGTAAAGTTAGGGAGATTTTTCACATTGATTTCAGTAAAGCCAAAGGTTAAGTGTTTGCACTCAGAAATTAGTTTTCCTACTGTGTTTCAGTAACCAATTTCTTACCGCTGAAATGAATGGCAATAATTGTCACTAACTTCTCTGATAATGGCACTCTCCTCTACACACCTTTTGAATGCAAGTGTGGCGAGTCTTCTGTGCAGAGGTGGATTAGCCTAAATTAACTGCAGTTGGTAATTAATTATAAAATCTTAGAATCAAGCGCTCTAATTTAAAGCAATGTCTAATGCATTAGAGGTGGAGAAGGCACTTTCCTAGAAGTCATATTGCCTGACCACTTGCCATTTGAAAGGTTTTCATACATTTTCCCTTGAGCAGTCTGGTTCACTCTTAATGCAAAAAAGGCCATCAGGTGGGGTGGCCTAAGAAGTTGGCTCATGCAGTGAACCCTTTACAACTGTCCCTTGTCTACAGTATGTATTTACACACATTTCTTCATGGTTCAGCTTCATAAATTAAATTCAGATAAAAGCTCTTTAAAAGCCAAGCTCTTGATTTTAAACAAAACAAAGCAGAATCTTTGTGAAATCCATTAAAATCTCTGGTAAAACAAAGGCATCTCACCACTCAGCCACTTGGAGTTGTGCTGGTCTGTCCGTACCGCATTCCTCCTGGTCAGACTCCGAAAAATGGCCGCATCTGTCCCCATGAAATCAATATACATTCCTGAAAAAAGCTCTTCATCTGCAAATAATTGAAACAGAGGGGAAAAAAGCAAATGCATTGTTATGGCTTTTGGGAAATCCATATTTACTGATCTATTTTTATTTTAAACTTGTCAGCTCTTTATTCACACAGGAGTCTACACAGATAAATACTGGGTCATGGGAATGGAGTTTCCCTCTGATTTATAAAGATGCAATCTAGAATCATCAGAATTTTCTTAAAGACTCTAGAGAACTGCATAATCAAATGCAACAGCAAAACTGTCTGTGGTGAACCTTCCTTTGATATGAAGTTTAGTTGCTCAGCTTTCACTGCTAAGGATTACTAAGAATTCAGGCTAGTGTTATCAAAAACAATCATATTCATTTTTTTAAGTACGTACTTCAAAAAGCTTTTATTGTTTCAGGAGCAGACAAAAAGACTGGGCTGAATTTATCGCTGGTGTAAACTGGCACAACATCTATTGCAGTCATGGATCAGCGCCAATTTTTACCAACCGTATTGTCAGGGCTGCCCCAGGCAGCCTCAAGCTGACTTCAGTATTGCAGAGGCCAGACAGTCATATTATTGAACTTTACTCAGAGTAATTCGGAGCAACAATTGTCCCCTTTTATGTACTTGATTCTAAGTATAGGGTCATTATGCTCGAACAGAATTAGACACGCAACTCTTACATTAACAGAATTACGAACTTCAGTCCATCAGTCAGCATGTATCTCTGTGTTTGTGTGAGTCTGTATGTGTGCATAAATATATGTATATATAATTATAATTCTAATTACATATACTATCATTTTCTACTCTGTGAATAACCAAGCAATTTCCACTGACTAATGACAATGAAACCCCAGAGTAGAAAACAGTAGCTAAAATAAACTCTTAACTCTCAGAGTGGGAGTGGTGGCTGAATACATTCCAGTACAGCTGGGTCCTTTGATTGATGTTTTTGTCTGAATTCCTGGACTACCCAGAGAGTGTGGTCAAGCTGGCAGGAGTCACAGGTTCAGAAACACTTGAGGCTATTTTTATGCTCTGTGTGTGTGTGCATGTGCGTGTGTGTGCATGTGTGTGTGCGTGCACGAGCATCAATATGGAAGACTATTGGCTCATGAGAGAATTAAAACTCTGGAGATTTTGTTTTTCTGCTGCTGTCTAAAGTCTGAACTGAACCCCTGCGGAGCAGCCAGCAGCCACTCTTCTGCTCTCATCACTCCCAGTGATGACAAGATTCTTACACAGGGGATTTAAACAATGTGTTCTCTGGATGTTTGTGAAGTGTTTACTTCCTGAGCATGTATAGACAGAATGATGTTAGATCTGTGCTGATTTATAACTGATCTGGTGTATTTGCCTCATTGCCTCAATCCATCACAGCTTTATCCTTATTACAAAATAAATTGGCTGAAAGAGATCAGGTTTATGGCTCTCACTAAGCGTTATGTACAGTCCTATGCATATACACATACACACGCACTTCAACAATAGCACTACACCATGTAATTTTAATCCTATTACATATCAATGCTATTAGTTATGCCCTAAGCATTCCTAGTGTCTGCTTGCTAATCATGTCTCAGATGATATCCATCAGCTCCACTTCCTTTTGGTTAAATTCTTAAATTCTGCACAGCACTTGGTCTGCAGAGCACAACTAGTTCACACTACACCTCTGTTACTGGGGGGAATTACTGAGTTGATGAGGTATGTCTGCTTTTATATCTCAGAGCCTTGGTGGGGAGACAGACATGCCTCCTGCACATTAGTTTTGCCAAACTTCTTCAAAGCGCTTTTTTCATTGCTTTGATGCAAAAGTCTCTGTCCAATGGCAAATTGTAATGAGTTCAAATTTGGTTTTATAGTGTCACTTTCCTCTGAAGGGTGAGTCAGATTTCCTGCTGTATTCTAGGTTAGCGATGCCCCAAATTGTCAAGGAATAGCATCTACATTTAGAAATGGTTCTTTTGTTGTGGAAGAGTTAGCCGGTCTGGCAGTATTTCCCATCTTCTGAAGCGAGGGGAAGGAATTCCTCCTGCAGAAGAATGCTCAAAGGAGAGTCCAATACATGGGCTCAGGTACCTTATTATAACTCAAGCTGTGACTTACAAAATCTTCCTCTTTCTGGCATGGATATTGAGGCTGAATTCATTCTATCTTGATGTTTTTGAAGTGACTGGACTTTGTAGTAACAGGGAGAAAGTATAAAGCCCAATCTGTCAGATTCTTTTGAAAAAGAATGTGACCTTTGCAGAATAATTTAAACTTTGTAGATGAATTATGTCATGAAAGATAAGTCAAACCCTAGGGAAGGTGTCTTCAGTTACAGAACTCAGAGATCAAGGAAGATAATGTAAAGTCTATTAAGATGAACAAAGCTGCTATAGACCTATAAAAAACCCAGTTAGCTGTATATTCAGTAATTCAGAAACAATGTACTTTAATGGTGTTTCATAAAAGCTAGAAGGAACAAGGAAAGGAAACTTTATTTTTTTAATGACAGTTGATTCTCTTAATAATACCAGAACAGCAATGAGTAGCACTGGATTAATCCATCACAGACTTCGAACAAACATTTTCTTCTCACAGTGAGTGTCTGTAAACACTGACCAGAGATCACTGATGAGATAAAGGTGTAAGTGCAGCCAAGGTTCAGAGAGGTACGTAGGTAGCATTTACCTGTCTTCTAAAGGTGCTTCAGTTCATACCTCTGTGAATGAAACTACTTGTCCTTTGTACTAAACATATTTACAATGAGGAATAAAAAAAAAAAAAAAGGCAGTTCATGTTTTGAAGAGACCTGTAGGACAGACTAAAGGACACTTGACTTAAGCTCCATGAGACTCAAACTTTAAAAGAAGTATCAGGCACAATATGTAATTTTCATTGATTTCAGTGAAAGCTGAATGGCAGAAACACCGCACATTGTTCCTTTGTAAACCATAGGTGAAATATGCAGTACTTGTGTGCACTAAGTTTTATTTGCTAAGAAAGCCTGAAAAATCTGTGCAGCTGCTGTTCCCTTCATAGCCAAAATTATACCAAGGAGTAGGCACATGTTGAAAAATCAAAGCTTTGGCACTAGAAGTCTGTGGACATGATGTGTACGTGAAATTTTGGGTTACACTAAGTATATATAAAGTGTCTCCTGGAACAAAAAAAAAGAAAAGTTTCTTTTACTGATGACTTAGGTTGCACAAAGGGTACGCCCCCTTTGAGTTTTCAGTTAGGTGTGCAACAGACACTGCAGTCATTCTTTGTATGTGGTATGTCTCACAGTCACTGAGTACAGTTGCCACCAATTTTCAAAAATATTTGAGGTCTGTCAGTTGTATCACTTTCTGGTCTTTGAGATGGAAGAAAATTGCAAAACTGGTTGGGTATAAAGCCAGCTGAAGAATGAAGAGCCTTGCAATAGCTGGTGGGCTCTACAGCAGAGATGACAACAAAAATGAAATTCAAAGTAACTGAAGTCTTCAGGCTTTTTTTCCCTGGCTACTCTGAGATTTTACAAATAATTAAATGAGACACAATGTCTAGGATGAATAAGGTCAGAAACTGTTCAAACATAAAATGCTAGACAGGGTAATGTAAAGTTGAAACTAATCCTGGGAAAAAATGTGTAAGCTGGAAAAGGGACAACCTTTTGTTTTCTGTTTCTCTCTCTCTTCCTTTCAGCAGCTTATTTCTGCATTTCGTTTGTACACCCACCTTTAAATCCATGCAAACCTTGAAACAAGGATGGACCCAACCTTTGTGCCCATCAGCCAGACAAATGGTACTGCTCCTTGGAGGCTGAATTCTATAATCAGCTTGTTTCAGGCATCCTGTCAATACACACTACGCATGATCATACCGGTTTAGACCTCAGCAACTTGGAGTATCTTTACTTACTGATCATAACTGACACCGTGTTCACATTAGGGTTGAAAGAACAGCGTCCTTTTCCTGATTCACACTTGGAGTCGATCTTGAAGATTTGTTCCTGCAACGTAAATTTTTGTGTCACTTCTCATTTCAGAAACCATCAGACATAAAGTGATTTTTACGGTTGGCCATTTCCAGCATTAACAATGCTCAGCACTGCTGCACACTTTTACTGTACTACCAACAGTTCAGCTTTCCTATTCGTAATTTCATCATCTTTTGTGACGACTTTTTCATTGGTACCCAGTTATTTTCAAGACTCTTGTTATAAATTCAAGACATTGCAACAAATTTTCCCTCTAGTTCAGTTAAGCTTTGCAGAGGTTGATTGATCTCTGCAATAACGTCTGTGGAGATTAGTTCTGTAGTTTTGAAGTTATTTACTATTTATTTGCTGAATACAAGGTGATACACTCATATAGGACATTACCATAAAGCTACTAGAGTTATATATATTAAATAAAAATCTCTAATGACAACTGTCATTTGGTGATAGTATAAATCATATGCTCTTTAGTGAGTGACCAGACCTCCAAAAATCCCCCAAATCATACTTATTTTCTGCATTACTACCTCTTGGATTATGTGTAGAGCTCCAATTCCATAGTAATTGACGATTTATCAATATCTCTTGCCATAGCCTGAAATATCTTGGAAATTTTTTTGCTGTTTAGGAATCTTGGTATGAGGATTTGTTTATATTTAATGATTTATGAATAGGTAATACATTTGGCAAAACAGATGCAACCTGGACTACGGTTTGAAATACAAACATCTTGAATATTTTTAGAAAATTCACCCATCTTGGTGCACCTCTGCACTTCTTGGTTCCCAGAAACACTGAGGAGCCCAGCATGCTGAGCAAGAAATGACTCAGGCCCAAGTCCACTCCTTAAAAACTGCAGTCAGTGATAGCAGAGACATTGATCCATAAGACATCAACTCACATACCACTGTGTACCAAACAAACAGCTTGTTCCTAGCTTCCTATAACAAATCAGACACAGAAAAAAACCCACCCAAACTTCAAAACATTTCTGTTTTAATAGAAAAAGCTAGCTGACAAAAATTCCTAAGAAAAGCTTTTGCGATGTAGATGCCAACGCGTTAGTTATCCAACTAAGGACAGCAACCCTTTATACTCCCTTTAACAACTAACATAAATCACAGTGGAATGGGGATGCCACACATATCACTGAGCAGCCATTTGGCAACAGCAAATTGGAGACTCCACCAACCTGAAATGCTCAGCTGCAGCAGGAAATTTTCATATCTGTTATCCCCTATCTCTTTCCCCCCTCTTCTGTTTTGCCTAATCACAGAGATCTTATCTATTGTTTCAGTAATAAGCTTTCTAAACAATGTTAAAACATAAGTATGAAGTTTCTAACGCAATCTTGGGTTTTTTTGTTGTTTTATTTCTAGATTAGCATGCAGCCTGACGTTAATTCATATTTAGTATATTATACCACTATTTACCAATTCAAAAATGCCCATTATTGCACTATTAAACCGCCTCTTGATTTTCATATATATTAAACTACTTTTTAGTCTATAATTAATTCACATAGTGATTACGTCTCCTTCTGTTTGCATTTACTTTGACATTAGAATATATTTAGGTGACTAAGAGAGTCATTACCAAAGACTGAAGTATCAAGTGTGCCAAGCAAGAAAATTAATTAATTTTTAACCTCTGTTTCAGGGAAAGGGCAATATTCGGCTTCATCAATGAAACCGCCTTTTTTGTGAGATTATGTGGAACCCTGGAGACAAAAGAGCAAAACAAGCCCAGTTCTTATGATTGTTGGATATGACTCTTACTGTCAGGCTTTGTAGCTTCTAGAGAAAAACAGATGTGCTTTCTAAAATACTCATTTTGCACGTGCAAAACCAGCCTTCTGTGCATGGAAAACTGTACTAAATTAAAGGTGAAATGATAAAAGCAGAGAAAAAGATGAGTTCTCACTAGTTCCACCAGCACTACATAGTTCTTCATTCTGCTCTACTAATTAGTCATGCACTGATACATGCAATGAGTTCAGAAGGAAATGCTTGGGTTTAAACTGTTTTGCTATTGTTGGCCTGTACAGTAATGGCTTTGAGCATGCGATGCCTACAGTCCAGTGTCTGACAGACTCCAGACGTCTGAAACAGCAGTTTATTTAATCAATTGATTATATGCATGCAGCTATACAGACAGGCTAAGTGAAGCCAGTTCTGCTCTTCCAAGACATGTATCTTTATTTTTAACTTAAGAAATTTAACATCTTGCATCATCTGGAGATGTCATTTCCTGCCCTCCTACTCCCCCCCCAAGTCTCATTTACAAAAAGCCTAAAATAATAAGATTCAGAGTTCTCTGGACTACAGTACTACTACTTAAGCTGATAAAGGAATATTGCATTAATTAGATACTTATGAGATCATTTCCATGTTTTAAATAATTTGTCAAGAAATGGGATAATGCTGAGGAAAGCTGACCTCTGCTTCAAAATACATCAAAACAAGTTAATGTGGACTCCATTAACCAGAAGGATGGATTTACTTAGTTCTGCTTGCTTGTGCTTTTAAATCCAGGCCTGTGAACCTCCACCTTTAGGTAATTCATTAGGACTAAAGGTGCAGTGATTCAGACTACATACTCTGTTAAGGAGGCTGGAGCCAGGCAGGATCTACCAAAAGTCACTGAGATCATCCCATACAAACCTACCTGGAAAAACAGTGATTTATCACCTCCTTGGCAACCTCTGCAGTAGCCTTGGGTCCTGGCCAAAATTTCCACACCACTTCCAGTGAAATCAGTGATGATTTTCCCAGTGTCTTCCCTAGAAGCCAGCCCAGCTTTTAAAGCTGCCCTCACATGGTAAAACTCCAGGTAGCATGCTCTGATCTTCCTTCACAACACATCTGCTTCCACATTGCACAGGAAAATATACTGCACACCCCTGTGTCTGCAGACATGAATCTGACCCAAAAGCTACTGAGGTGCTGCTGGGTCTCAGTTAAGTGTTTTTCTTTCTCCTTCTGGTTGCATAATTTATTGCCTATTACATTTGCACATAAACAAACATTTCACTTTCAAATCAGGAAACTTGGGCAATACAGTTACGAAACATCTGGTACTTTGTATATTGGAAATACCCAGTGAAACAGAACATAGAAAAACTGGAGACCTGTCTAGGGGAAGTAAGATTTACACCCTGGAAGATCTCACAGTGATGAGAAAACTTACTGAATTCATCCCAGCAGAATCTAATGGGGCAAAACTGGTTAAGTAGATAAAAGTGACCTGTACTGGGATTGCATCTGATGGGTATTAAGCTGAAGTCCAGCAAGCCTTCACATACCCAAATAGTTAGTTCACTTAAGGGCTTCTCTCAGGAATCAGTAACACATGCAATTTATAAAAAGTGGACTGCATATTTCAATTTTTATCTAACTGGCTATTCCCTTTCAAGTATTTCTTGGAATTTTTTCCAACAAATTGTAGGAATGAATCCACCAGACAACATCAAACAAAAAGTAGTAACAAATGTAGCCCAAGCACTTGGTATGACTGGAATTTTGGACAAGCATCATATCTGAGGCATGGCTTTTGATCTTGGCCTTTCTTCTTAGGTAGTAACATGTCAGAAAACTATGGATATTTGTTCTTTTTCTATTTAACGTGGGTGAAGGAACCTATCTGTATCATTGATTTTTACATTTTCAAACTTTTGAGTTTTTTGTGTAATACTAGTAAGATAAACCACAAAATGAGTGGATAAAATGAAAAGAGACTTACCTCGGACCTGCGCCCTCTGTTCACATACACACAGACAGGGCTGAAGGCGCCACTGCCGCAGACATACAGGTGTGTGCGATTATATGACTGTATCACACGCACAAAATTTCCACAGCCATGCTGCAGGGAATACAGAAAAAAATAATTTTTCATTGGCAAATGTTATTAGATGTTGGGTACTCTAGAGAACAGACATTGCTTGTAATTCTAATAGTATGAAAGCAGCTACTGAGTTTGGTAGTCTCTGGATGTGAACAGCTGTAGACTTAGGTTTTCTTTTCACGCCGTTTTGCCTAGCCTGGAGACTGGGCACTGATAGGGCACTACAGAGGAGTTTTAGAGGAGTGCATCTAACTTTCCCATTTCCACACAGCAATCTAATTTTCATCCACAGACTTCTCTGTACCTTGCAAGGAAAGAAGCAGGTCCTCTGCATGAAAACAAGAAGTAATCTTACAAAGTTTCCTTAAGGATACCTCCAAAACAGTCGCTTTTCCCGCCTGATTTTTTCATCATAGCTGGAGATAATTAAAAAGCAAAGCAAGCCCAAATCTCAGATCCCATTGTTTGTATAAACAATTTATTTCCAAAACTTTAGAACTCTGAACAACACAAAGGAAGTTCACAGTCATTTGTTGCTTCATATTGAAGATCAATAGTGACATCTTTAAATCAGCATGAAAACTAAACCAGAACGTTAAGGGCCATACAGTTTCACACCATCAGATTTACAGTTTTCTCCTTCCAGCATACCCCTTTCTTCTCTTGCTTTTTCCTTTCTTGACTATGATCGGCTGTTAATGCACTTCAGGTTGAAAACATTGTTTTTTTCTGAATGTTTTTTCTTACTGAGATCCAAGAACTGCCTTCATATTCAATCAACCAAACCTTGACCAAAGACAGTGAGAATTGCATGTGTTCTGTGAGAACAGGATTGGAAACTGTGTCACCAGTCATCTTCATGAAAATCAGTATATTTAATAATCCTTGTTGCACAGACTGCACAGTTTATTTATATTTAAAGGCATTCACATTTTTCGTTCAGCAGGAGCTGGTACTGTACTACAGCATCTGAATACTGGTGCATAACTGTAGGTAGTTGAGTTCATAGCAGTTTCTCTACAGGGAACACTGCATGTCCTCAGTTAAGTGTTAACTCTGGCTAGAACAGAAAAATCCTTTAACGCAGTCAAAATATATTGTTTCTCTAAAGCTGAGGTCTGTTCCAATATTTGCATTTTCTCATATCCAGCTATCTCAGTTTGGCTCAAGGATGGCTTTAGTACTGTCCTGCTATCAAAATCGTGTCTTCCTCACCAGCACTGCTAATCCATATTACAGCTGTGGATAGGGAAGGACAGCCGAAGGTATTCCTCTAGCTTATATATGCCAGAGTGTAAACTGATGCTTTCTTTTCTTGCTGTTTGCAGAAAAGTTTTCTGTAAACTCCTAAATAAAGGATTACATGTTAAGACATCCCAGAATGAAAGTCTTCAAGGATCAGGACCAGGAAACAATGTCTACATGAACAGCACTAGTATGTGGCACTTGCTACTCTGCTTCAGTACCCTGCCATGCACTCTCTGAAGCATCTATGGCAAGCACACAGTGGTGGGTGGTTAGATGAATGGCTCTTTTCTTTAAGGACAGCCTTCTGGGTAACCATCTGACACACTGTGTCTTCATATCTCTTCACTGATGATTTACAGACAAGTAACTCAAATTGGTTTAATACCAACATTCTCATATTTTAATGATGTCCGGCAGGAAGACCACTTTATGATCTCTGAGCTTTTGCCCATCCCTCTAGTGCTGAACCGCTGAACTCCATTTGCAATTTGCTATGTGATTAACCTGGGTACTGCACAATCCACAACACAACAAAGCAAGAAATTGTTATTTCAGAATATGTTCTGTAGGACAGCCATTCAAGAGCATCTATACTTCAGTTTATTTCCTTTTCCTTGATATTGGAGTACTTTGTGCTTTTAAATCAGTCTGGTCTGAGATGACATGAGATAGTTGTCTTTAGGGTGGGTGTTTCTTAAAGGCTACGCTGTAGATATTACATACTACTGATGCTTCTCTTGGAGCATCTTGGAGATGATACCAAAACTCACTCAGTAGCAGTGCCTGGGAAACTGCCTTACTGTAGACATCTGAGTCGGACATTTATGCCCTAGGGTCTCATCACAGTAAATGGAGAGAAATACGTCATACTAATGTAAGCATTCAAGTTAGTCTGGTGAACATACTATGTAGAGGTGACAATTGCTTTTCAGTAAAAAAAAAGGCAGCCAAAGATTACAAATTCAGACACCAACATTTGCCTAATTGTAGGGCAAATGAATTCCCAAATCTCCTCAGAAAAGGATTTGATAATTGCATAAAGTCCTTTACTGACTGCTCCAAATCTATCTATCCCTCTTCTACTTTGTGATAATCACTATTCTGCAACAGGCCAAATGTTATCATGCATTCACTTCCCATCCGCCCTGCTCCCTTCCTTCCTTCTCCCCCCCATTCCCAAGCTGAAATTCTTAATTCTGAATTCATCCTCTGCTTCTCCCATTATTATCAGGAATGAAACTCAAAAGAATGTTATTAAAATAGAACTATAAATTTTAAGTTGCAAACGGTGATTTAGCATTGGGTTCTCTTTTTCTCATTATTTCAGTGAGCATTCAATAAGACACATCATTGATTTTAGTGAGAGCAGCAGCTGCTCTTCAGTGCCTTTTTTTTTTTTTCATCTTTTAAACTCTTGAGGACAAATACTAGGAAACTTAATATAAAATTCTATTTTTGGAACTTCATTATTCTTCTGCAGTGCACAGCTGAGTTTAAAAAAAATCAGTTACAGTTGATGCACATGGGCACTCTTAACCTGTAACCACACGTACATGTACTAGCTGTACCCACAATTAAACTGTTGTAAAAACAGAGGTTCTATCCAGAAATCTTGTCCACTAATGCAGCAACATGTGGGTACTTCAATATGATTAAAAGCTAGGAAAGTCTCACCACTAAATATCCAAGATTAAAAGTTCTCCAGAGTCCAGTATTTAGTAGTGTCGTAGAGGTTTTTTTTTCTCATGGATCACATAGTTTGCATGCTACTTTCTTCTTAGGGTATCATTTAGGGTTTTCCTATTTTTGCCCTAGAATAGTGTCATCGTATGTTGGAGGCATGACTAAGACTAATGAACTTTTGTATTTCAATGTAAAGAAAACCAGTCTATCACAAGTTCATGATGCAGTTGACATAGTATCTAGGGTCAACATTAATCACCATTAACAAAGTTTTATGTTTTATTTTCACATTTAGTGCAACTTAACAGGCCATGAGATGTAGGATTTGCTGAACACTGTCATAACCAGAACAATGTAAAGATGTATAGAAAAATAGGATATTCAACAGGAAAACCACTTGTTTTTCACTACCATAGACATCAGAAAAGAAAGCAGATAAACAGCCACACCAACCATAATACAGTTATTCATAAAAAATCATTTTGTTACTCTACACCAATATAGTGAATTAGGCTCCATAGTTTTGAAAAAGCAGTATTATAGCAACACTCCAGTAGGCCAGCCTTCTGATTTCCTTACATTCATCAGCATTTGCAATAGATTTTCAAAATAAAGCCCACACATATTTTTCTTACAAAATGGACTCAGGTGAATTATTGAAACACTGCAGTTACATGCAGATGACATTGCATCTTAGTTCGCAATACAAAGTATGTAGCTAAAATAAACAGAAATATTAGGCATGATATAGAGGTCTTTGAAATAAATAGCAGTTTTTACACTAAATTCAGTGGTTTTTTGCATTAATTCTATTGTTTCTGAAATTAGAAGCTATATTTACATACACATGCTTACATCCTTCAATCAACTCATTATTTATGATCTTAGATATATGCTGAGGAGTATGTTCCAAAAAGGATTCTATCTAATGTGAAGGCTTCCAATTTCCACATTTTTTTTCTAGGATAAAAATATAATCAAAATTTCTTTTTTTTGTTGTAAATTTAGTAGTGGAAAACTGCAATTTTCTAGCTTAGATTAGATTCTGAAGTCCAATACTAAAATATCCGTTGGAAAACAGCTATATCTAAGGATCCAAAAAGAAAACCAGGATAAAGATCTTCAGGTGCTGCTGAACTGGTAAAAAGTCAAAAAGTAACTGAACAGAACTGAAATGTGAGATTCTGCTTTTTGTTTTACAACTTAGCTGTCCTCTGTTAATAAAATCTAGGCACACACCGACTGCAAGTTCAAACTACTTTAGGAAGATAACCATAGTAATGGACAACTCTGCCAAAGACAGGATCTGCTGTACTGTACCACTCACTGGGTCTTTCAAAATACCTCCTTTCTACCTATTATCTATAAAGAGTGTATAGGAAAATTACGATCTGATTTAGGTCCTTTGGAAGGTGTCTGCATTTAGATGGGAGAATAATTCAGCGGTGGTGCAAAATGACTCAACCTAACCTCTCTGTGGACTGTGTTTCCCATAATTCCAGAGATCACCTTTACCTCTTTCTAGGAAAGCATGCTAGTTTCCAGATACTCATTTGGGCACTGTTTTGTGGAATTAATGGAAAGAGGTGTTTGTGGTGTTTCTGAGACAGCAGTCTTCAGGCTGCGGGCAGTGAGGTCTGTTCCTGGGGTGAGCAGCCAGCCAGAGCACTTGTCCACCCAGCACAACAGCCCAGCAGGCGGTTCAGCATCATCCCCAGGACATACCTGGAAAAGTACTATTACATAGTTTGACTATTAAGAAGAAAAAAAGGCAAGGCACTGGACAATTCACATCTTTCTTCATCTGGCAAAGTCTGAAGGTACATTCTGTTTACGTACGCTGTTTTTTTTTTTTATATATAATTTCACTTTATCATTTAGCCTGTGGAGCATTTCAAAAGCAAAACAAACACTTCTTTCATGTTTTGGCGGCACTTAAGGTGCTCTTAATTTATGGCTAAGTATGTATTCTGCGTATGCGTGTGCATGTGCATGTGGATTATAACTTACTGTAGGATCTTTGCCAGCCATTTTGCACTCTTCAACCTTGTTTGCTGATGCTGGCCAGAAAATCTGCAAGGAAAGAAGTATCTTTTAAGTAACATACTTATCACGTAATTTAAGCAAAACATTTCACTGACTAACTTACACGAACAAGTTAATATTTTGATATCTTTTACACCTTGATTGTAAGAAAAAAAAGAAAACCAACCCTCTGTCTTAGCATGCAGTAAACAAAATAAAGGCCCAGGTCTTTGGCTGATATAAAGTAAGTTTATTACATACTTTTAAGATAAGATAATTTATTTAGACTTCCTTCTTCTAAATAAGAGAGATTTTTCATTGTTATTGCCTAAATTACTGTATTTCTTTACTTTTTTACTTTCACTGATTTTCTAAAAACTATTCAAACTAGAAACCAGAAGACTGAAATACTGCAAGAACGGCTCTTGTAACAGTTTTTTAGTTTTAGCAGCACAGGTTTGGATATTTTATGTGAAAACCTGCTTAAAATCTTAAGTTTTCAGGCTGATTTCTTTCAGGCAGTTTTCTGACACACACCCCAATGTCTGGATGTTTACCTGATCTATACTCAAACTCCAAAGCTTCTGAGCTTCTTCCATTATTTACTTTGATTTTGAATTAGAAAAGACATTTAGAAATCTTTACCTGGATATTTAGTCAGTAGAGCCTGAGAACATTTAGCATCAAGACAACGTAAATAATAACATTAAAAGATTTCTCTCTGTGTGTGTACATATATATACACATATACATGCAGAGAGTTGTAGGTACGTATGCATATGTATATAGGGTTTCTATACAGGTGTAAGATTAGCAAAGTGAATCTGTTATAAAAAGGAAACAAATGAAAGAACATGGGGAATTGCAGAAATTAATTCCGAGCCCAATACTGGGTGATCACATTCACTGCCAAAACATTTTGTGGTTTCGCTTTTTGTGGATTTTTTTAATTCTTGTTTTTCCAGGTCTAAATAGGCCGTTGAAATGTCTCACAGCTCCATACCGCAGGATTTATTTCCTGTGACAGAGGCCTGCCTTCCTCACCCAACTCTGCGCCGAGCCGCCTGCGAGCTGCTGGGGAAGGCCGGAGCATGCCGGGTAGGGCACAGCAGCTCTCAGACACGGGTGGCCGGGCCACTAGTGAGATGGCAATTAGCCAAAAAGGTCACACAAGCTATTTAAGATCCGAGAAGGCGGCCCTGTTTCAGAGGAAGATCTCTGCACCATTAGGAGGAGGAAGGATGTGTTCACGCTGTCACATGAGAGGCGTTTAATTTAAACCTGTAAGTTAGAGCTAGCCTCCCCAGACTCCCTGTACAATCACTTCAGGTAGACAGGCATATCCAGAGGGTGATTCAGAGCAAAGCCTAATTTAACTGTGCTTAATCACCCTCTGGCGGGGTGCCTCACTCTCTCCTGACACATTAAAAGCCTTGCCTCTTAAGGAAGGCATTTAACTTTGCTGCTGCAGGCTGGATATCTCTGCCCCTCAGCGCTTCTGAGGTACAGACAGTAACAAAGCCCATAGATTAAAGGATCAGATGAATTTGATAGAACGAGGCCTCCGTGGTACACTTTAAGGTAATGTTGTAGCCATGATAATCTAAAGATAGGCAAGGCAACGTCTGTAGGGAGGTAGTATCTTAACGGGCAGGCTTCTGGGCACACAAGTACTTCTGCAGGCCACCTATTTAAAAAGCCAAGAAGCTGGATTTGAACTGGCTCGGGAGACAGGAGACAGATCTGTGAATGTGGTTTAAAAATTTGATAATTTGTGCATTTTAATATACAGGCTGCCTACTACAGTTTGGGGAGGTGGTACACAGAGAGTCCTTAGAAAATGGCATCTTGGTCAGTGAGAGAGGCAGCCAGGAAAGAAGTGGTGTCAAGAGGGAGATGTGGGTCACAGTGTATAAAAAAACCCCAAAAAAGGGTGTCTCAGCTCCCCAGCTGAAGGGCGAGGGCTGACACAGGCATAACAAAGGATTGGAAAATAGTTCAGCAATTAGGCTTCAGAGTAAAAACCAAAAATAAATATAGTGGAAGGTTAAAGGCAACTCTGTCCCTGTTGGCTTTTTCCCTATAGCTTGAAAATGACAGCACCTATATTCTCCCTTATAGGCTTCTTTAAAAAGCACATCTCTGAATGATCTTTAATCTTGTAGAGAAGCAAAACCCATCAACCCGTACAAATTTTCCTTATGAGGCCAAGCCATGCTGAATCTTGCTTCAAAACAATGAAACAGGTCAGTTTTTAAACAGTGTTTGAGAAGCAGCCATACTAATAGCTTGGTCATCTGTCATTACACATAAATCAAGGATGAACAACTCAGTAAGGTGTGGGCCTGGACTTCTGCTAGCTGTATAATAATGAAATACACATTTTCTGTCTTAAACAGAAAGGCACGTAGTAATGCAACTTTGAATTTTCATAATAAATCTTGGACTTACGCTGAGAGGGTCCTGGCTTATATTATTGATGTTTAAAGACAGAATATGATCTTTGCTGCCCACGTAGATCCGATCCTGATCTTCATCCATTAATAATATCCTGTAATCCAGAGGACTGTGGGATATTCTGTGATGTTCAGAGGTCTTCGTTTCTTGCAGCTCTGAAATAATAGAGACAACAAATTAGTAAAGCAGTTCAGTTGCCTTTCTGGCTTCAAAACTGCATTTCTTTCTAAAAATAGGCATCTTTCAACAACAAGTGAGGTCAATAAGAAAAGAAAAACCCTCATCAGACAGTTGGTAATAATGCAATCATTGAGTTAAAACAAATTTTCCATTCCCAGTTTGAATGCAATTCTTTTTTACATTAAGTAGCTAGTCATATCTCATAAAAATCAGGCATTGCTGTTATTACTCTAATTAATTCTTATTTTAATGGATATGATTATTTACAGCTTTGGCTTTTAAGGAAGGTCATATATTAAATTAATCAATATGTTCAATATAATTTGAAGTTTATGGCAGAGAAAACCCACAAGATCAATGAAAACTACATAAGAATAGTTTACTTTAATTTCCTAACAGAAGGCTTCACTGTTTTTTTATCTTTTTCAAGGTCAATTTTTTTTTTTTTTTACTTCTTCATCACCATGTATATTTAAAAGAAAAAACCCCCATGTGTTCCATCAATCCTAAATCATAGAATCACAGAATGGACCGGGTTGGAAGGGACCTTAATGATAATCTAGTTCCAACCATCTTCCATGGGCAGTGTGTCCATCTATTCAGTTGGTTATGGGACTTGGACCAAACTATCAGAACTATAGGATTAGCTCCATTTTTCCACATAAAGCTGTCTCCAACGAAGTGAAGCAAAAAACATCCTTCGATCTCAGTAGTGCAGGAATAGCACAAACATCTACAACAGAAGCATTACTTGCTGCCCTTGAGAAAGCTCAGCCTTTCTGTCTTTGCTTGGCCAATATGTTTTGGCCACCACTCAGATTATTTTTCTTTTCCGTACTAACAGAATGGATATTTCTCAAGACCTGAGAATAGGAAAATAAAACTTCAATAATAAATTATTAATTATTAATTAATATTTAAAATAATAATAATAAATAATAAATTATTCAAATATCTAACGTATTGTGTTCCCTGTGACTCTAAAAGTGTGGCAAATACACAGTACATACAAAAATGAAGCCTGCTATAATGTTTATTCATAAATCTAAGAACTGAGTACACACACCTTTTGTAAACTGTTTGTCTGAGACAGTATGGTTTACTACTTGCTAAAAGCAAAGGTTTTGCTCATTAGTTCCCTACAGAAAACAGTAGATGGTCTTATACCAAGTTAGTTATCTAAGCCTTTTAGATGACTAGATTAATGTGAGCTAACGATACTTTGGAAAACAAAATTAAAAAAAAATAATTATCTGAGTATGTGCTCTGTTAAAAAAACAAAAAGTGTGTCTAAAGCATGCACTTTCTGTAAAACACATATTTAGCTGAAGCATAATTTTTTCTTCAATTTTTGAGAGGCTGTAGACAACATAGATGCAAAGGCTGCAGTCTTGGGATTTAAATCTGTCTACTAGAGATCTAATGATTGAGAGAACACTTCTCAGAATATAATTTGCATTAATAAACATGATATGTAACTCCACTTAATTTTTATCATGATTTTATCATGAAAAATATCTTCAGTTACTGCAAGATGATGTTTTGATTCACTTAGACGTGTGACAGCTTTCAGGGGCTAAGGGTTGCCTACATGCATTTATTTATTTATGGCAATATGAGAAAGATAACCAATAATATTTCTATTTCATATGTCCCTCAACAAAAGATAAACATACAATCAAGATTTATAATCTGTGCCTAAAAGCTTAAACTGAAACTGTGCTCATTAAATATATATATGAAAATTGTCCACACCACTTTCAGAAGTCTTTCTTCAGTGCTTGAAAAATCAATTGTTTTACTTTATTAAAAAAATCCTTCCTGTAAGCTTTTAGCTAGGATTTTCAAAACACCTGGGAGACTCACCATCATAGTACCATTAAAATGCAGCCTCTTTGCCCGCTCTGAAATTCTTAGACTGACCTTTCGTAACAAGCCTGAGAAGCTAGCACTCATCCCTTTTCCTGGTGACCTTATTAACATTACTGTAATATTTGGCAGCTGTAAGGTGAAAATGAACCTTCTCATAACCCTATACGTGATATACTCGGACAGCACAGACAACCTGGGGCAGACAGCAGTTTCCCACACAACACTGGGTGAATGTGAGCATTCAGTACAGTAAATATAGTGCCCCTCCTTATTGCCTCAGTCACTGACAACAATTGGTAATAAATAAACCATGATTGCCATAAAAGATAATCAAGATCATGAGGATTGTTTTTAATCAAGAGACAAAAATAGCAACAGATATTTGATTTTCACAACTTGCGTTTATTAAAATCCATTATTTTCCTGGATTTTTAGCCTCTTTGAAATGGTATTATTCTTTCTAAGGTACCTGAAGGGTATCTGTCTCCATCAAGCTGCTGCTGAGGAGAATACCTTATGACATGTTACTAGACTATGGAAACTCAACACCATTTGTAAGAGGAAGGAAAGCCCTGAAACAAATACTCTCATACAGATTTATTAGTTTTATTTCTTTCAGTGCTGAACCTTTGTGTTTATTAGCCTCTTAGGGCTACACAAGCAACTACAGAGGGAATTTTAAAATGATAAAATTTTCTTTTAACAAAATTTACCACACAATCACCCAAGAAAATCTGATTTTTTAAAGATTTACTATCTGGGTATTGTCACTTGGAAAAAGCAGTGGCTGGAACGATGCTTTAAGGTCTTCCACGTTCCTTTTCACCTCCAAAAGTTTTTGTACAAAAATGTAAACGTTCACTGGCCTTCAAAGCAAATTCTATTCCATACTTTGGGAATTTAACCATTCAAGCCAGTAAACCCTGTATGGAGAATGAAGCTGTGGACAGCTCTCTCTGAATATTAAGGATTTTATTTGACAATAAACCAAAAGATTATAATATATTCCATATGCAAATAACCGTCACCCTTAGTGATAGAAGAATAAACTATATTCACCCTTTTTTCATCAGTCACTGAATTTAGTTTTGTTTTTTCTCAATGATAAGGCTAATACCGACTTGATTCTTAGTGTTAGAAATCTGATCTTACAGGTCAGGTTATATAGCTCTTGTCCTTTTTAATGAAAAACAAAGCATTCCGTGAACTCTCTCACCAGAACTATTATTATTATTATTATTGAACTGCACATTTTGGAGATCCCAGTGACTGGGATTTTTTCCCATACACAGTGCATAGCTTACTGATAATTAGACAGTTTAACACCTACCCTTTAATTATCCTTTTAATCCACCACAAAAAAAGTTAATGCAAGCATTATTTTTAAAAAAGGTGTGTTCTCACGGAGAAACAACAAAATATTTCTGCAATGCCTGTTATTAACATCAAAAAAGCCTTTGCAACACTCAAAACCCATTGGGTTGGCCAAAACAAAACAACTTACAGCTATCAGAGCCTGGAAATCCAGGAAGGTGGAGATATCTCACACAGGCTCTTACACCCAAATGGTCTAACCTGCATGAGGCTATATGAGCTAGATCCGCTCATCAGGTAGTCCTCTGAATGCCTTATTTAATTACTCAACATCAACCTTTCATCACTCCTTAATTCAAATTCACTGGTGTCACAATGCTGAAAACACAAACTGACTTTCCTAACGTAAGGAATGTAATAATTCCTAATATGTAAGATAAGATGCTAACAGAAGCAACTTCCTTGGTAGACATACTAATAATATGGATGTTTGATGTATATGTTACTGAAACTAATACAATTTTTAGAAGGACCTTCCCAAAACATGATTATTTCCTATTTGAAGACCCCCATAACTAATTGTTACTGAAAGTTCACTATAATCAAGAAATATCTTGACCTTGCAGAGTCTGGTAAGCTACAGCCATGGTATGCAAGCATCTCCAGCCCAAGCTCAAAGCACTGAGTTTATCTACTGATAGGTTGTGGATAAACGATGATATGTCAGAATGCATGCAGTCATTGTGGCACTGTACCCTCCTGGGCTTCCAGCCTAGCAGGGCTTCTTAAAGGAAATCTAGGATGCTCTGTCAAGCTTTTAATTTAGGATCCCCTGTGGTAAAGTAGAAGAAATACTATGTTTTCCTCCTCTTTCCTGCTGGCATAAGGATTCAGTCTCAGAAGGTTGTTTATGGGGAAGTTCAGAGCAGAAGCAGAGATTTGGGGTATGTGCCTCAAAAAAAGCAGAGTAAAGCATAACAGCCCAGTTTCACACGCTGCACCACAGTGAAGGGGAACACATAGCTTTCCAGAAAGATGGGTTACATCTCCCCAGGGAACCTGCCAAAATTGGCATGGATTTTATGTAGCCTTAGCGATCTGGAAGTCAGCAGTACAATGTCGTTTTATTTTATTCCCTCATGGGGCATGGAGTGCACAAACAAGAGGCCTTGTGTACACCTAGCAATAGGCTTGACAGCGTTAGCTTCTGGTTAAGGAGGCTGTGAGACTCTCTTAAGCCTCATTAAGCCTTCAGTTTGTGCCAACAAATACGCCAGCCCATGCCAAATGTAAAACTGCAGTGTAAAATCTCACCTTTTAGTAACTGGAATGAAATCAATTTTCTATTTTCCCTCTCACTCCCCGAAATAAATAGTTAAATAAAATGATGGTTTTGCTTAAAGCATCAAATGGAAATGGCACCCTTTTACTTAGAGGTAACTTGTGATCAGGTGAAAAAGTAATCTGCACATATAAATTTAGAGAGAGACTGTACCTAACATTGCTACTGTTACAAGGAATGGTTATACATTTTAAAAATGTAAGTGGAATCAGACCTATCTGCAAAGTTACAAAAAATAATTTTTAAAAAAATCCTTCAGCCAGAAAAAAAGCTTTGTTTTATTTCAGTTTAAATATTTTCCTTTTAACTTTGCACTGACTAACCTCTCTACTATGTACCTTATTAGTAGAAATTATTTGAAAAGATTTAGTTAAAAGGTATCAGGTTTCATAGGAACCTAATAATTTTGACTGTTGTTTTTGTGGCCTTATTTCTGATCTTTTAGTGTAAAGAAATGGAAGAAATAAATGTAATATTTTTATAGTTTACATAGTACCTGTGGAAAAAGTATGCATATTGCTTTTCAACTCTGCAAGCCCACAATGTGACTACTTGTTTAATTTTATGTATGGCAAGAGAACTAATTAAGTCTGAATATATCCTTTCAAAACTTCAGAACGAGTCACCTTTGCACTGTCGATATTCCTTTTCTTTGAAGAAATCTGTATTGATTCCTTCTACTTAACGGGGTAAGATAAGAGAGCTGTTAAAGCATTTTGCCACTGCTCGTGCAGCGTTCAAACTAAACACCAAGCCTCAGCCAGCTCTCAAGTGATGCTGATTATAAATGGGTATGTGGTCATTTGGCCATAAGCAGCCAGATGTGCTACTAGTCAGTCCCTTGTGTGCCTTAACCACATGGGGCCCAAAAAGCTCAGGTGGACCTTTTGACCTTTTCTTTATCTCTTTAGCTCTTCTTCATGCATGAGAAGTCTGCACTTTTTTTTAATGCTGTTACAATGAAATTTGGCTTTTTCTAGAAGGAGTTAATAGGCTTACAAGGACTGGAAATCACAGATGTGCGCACTTGCTAGCTTCTGAATCTATCTGAAAGGGGTTTAATGGCATTGTTATAAAAAAAAAGTGTGAAAGGAGAAAATAGATTTACAAGTGCTCATAAAATCACAGGCTAACTAATTAACAAGATCACTTGGAGGATAGGGAGGAAGGGAGTTAGATAGATAGTACAGGCTGAAACAGGAGCCCTCTTTGCCCAGAGCTAAAATGTATAATTTGGTAGAAGGAAACTTAACTGCTGTTTGGAATGACAGTAAACAACATGGATATGTCAACAATACCTAAATATGATCTGGTTTAAATATACACCTTGAATACTTTTTGGTATATTTGCTAAATGAGTTGAAAATGGAATTTAAGCATCACTGGATTGAGATTGTGCAGTCTTTTATAAATAGAAATAATAGCACCAAGGTGAAGTCTTTGGAGAATCAGGCCCAGAGGTAGCTCTAGCATGTTTGAAGAACAATTTGTCTCCTTGAGCAGCTCAACACACACATTAGGAACAGTAAAACACTCAATAGCTCTTTGTGAAGGGGACCATGTGTTGATAGGAAAAGACATACCAGTTAACAGTTGACCTTAAGCAGAGCGTTCACATATGTCAGTAGATGAGCCCTCATTTTACAAGACACACAGAACCCCTAAAATCCTGGTAACTCGTAGACATTAAAAAGATTACAATGGAGTATTAACTGGCTTTTGATCTTGGGGCTTTTTAAAAGTTGTACTGAAAGGGGAATCACTCATGACAGAGTGTTGTTTTATTAAAAATATCAAAAAGTATCAGAGAATTTTTCATCTTTGATTTGCAACTTTGAAGAATGAGGGAGGGGCAGACCCACTAAGGTGTGGGCAGCTGCCAGTTTTGTGCAGAAGGAATGTGTTTTCCAAGCAAAGGCAAACACACGAAAGTCACTTACTTGTGTCTGGCAAAACGTATTAACATGGGCCCATGGCACATTCATCAACCCAACATACACCTCAAGGTTAAGTGCATTTTTATTGAAGCTTTACGTTATGAAGAACAGACACTATTAAAATGCTGATTTTTTTTTTTTTTTTTACTTACACAGCTATTGTCATGATGAAATCATACCACATTCCGCAATAGAAGCCCCACTCCAAAACAGAGCAAAAATATGTCAACTTTTTCCAAGCTGCAGTTGCATAGCTATTCCAAGTCTTGCCAAATAGTCCAGTATTGAGAATCCTTCATTGAGATTCATGCAGGACCACCCACACCCTCCGCTCAGCCAGTCTCACTAGGCTGTAGACAGTTCTAGGCATAATTTTCAGATTATTCCTCCACTTAACTCACTGTAAACCTGCAGTAACTTTTCTGAAGTCTGTATAGGTATTTCAATAAAAACATGGAAAAGCAGGCTTCTTATTTTTTAATAAGTAGTGTGCAATTTTAATTTACTGGTCATCAACTTTATCCCTTTATGTAATCGAAATTTGTGGGGTTTATTTCAGATGCCACAAATACTGCTACTCTACAGAACTTTCCAGAAGATATTTGCTTTTCCAAATACTACCATGTTCATTTCTGCTTATTATTATCCTGTCCAGGCTTTGCTCTCATTTTTGGTCCCGAAACCAAAGGACAACTTTGGCAAGCATGGAGACACGTAAAGACAGGCCAGCTGGGTTTAAGATTACTGCAGCTGAGTTAGCCACATCAGATGGAAGTCAGTCTTCTCCGTGTCTTGTCTATAAAGAGCTTGTGTGTAACAGCTCTGTGTTGTGCAAACTGCTCTCCAAGAGCTGTAAACTGCGTGCTTCCAAGCCTGTACAGTTACAGAGAGTTTAGCCTTTTGTTTCTTTCCAAGAGACATGGGAGAGGGTCCTCGCCACATCGCCTAAGGCTGCACAAGCTCAACCCGTCTCACCCACTAGCCTGGGTGCACACAGTGGCTTTGACATTGGCACTCAGGATGGTTTTGTCTTCCAGATGTAGGAGTGCAAAGCTTTTGGTTGCCAAGTATGACATTATTTTTGAGATGGAGCAAGAAAAAAACCACACCCGTGAAGTCAGAAAAATTCCACATAATTTTACTTCTTCTGGGAGCAGTATATCTTTTCATTGTAATCTCTCATTTTCTCTCGCACTCTCTTTTCTAGTGGACCAGCAATCATGTCACTGGAGGAATGGCTGTGCTTTCTCCCAAGATGCTCAGTCACACAGAGAAATGTTCCAAGTAGCTATCAGACTAACTGGCCAGCTGAAGTCCTGACTGTATGCAGACACCAAAATTCTTTGATCCAAATTTAAAGAAAGATATGAGAATTGGAAGAAAGTGATTTATTGTAATTGTCTGTCTGAAAAACTAAGTAAATCTGAAGCTAGTGCTATTCTCCAAGTCAGAACTGGGCAATAATGTGAGACTTGTGAGCTGTTCTCCCAATTTGTTCATCTTCATCCCATTTACCACAGATTGACCTCTGGGAGAAGAATGAGGTCTGAGTGGACTTTTCATTACTTTTGCATCTCATTCAGGCTGTTATTTTTGTGATAAAAGCAAACTTTTTTAGGCTTATGTTTGAATATCTGACTATTTACTTTCTACAAACGCATGGCGGATGGTATCAGGGGGGCATTTCTGAATACTGGGGAGGGAGAGAGAAGTGCAGGGAGAGTGTAAGTAAGGTTGAATTAAAGGTAGGTTGCTTTACTGCTAGAATTGTCTTTTTTTGCAAGTTTACCTTTCTGTTTCAGAGTATAATGTATTTTGTACATTTACTGAGGTAGCCTGTAGACTGTGAAGACGTAATTTGCCCTTTGCAAAACTGAAAGAGGCAGCTACTCCCCAAATGTGTAGTTTTGAGGTGTTAATGCATTTTCATTGATGTACTGACAACCCTACCTCTGAATTGTAGTGCAGGACTATCAAATGTTGAAAAATAATTAACACATTAAATAATGGCAGTATAATAGTAGTCTCTTAACTCCTCTTCTGACTGAAAAGGCTCCTCACATCAACTCACATGCGCAGTCTTTCTTTTTCTCTCCAAACATACTGTCACTAAGCTGCAGAATTACTCTTGTTGCCAGAGCTAATAAAATCTCATTGAGAAAACACAGCTCAACCACTGAAATATTTCATTATGGTTGCTGCAATAAAGTAAGAACCCACTTCACTGTGGTGAGGCAGAGGAGCCCTTTTCATTACATCCCTTTCTCTCCTTCAAAGAGCAATCTCTCCAGCGATTCAGCCCATTTCTGTGTGTCTGGGATTGGCATTGCTGCCCTTGCTGCAGTAATCCTTGCTTTTACTGATGTCACCAACTTTAGCTGTAATTTTAGCCATGCCACTTTATCCACAGATCTCCTTAAAACATATTGGTCCTTTCTTCAGCAGTCACTTCTCACCCCTACTCTGTATAAAAAAGGGCAACTTAGCATATGCAGGCTTGGTTACAGTTTCATTATTATTATTATCATCATCATTTTAATCAAATTAGGATTAGCTATCAAGCAAACATCAGGCATAAAGAGATCAAGCTAAATCCCAAGTGCTTAGCTTTGATTAATTCTTCAGTAAAATAATGTAAAATCTACTCAGCTATGAGCTGATGAAGGCTTGGAGGGCAACATTTCACATTTAAAAGAATTTCATTAATAAATGAATTTCAATGGCCTGGTGAATTAAAGGGTGGTATTTTTATACACAGACAATTACTGAATACAGAGGGATGCTTATAAAAGAAGCCAAGTTGTCTGTAGCAAAAATAAGGAAACAGGTATGTGGGACGGTGTGTATCACATACAACTTGGAAACTATTGCTTCCTTTTTTAGTGTGTTTTCTTGTTTCCTATCAGTATCAGTATGTCAGTCGATGGTATGCATATACATGGTGTTATACACTCTTGTCTATACATCAGATAATCACCTCTATATACCAAGTCTAGAAAGTTAGCAAGCTCTGCTTTACATCTGGGAAGGATAAAAGAAACACTTATTCTTGCTCCACTATGTAAGAAAACAAAGCAGCTGGAGGTCAACAAATGGCATCCTGCCTTCAGTGAACCTTCAATGAACCCCTAGTCCAACATGATGCCAGAAGGGTCATTATATTGGAGATAACGAACTACCAAAACAGCCAGCCACACTCAGTTCCACAGCTCTTTCACAACTGTATTTATTCAAATCTTCTCTTGATATTACAATAGTAGAATACTTCTCCACAATATTCTTCATTCCTTTTCCTGTTTTTCTTTGTTGTTCTCTATGGTTAAATTACCCTTTGCAGCCTAATTTAGACTCTTTGATTAAATTTGATTTTGCATCCAAGAGGCCACCCAGCCTTTTGCACTGACAGGAAGCAAGCTGCTTTCTGGACGTGGGTGTTTGGGATGCCTCCTGAAGCCAAGGCAAGTTTGGTTTGTGAGTAGAGCAAAGGTCAAGCCTATCCTTAAATATTTTCCTGTTGTTTTTTTCCATTGTACATTTTTCTAATGTATTAAAGCATTCACTCTCATCAGAGGAATAGCTGTGTCATTTCATCAGATTGCACACAAAGATTTTTTTATTTTTTTTCCCCCCAAATTACTGTAATACCACAACCTGCTTCACTGAACACAGGGTTTGGCCACGTCCCCCTGGGGACTTCTGAGATTAGACACAACTGGAAATTATTAATTTCATCATCAGTGTTCACTGTTTGTGTGGCTGAACACCTAGGATTGCTGTAAGTACTTTCAATATTAAATGAATTAAGACTTAGGGCTTTTTTTTTAATGTCAACTTTAAAACCAAAATACTTCCAGGTATATCTGCAGTGAAAATAATTTTATTTAAGCTTTATTTCTGTACAGATTTGGAAGATGGAAGTGGGTCTGTCACTGTTAAGATGTCATTTGTGAGATGTGGCTGTTCCTCCCGCTGGCTCAGTGGGAACAGGAGTGCTGTGCTCAAGCCCTGCAGGGTGGGTAGCATGCTTGCTGTTTCAACACACAGAACGTAGCCATATTTCACTCTTTTTCGCGCCACGAAGACTGACACAAAGAGTAAATTTAGGAGCACATTCCAGAGTTGCATGCTACCATCAATCTTCAAGTGATCACCAGCTGGTATTTGGGTGCACAATAAAAGTCATGTTTAGTGGGCTAAGCATAGCCTGCTGGATTAGAGTCCACTCAACTCTAAATCCTATTCTGCTGGCATTTTGCTTTTTTTACTTAAAACATGTCACATAAACTCTGTGAGTTACATATGTAAAGTGGAGGTAGAAGTTTGGTATTCATTTGACTGGGTTGTTTTTGGGTTGCACTTGGTAGTGTACAAAAAAGCCTTTGAAATTAAAATTAAATAGCTGGAAGAAGTTATTTCAAGTGTGTTTCACATGCAAGAACAGAGGTTTTTTGTTTGTTTGTTTGTTTGTTTTAAGTCCAGACTCTTCAGACTTAATAAGCTCAGCCAAAACTCTGGTTTGGATTTAAGAGATAACTTTTATGCTTTTCTGTTTAGATTTCATCTGAAAGGGAAGCCATTTAAGTAAATAAACCTTCTGCAGTCACTCACTCCATGTTTAAACTAGACTTGCCATATTTATTTGACAGGATGACCACTTAATATTTGGCAAAAAGAAGGAAAAAAAGGATAAGAATTCCCCCTCTTGCATTTCCACAGATACAACACGCCTCCCTCCCTCCCCCTGATGAAACATACTTGTTCATATTCCACTGTGTTATGAAACATGTCACAATTACAACACTACTGCTTTTAGATAATGGCAGGCTCTAATAAGAGTGGTCTATTAATGCATCTGTATGTGCTGAACATCAGCAAAGAGAAAAAGGAATATAAATCATTGCTTCCAGGTAAAAGGCAGAAAAGTCAAGATGAGTAACATGTTCTGATAAAGTACTACATGGATCTCTTACACGTTCAGCATAGAAATAGCAGGTTCAAGGAATGAAGGACTCAAACAGCAATCCAAAACTGAAGGGTATTTAGATTCCTGACAGATTAAAATTGGCATACTGCAGGTATAGAATAGGAATCGGTAGTGGCCAGTAAGGGATAGAAATCAAGCACAGTCAACCACTTATCTCTGTAGTAAACTACTAAGTGTAGCAGAGGATGCTGCAAGTGCCCTCAGTATATAACTCTATGTCCTTGACCCTGAAACAAAATAAAAATTGCACTAAATTTAAAAGCAGAATTCATAGATTGTGTCCTTTGTGTATGCACTGCAATCGTGGCTATTCATTTAAAGCATGATCTACAAGTATCTAGAACAAAGGACATTTGTTTCATGATCAGAACAGGGAACTATAAGTCAAAACTCCTGGGCACTTGCTCTCTGACCTTGAACAAATCTCTCACCCTCCATTTATGTCAGTTTAACCATCTGCTGTATGTTTATAACAACACTTACCTGTCTTTCAGAATTACTATCAAGTTCAGCTAATGTATGTTTGCTAAAAAAATACAAAATGAAAGGCATTTTTATGTTCCAGGTATTATTCTAATTCATGTTCCTCCTAACCATTTAGGCTTAAATATATAAATAAATGCATAATACATTTAAATCACTCCATTTTACAGGTACACATGCTTTAGTGTTTCTGTGTCATATAAAGTAACACTGCTTAATGCACAATCCATTTCAGCTCCATTAAATAGATAATGTCATGAATTCTATTGTAGCAGAAAGGAAATCTCTACCATGTGATTGTGACAGAGTAAATAGAGACAGTTCTGAATAGCTTTTAATCTGAATTTGTTTGCTAAAGGCATGTTAACTTCGCTAGACTTGCCCATGAAGAGGAATGCCAAACAGTGACCTTTTGAACTCTTAACTTGAATGCAAAATCTTTTTAACAGGTTTAAGTCTTTTAGCTGGTGTTTATTTAATAGGGCTTTCACTATTATATAAGACGCATTTTGAGTTGGTCCCTTAAATAGCTTCACCTTCATAGCATTTTAAGGTATACTTCAACTGTTTATCAGTTATAAAGTTTTACCTTTGTTAAACTGAAGTTTCATAGCTACTCCTCTTCCTTGGCTCTGTTTACTATTCAGTGCTGGGTTAATGGGTGGTTCACTGTTGCTGGAAGTTCCTAGAAGCAGGGGTCTCTTGCATCAGATATATACTGAGTGTAGAATAAATAATTTCAACTTATTTTTATGTATTTTTGGTGGCACTCTATTGTAAAGCTGGAATATTACCAATTATGCTACAAACTGGAGATTTGTGCTACAAAAGTTATCAAATCTACTCTTTCTATGGGAATATCATTAGCCTGAGAATTTCAACACTTTACACAGCCCTGGGTTTTATTGTCACTGACCAGTAATCTGTTGAGCTGCTTTTCCACTGCATTGCTAAAAATGTTCCAGACTGGATACCAATAAAATCAACAGAGAACCACTGGCATAAAATGTGGTTAAAGAATTAGGAATCAATTCTTAGCTCTCCAACCAACTGTGAGAAATGCAGTCTCCAAATTTACCAAATTTACCAGTTGGCTGCAAGTAAAATTTCAAAAACTCTTGAAATATGAGCTCAGGGTGAGAAATGACCTAGAAGTTCAGACACTTGTGTTCTATTCCTGCTGTTAACACTAAGTTAGAGTGCAGAAAATAATTCTTAGAAATGTGATTCTTAGCTTTGCAATACCTGTCTGACTCTCTTTCTGGTAGAGCAACTCTAAAGCAGAACTGAGGAGAGCACAATTATACAGCTACTTGCAGGAATATTTTAGGCATTGGCCTTCTGTCATTTTTTACAGCTACCATACACCATTTGGTGCAGGTTGGTAAGGCCTGACCAGGCTCTCCAAAGAATTTATGCAAAGAAATTATTTTGTTCTGCATGCCAATAAACCTCAGGCAGCCACCTCCACCTAGCCAATGCAAAGAGAAACACTGAGCAGGACATGCCCAGTAGTAGAGTTTTCATCTGTGAAAATTTCTGAATATGAGCTAGGCTGGATTTTCCTGAATGAATATTCTGAATTTAGGCTCTTAATTCCCACCTACATGCCAGTTTAGGTATGCAACTGGTGTATTGAATATGTCCCTGGTTATAATTCCCTGCTGGACTATACTTCCCTTACTCAAGCTTCGTGCATGTCACAACTATTGTCATCTCTTCTACCAGTAACCTCAGTACAGCAATGACACTTTATATTCCAAAATAGGTCTACCAAAAGAATTCACCAATACCTGATGATTTCATAACAAAGGAAACATTCTGGAGTCCAGTGAAAAACATTTTGCCTTTCATACTTCATTCTGGTTTACGTGCACTGCAGTGAAATGATCATGCAGCTACGGTATTGTTATGCTCAGAAGTCTTAATTCCTGAGCCTGATCACAGGAGGCAAAGTGGGCTGTCCCGGACTTGTCACTACCTATCAGATGACCTGTTCCTTTATCACATGAAATCAAGGCACGATAGTCCAGAAACATAAGAACATAGAACAAATAATTAATGATTTACAACTTGCAAGACAAAGTACACACAAAGAAGTTCATCCATCAGTGTTCCTCATACCAAATGAATTGGTCACAAATCCTGCACTGCCAGAAAATACATCACCTTCTTCAGGCCTAAAACATGACAAGACAATTAGGACCATGTACTTTAGGCTTGGATATAAGAAAAGGGAAACCTTAGCAACCCATGACTATTCTGCTGAAGAAGGGACAAATAACATAATTGTTTTCAGGGGTTTAATAATTGTATTCTGGATGATTAACTCAGACTAGATGTTAACGTTTAGAAGACAACACTAGAAGTACTTGAATTTCCTCAGTATGATAAAAACACAACTTTGCCTCACTGGTAGCTCAAGAAACAAGTGTAACAGTGACAGTAAAAAAAACAAAAACAAAAACAAAAACAAAAAACCAAACCAGAAAACAGTTAACCAAGGGGTTTTTCATTTGTATCAATGATTGAATTTCGGCCACTGAAATAAAAAAGATCTAATCCCTCATAAATATATTGAACTCAATTGTAATTGCAACAAAAACCTCCAAGCAGGACAAAAAATCACTGACACAAGTGTGATAAATTAACTGGGATTTATCATGTTAGAAAGCAAGTGACACCATGAGGACAGGAAGGAAGAAAACACAATATCTGCAATTGGAATACATTTACATTCTTTCCCTGATAACACTAAATGCCACCTAATATCCACCTGCCCATCACACACTAAGCCAATGCAAATCAAAGGTCCTGAAAACACTATTTATAGAAGCAACCAGAATGTGACTTTTCATAGGTGCAAAAAAATAATCATGTGAATAGATGTCTGCAAGCTCATTCAGGCTGCATATTACAGATACTTCGATGCTGTTTACAAAGAGCGTTGTGCAGATCATATAATTAATACAGTTTTTCTCCGTCAGTTCTGCTTTCCTTTCTCCAGGTCTCTAATAAGGCAAAGGACTATGCTTTTGGCTGGTATGAACTTGTGCACATCAGCTGAGATGAGAGACAGTGCAGGGCCAAGTGTGAACTATAGTATGTTTCCAAACATTGGTAAACATTTCTTTTTCACAATCATAAAAAGCAGTTGCTAAAAGACAATTTGTGTGCTCTGCCTTGGCCCCCAAATTATTCATATCCTGCAAAAATTCTGCTTCAAGTAGCTGACACCAAAAATCCATTCTGTTGTTCATGTATGGTATTTTAAATATCTGACATGGCTATTTATCACTATCGTATTATTTTAATTAAAATAAGACTTATCAATTACATTAATTAATAGTGGGAGTGTGTGGATGTGTGCTTAAGAAGTGAATATAGAGTGTAATTTGTTTGAACTGGTTTTTCTACTGTAATGATACTGTTACTCAGGAAACATTAGTACATTAGTACTTGGCTAGATTTAATTGAACAAAGGAAACTATGTCAATAGCCTTGGGAAAAGCATTCTAATCAGAAATGAGCAAGTATTTAAACAAAGTTGCCTCAGTACTGAAAAAAAATATCATAGAAAAAGCACAAAATAGCTGCTGACGATTAAGATATGAGGGCATTAAAATGTGCTTTACCATTCTGGAACAGACAAAATATTAACAGTCTTTTGCTATACGTCAAGGTAAAAAGCACTTAATTATTGTGGGTGTGTATGTCAGAATACCACACTGTAATAAGAGACATGTTATTTTTGGTTCCATTTCATGACACAGCAGACGATGCTCCTACATCTTTTGTCTCTGTGAATTCACTAAGTTGACACATTTTCGCCTGTGTCTTGCCCCTAAAATTACAGTTTGACTGAGCTTTTATCTGGCATCACCCAGGCTTTTCTTACTGGAAAAACACATACTTCTGGTGACAAGGACCATTTAGATTAACGTGAGCTCTGCTGCTGGCCAGCTGTGTGACTGTGGGCACACCATTTAATTTGTCTATTTCTCCTTCTGGCCTTGGTCTATCTTGTTTATTTAGATTCTAAACTCCCCAAGATGGGGCACGGACAGCTGCTGAACCTCTGTGCAGAAAGGCAGGGACTGCCTATTACATAATTTCAGTTTATTGCAATATCAGTGTATTAACAAAAAAAAAAAGGTTTTATAGTGTTTTAAATAATTTGGAAGTGGGTTCATACAAATACCTATTCTTTTTTAATTAATTTTTAAATAAATTTTTAAACAGTGCTTTGGGCTGAAAGATTTTAGGTTCCTAATTTGCATTTTGCTCAGTGTCAGAACAATATTCTTATTGGAAACTTGTCTTCAGGTTGCCTTCTGTCTGCTTCACACTGCTGGGAGATCCAGGATAAATATGTTATCATTGCTACTGAGTCACTTGACCACATTAAGAGCTCACACCAAAGCCAAATCCTCTGTGGACATTAGGATTACAAACAATCTTAGCATCATCTTCTGGATCAAATAAACAGGCAAGAAACACACAGGGAAGTGATAGGTAACAATTGCCTTTGAATATTAAACAAAAATATTTTCTGTGGCAGCACAAACCACAGATTCAAAGTCAGGATTGCCATTAAGTTACAGCAGACCTGCAAACTTTATATGAGGAGGAAAACCAAGGGCATTCTTCCAAAAAACAGCATCTTCATCACCCTTTCTGACTCAGGGAATACATGAGCAATTAAGAGGGGACTCAGGAGGTCCACTTTAAGAATTCCAGGTTATATGAGGGTAGAGACATAGTGTGCACTAGCCTTTTTTTTCCGTCAGTGAACTGAAAGCCAAAGAAGATGTGCTTGTCCACACAGTGATCAGGCAGTGTAGAAAGTCCTACAGTCTGCTGCAGGCATCTAGTTTGAAGTACTGAATTTAGGAGCCCAGTTTCCAGAAGCTCCACATATTCTCACTGAGAGAGAAAAAGCATAGGGTTAAACAGACCAGGGAAGTAGATTAGATCCTCTGAAGCTTCTTCTGAAGGAACCTGCCTTGATTTATTGAGTTGAAACAGAGGTCGAAAGAGACGAGGCTTTAACTCCGATTTACAAATAATTCTCAGTTTACTTGATCTGCATAAGAGCACACCTAATGGTGTTAATTTCCTGTGAAATCTCACAAGAAGTGGGAAGTACACCTCCTTGAATAAAAGATCATGGATATGTTTCAAAACACCTGGCCCATAGGTTAGTGCTTATGTACTCTTTCTCGCAAAATATTTTAAAATGCTGCAATGTCATGCACGTCTTTTGCAGGAATCAGTAGCAACATGAGACTAACAAACCGCAACTTTAATTAATAAAAGTTCCATCTTCCTTTTATGCTCTTCCAAAGAGATTACACACTTTCAGAAGTGATCCAGCCTCTGTGAGTCTTTACCCTTGTGCTCAGTCCTTTTGCAATCAATGGGGTTCAAAGATTCCACTGGAAGATTGGTGGCTGTACTTTCAGTAGGGCAAGGCTAAAAGACTTAAATAAACCAGGAACTTCTAAAGAATTCAGACAGGGTACAAGAAGAAAATAGGGGCAGATTTTAATCTGCCACACTTATAATATGGTTTACTCCAGTAAAATATTAATCACTTAAGAGTTTAACTGAAAACATGCAAGAAGTTCCACTAGGACTTCTCAGAAATGCAAGCTAAGCATCTTTAAATGCTCTGTTGGACCAGTTTTTAATTTCAAGTAAAAAAGAAAGTGAAGAAAGACAATCACATATGAGGGAAAAGAAAGAAAACAAGAAAGGAAATGAAAATATTGTGTTAGTTATTCCAAATGGAAATAGTGATGTCAGTGTTTTAAAATACATAGCAGTGTCTTACTGAAAGATGGGAAGTTACATTTCAGCTGGAAGTTGTAAATAAACACTGGGCTGCCACAATTATGTATTCCTATCCCAGCAGAGGAAATAATCAACAAGAAATAAGAGGGTTATGGCAAAAGCAACGAACAAAGAGAGAGCAGGAAATGGAGAAAATACCATTCGAGAAATAAGATTGCCAATACAACTGAAAACTGGTTTGCACACTGTTTTCTTCCTCCTAACCCAATGCAACCTTGCTCAGATGCATTTAAAGAACGGCCATTTTCAAGAGTCTTTCTAGGTTAAGGCATCCAAGACCATAACCTGGAAGAGTATTTACTGCCAAGGCCCACTTTCAATGTCCTGTAAGATCAAGGGTAGAATCTTGGCCTTTCCTTAATGAAGGGGAAAATCATTAGGGAGCAGAAATCCCCAAGGAGGCTGTATGTGGCAGAGCCAGGATCCCTTCTCAGAGCCCCAGCACAAGTTGGCTCCTCTGAAGCCTTTCCAACGTCCTTGGAGGGTTCAAGTACTCTGGCTGTGTACTTGCAAGGGTAGCAAATAAACAGCACATGCTTGAGGAGAAAAATGCAGAACCCCTTATTTTAAACAGCCATTAATGGCTTGTGGCTTAACTAAAAATAACAATGGCTGGAAACACAATCTGAATTTGTTTTTACTTTATGGGTTCAAATTGTGCTGTGCAGTGACCAAGATGTTAAATGAGATTCAGTCCAAAGAGGTTCAAATTTTACTGTCCTGGGAGAATAGGTTGGTTGTTTATCCCCAGAAAACCTGTCACAAGGAAGTTGGCTTTTATAAAGCCCACGCTAAAACACTGCACTCCCAGCCTTGACATGATATAAAATTAAGCTAAGACTCAACCACTGAGCCCATCTGCATCTCCTTCCTCCTAAACATGCCTCCCTTGTGTTTTTATAGCATATATTTCACTTGTATATATATTCACGTAATACCTACTAATAATAATGTTTGAGGAACAAAGGAGAGTTTGATGTGGGCAAAAAGAAGTATCTTTTAACTTGTAAACTTAAAGAAAAAACCCACCCAAACACAGCTATTCTAGAGAGAAATAAGCATGGAATCTAGCAACCCAATTTTCGGCACACAAGTCTCCAAGTACAGCATGTCAAATAGCAAAGGCTTGTTACTTCCAGAGCTTGTCACTGATGTCAAAGTCCATCGACAACTCTTAGGTTTTCAGACTTATCTGACATTTGTTACTCTTGCTATACTTAATATGCTTTGCACTGAACGTATACAAAGCTGTTTGTTATTTCTGCTTCCTATTAGTAGAGGATATATGTCACTGCATTAGAATGCTATTACAATGGATAAACGCATCACCACCCTGAAAACAAAAACAATAGAAAAAATAGGAAGAAAAGAAAAAGAAAACCCAGATGCACATCCGGAGAGGAAAAAGTTCTAAAGTTCCCTAAAAAAATATGTATTTTGGCCACATATGTATATCTTGGCGAGTCAATGTCCCAAATGCAAAATGTAAGGGTTTTGGCCCAAAAAGTCAAAGAATTTTTGAAACAGCCACTGGCATGTCCAATAGCAGAGATGTGTTTCAAAGAAAATTCAGACAGCGAAGAAGAAGGTATGTTTGCCCCTGTGTGCTCAGAAAGAAGCAGCAGGATATGCTGGTCTCCAGTTAACCCTGCCATCCTCCTTCACATCATCGAAGAAATGTGCATATTTTCATTGCTCTTAGAAAATCACTGCCTTGAGGAATATCATACAAGTCAAAAGTTCAGAGAAATCATTTTTTTAACAAACAAATATGCCTGACAGAGAATGAGAAGTGTTCGGAGCAATCTGAGTAGTGAGACAAATACAATAATTTTTGCCAAACACTGGCCTACACTGATAGGAATGAGCAGAATTGTGACTATATCTAATTCAAGAGCGTTTCTGCTAAAGGAGATATGGAGTTGAAGATTTAAGAAAGCAAAGTTACTGGTACTGCAAAGACCATAAAGCAATCACAGAAACTAGCAAATTATTTCTCATAATGAGCAAGAATAGAAGAAGATGACTCAATCTCTGTGAAATAAAACAATAAAACTTTCTCTATTCCTCCAAAATGAGGCCACTTGCTAAGATTCAAAAAAATTTGGTAATTTCTTCCTTGAAATCTTACTGTGAATGTCGATTCCCACTATTCTTCTATAGCTCAGCTAGAAGAAGAGCTGAACTCCCACGGGAAATGTGGTAGGACCTCCAGTTTGTTCGGAAGTGGTCTGATATTTCCTGAAGTTCTGTAATTTCAGAGTTACTTTTTCAGCCTCTCTACTCTGACACGAACTGAAGCATGACTTCAGACAAAGAGATAGTCAATTATCAACACTGAGCCTTACACAGGGGTTGGTCCAAGCCCATTAGAGACCTCCCACGTTTCTGTTCCTGAACACATCAGGCTCCACAGGCAGGGTCGTGTGAACGGTTCCCTCCCACACACCAGGGCACTTGCAGAGGGTGGGCAGGGCACGTCGGCCAAGGACTTCTGCAAGGGAGCATGCTTTCCAGAAAGCGCTCCTGAGCTCTTCCTAGGGTGCAACACCCTGGTCTCTCTGCAAGTTCATTTTCCCAGTGCAGCAGGACAGTCAGTGCGTCCTGGCACACATCACTCCAGAAGCAGCAGAAAACTATGACACGGAAAGAGTTGACCATAGGAATGAATCTCTGTATAAAGCACATGACTTAGAGGTACAGTATCAGTGGCAATAGAAAAACTATAGAAAAATCAGAAATGCAATAGAAAACATTGTTTTCAATATGTCAGGGAGACAGTGAATTGATGCACATTTGCCAGAGAAGGTGACCCTGAAGCCAGGCAGAAGGAGTGAGTCTGAGAAAGGACCGAGTACAGACGAAATGAAAGTTGGCCTTCAAACTTGTGTTTATCAGCAGCAAACTAAATCTTGACTGTATTGAGGCTCTTCCCATCAGTGCAACTGACTGGGCTGTAAAAACAGGCCACATACTAATGAGGTTTTAGATAATGTTTCCCAGCATAAATGTTCCACAGAAGCTTCATTTGTTGCCTAACACTGTGTGGGGAAATCATAAATACTAGTTAGAAATATATGGGTCTTTATGGACTCATAATACATTTGTATCTGTTACACCTAGGATTAAGCTGTGTACAGCTAGACCTGCAGGCTAAATAACAGTGGGTTTAATTAATTTGTTAAAGCCATATAAAGTATTCAGCTTTCTAAGTACAACAATTCAATTCATCCAGGCTGACTGAATACCAATAATTACCTAACAGCAAACCTAGCTATGAGACAATGAAAGCATTCAAATAGCAAAAATTACATGTAGCCATTAGTTAATATGGTAAAACTAATAAAGCAAGTGTTCACAGCGCAAAAAAGTGATAGTATACAAAAATAATAAAATGCATGTATTGCACTTGATAAATAAACTTCTTGTCTCTCAAAATTATTTCCTTCTCCCTCCAGGGGAGCACACAGCCTCACAGCCATTGTCCAGGAACAGCTGTAATCCTGCTCACTACAGACATCCAGGGAAAAAGCAAAGGAATTGTCTTGCTTAATTTTTGGAGGTTTTAATCTTGGGTGGGAATGGCCTGCCTGACCAGACTGAAATACCTTTCTGTGATCAGATCAGCTGCTTCAGCATAAAACTTACTGTCCTTTCTTTGTAATTGCACTTAGGAGCAGAATATGATGTGAACTATTCACGTGGATACCATTCATTTGTTTTCAGTAGGTTCCATAACGCAATTTGGTGGAAGGCAAGGAATTGGACTACACCTCCAAAGAATCAGGTTAGTGCTCCCAACCTTCTTACATGCCTTTTTGAGTACTAGATTTACAAATTTAGATCATGTATACAAAGCAATTTACAAAGTAGTAACCAGCATTTATGTTGCAGCAGGTAATAAAACAGTAACATGCAGTAACACTACCCCAAGGATCCCAAGCCGCTTTAATTAAGACTTAAATCATAGCCTGGAGAAGAGTGAACACAGTACAGCAAACAGATCTCTCAACAACAAGCTCCAGGTTCAAGGGAATAGCTGTTTCACACCACACAGCAAATAACACTCAACCTTGGGGATGAGAATAAAGGTGAATACTGAAGCCAAACAAAGCTGCAGACGGTAGGTCAAACAAAAAAGTCAGAGGCTTAGATTTGACACAGCTCTGTATGGGCTCACACTTTATATCGGAGTCTTCAAACTTTGCTAACCTGGCTTCTGTTTAACAATTCACCTAAGGGATAGCACCTGCAACAGCACAAAGCCACCAAACTTTGCTCTGGCTCTACTGATTTAAGGGATGGTCAACCTCTGAACCATCAGCCAGACTGCAGCGGCAGCAGCTGGGTGTGCCTGGGTGCAGATCCAGCTCCAATTAAATCCACAGCCTCAAGAGCTGGCAGCATCCTTGTGCAAACCAGAGCAGCTGCAAAACCAAGGTGGAGTGATGTCTCAGGCTGTCTGCAATGCACATTAATTTGCTAAGCATGGAAAAATAGACTGTGCAATATTTACAGTTAAAAATGTTTTGACATTGAAGACAGAGTTCTGAGGCTTTTGAGTATCTACTTGGAAGCCTGTCAGTAATACTGGTTTATAGTTCATGTCATCTGCCACCTATCCAGATCTAGATACATAAAGATACCCAGGTACAAAGATTTGGAAAACCTTGGCTGGTGCTCTCAGCCATACTTGTCAAGACTGAAAATAAGCATTGCAGAGATCAGCCTTCATGATGAACACTAGTAAGTTGGTAAAATGCTTGGGAAAAAATGTGTGCTACAAATAAGCAAAATGACACCACCACCCCCCAAAAAACCCCAAAACAACAACCCAAACAACCCAACAAACAAACAAACAAAAAACAAACAACCAAAACCCCAAACACAACACCCAAAACGAAACAGAAACCACATTAAAAGGAAAATGCTTAATATGTCAATGGATCAATTTTAATAGCTAATGCTCTGGACATTCAGATTTTTCCTCATTTGTTCTCTTCTATTGCTTGGATTTGTAATAGGTACACTAGCTGCACAGCACTCAGACCAAAATACATATTTATATGCTAACAGTGCAGCAGATTATCAACAAGCACAACCTGCAGCAGAATAGTTTTAAATGGTATAACTTGTGCATGTGGACACAGATTTCTATTACATTGGAATAATCTGTAACCATTAACAAATATCTGCTGCTTCTCACGCTCAAAATAAAAGTGGAATCCTCAAAAAGTCAGAGGCCTGGATGTTTGGAAAAGGTTTTTTGGTCTTTTAATGTTGTAATTCATTAAAAAAGGCCCACTCATCACCCTTGAAAAATGTCACGTCCTTGGAAACCTTTTTAAACTAACCTTTCGAAACAATGATGACAAAGAAGTAGCATATTTGTTATTATTCACTGGTCTTTTGTAAGGCAGTATTCAACCAAAAATAGCACGTTAAGCCTCTACAGCTACCGAGCACAGAGAACCCACAAAAACCTTGGGAGTATTTTTCTTATTTTTCAGTGTCAGCAAAAAAAAGGCAAGCAAACAAACAAAGGGAAAACTCTCCAAAGAAGCTAAGTCTATTGTTGTACACTTGACTGCGCTGTGAAGATGTTCTATATTTGTGTGTTGAACTTCTTTAAAACTTAACCAACAATAAGGAATACTGAATGATTTAATGGCCATGTGAGTTTTTTCTGTCCTGTGCATATAATTGACTGAAGCTGTGTTGCCTGGTTGAAATATGAAGTATAATATGCCCCATAGAAATAGAGAATCTAATTGTCACCTGCCAGTCCTCTGTGATAGTCACAATACTTGCTAATTAACTATACAGAAAAGGTCAGGGAAGGAGGCATCGGAAATGAGATTCTTGTGGTGAGGTTCTACGTACAACTCGGTTTGACCAAAACAACTTACATCTGGACAAAATTAGCACTCATACTGCAGATTCTTTGAACTCTGAGATAGTGGCCAAAGTGGCTTGGATGTAAATACATGTATGTGTGTATATATAAATACAGACGCACACGACTCAAAGAAGCTTCCAACCAAGCTCTCCGTAGGGCTAGTCACCAAGACATACAAGAACCTGTGTCACATCTGCTAATGTTACACTTTGTACTTCAACCATAGCAGAGAAAAAGCACATAATGTGATTAAGTGGAAGATGCATGGGGGGGGGGGGGGGGGGGGGGGTAGTTAAAAAAGACACTGTCATCTTTCAGGGCACATTAAACAGTGAAGAGAGCTGAGCTTTCAGATGTAAAACACATGGCTAAGGCTTGTAATTTACAATACAAGAGTCTGAAAATGTAAAGAATCTCATTATACCAGCCAGGTTAAACATTTAAATTCCAACATGGAAAATTATTCTGTTGCTAGTTTTCTTCAGAGCTTTGGCTTCTGTTAACTCCTGTATCCCCATCTGGACTCAGAATTGCCAGGACCGCATACATCAACTAAAGAAAAGATTTAAATATGTTCTCAAAGCAGTTTTCCACCATTTACATTAATATTCTCTCACTGATTTTAAAAATGCGCTGCTTGACAAGGAGTAGAACTTTAATTAAATGCTAAATATAAAAGACTACGTCTCCAATATCAGTGGAATAAAGCCAGAACAATGTACCACTACTGCAAAACTGGCACGGTTTCATAGTAACTCTATATAGCTTTTTAAATCCAAAATTTAGGTTTGCAACCAGCAAAAGACTTACTGTTAAAATGCCTGAACACATGTGTCGCTCCCCATAAAAGTGTGCAAAGGAAGGACATATGCAACACGTGCTCAGATTTCTTGTTTCCGTACCCTTTCTTCAAGATGTTCCTGCAAAATATGCCACCAACAGCACGATGCCAAGTGTCTTAAGGGTCATGCTGGGCTTGCTTCACAGGACTACAATGATTATATCATGGTGGCATTGACATGCAGCCATGTCCAAACAGCTGCTAAAGAGATGACAGGATACCATCTGTCAGGAAAAACCATGCCCAGCTGCTGTCTAATCTGAAGATTACTTTGCTGACATGATGCAGATGGCACGAAAATCTTCATTACCAGGTTAGTTAACCAAGTCAAAAAATCCAATGTTACAATAGCAAGAGCCTTTCTACAGTTACAACAATGAGGCCTGAGGAAAATGGTGCTCACAGCATGGCACAGCAGAAGGCACTGCAACCCACCAGACAGAAGATGAAAGCTAACAAGCTACTAAAAGATCTGACAGCCTCCGCTGTAAGGCTGATAACACCCTCTGCCAGGATAATTTGTTCTTACAAACAAATCATGTCTGTCCTCTAAGCTTATCCTCCTGTAAGGCTCCCCATGACACAAGGGTGTATCGTGGACCTCTGAGCAAGGAAACCAGCAGGTCCCTCCGCCCAGCAAGTGCCTTTGGCTTTGCCCATGGAGCAAAGTTAATTCTGGGACAGAAGAGATCTCACCCAAAATGCAAGAGAGAACCATAGGTAGCTTTGTCTTCTAAGTGAGCAAGGGAAGATTTTTGTTTTCTGAACACGAGCTTTCTCCTTCTTGCTATTGAATTGGATTTCATTTTCTTTGTCTCTTTGCCTGTTAAGGAAACTGGTAGCACCTCCAAGGACTTCAAAGAGCACAGTTAGCTGACATTAACAAGCCCATTGCTTTTCATTCTGTTGCTTCCAAAAAAAAAATGTTTGCTGTAAGTAAAAAGATGTTAAACTACCCCTTTCAATATGTTTATAGCTTTACATTACAACAATCTTGTTTGCTCTGTGATTCAGATTGCATGTCTACTGATTAGAATAAATTATACATATTTCGTTGCTGTAACATGGAAAGTATGAGAAGAATTTTCCATTTAAAAGGTTTACCAATGCAACTCACTTTCAGTAAGATTTGTCCTGTCAGGCCATAATTACTTCTGAGCGCCCCACCCTCTAGTACTTTTAGTAAAAAAGATAATGTCATTTCATACTGCAGGCATACAGTATATTGTATTTCACAAATATATATGGTCCTGTAGTCTCTGCCAAAATTCATAAAATAAAAAAGATAGGAAGCAAGGCCAAATGCAGAAAAGGAACTTTGTTTTAATCATGTACTTAGTTTACAATTAGAAAACACAGTAATTCCATTTAAGGTTAAAAACTGGGGATGCAGAACTCATAAAGAAGAGTACAGCTAGTAAAGCTGGATGAGTAATGTCTTCTTTTCATGCTTTTTCATTTTTTAAGGAAGAGGTTTTAAATAACAGAATGCAGGGACAGTATCAAAACAGTTGCTCTGCAATAAGTAATTTTTTTACAATGCGTTCTCTGCATGCTCTTTTGGTAGGATTATATGAAATACTAATTAAATAAACCGTAAACTGTCCCAGTCTTCCAAAACACTCGATGTAGTTCTAAACAACTTGTGCATGAGAATACAAGAATCCGTCTGATTAGCGATTACTGAAGTGAAGGTTTAGGAGCTGGAATTCCCTTTAGCTGTTTATTTAAAGCATAACTAGATACCTTAAGATGAAAGTAAATAATGGAAATTAAGCCTTGATTATGAACTCTCTGTGGACTGCACTGACCCAGACTTTGCATTACTGAATCCCTGTTGATTCAGTTGACTCAGACTGAGCCCCAGCATACACAACAACAAATGCTGCTCTTCTTCTGTCTTACATGCCTACAGTTCCCTGTCAAATTTGTAAGTGCTTTTATTCTTATAGTATATCTGTGATGTAGCATCAATACTGACCCACTGACGGGACATTACAGACAGAGGACTAAGGTACACGCTCAAAGCATCAGAGCAAAGCTGTTACACCGAGGGGAGGTGAACTTCCATCTGCAGGAGGCACCACAGCTGCTCGCACAGCCTTCTGCCAAAATGAACCCAGGCAAAACTAGCAGCAATACAACTTTGCTTCCTTAAACACTAAGAGGGTATGTGACACATTCAGAGAAGCAGAGGGGGTGCTGTATCAGGCTCCTGCCTGTGTCTAAAGGCTCTCTTGAACTGCACAACTGAGATGAGTTCTCTGTGCCTCAGTTTACCCATTGGATAATGTCCCCTGCAAAACTTCTGATGCTTCTTTCTCTAAAACATTATTAAAGAGTCAAATATTATTATTGTTGCTACCATTCAAGGTTTTTGTGTCAGCAGAACAGGTCTGAATATCTTACAAACAACTACTGTGTTGAAATTCTTTACATACTTTTGTAGTGTAGGCTGGATAAATCCCTGTAAATGTAATGATTTGGTTCACTGTTCTTTATAGAAACTGGAAAATTTTCAGCTACTTGGAAGAAAATACATTCTGTATTTTCCAAGCCAGTGTTTTCCTTTTGAGGGTAAATGTGAAATCGTAAAACTTATAATAAATTTTCCACTACGTTTTTCATAAAAGCTACAACTATTGCTTCAGTCACATACTATATGCATGCTGCTCGTGCTGCTAGCCTCAGTGAAAGCTCCCCTTTCTTTTCTAACACTGCTGTACTAACGAAACCAACCAAAAGCGAGAAAACGGCATTCACTGCAGCAAAGTCCAGACAGTATTGCTTATTTCTACAATATCCTATACGCAGGAGTGAAAAGCTGCCAGTAGTCATGCGCTTTTTTTTCTCTTCTCCACCCCCCCTCCCCCCCCCCCCCCCCCCCCCCTTGCATTTTACAAAGCAGCAGCAGCTCCAAGAAAAACTCTCTGGCAGGGTGCTGTACACGCTGACTTGGAAACTCATCCCTGATTCTAATCCAAACCAGCAGGCTGTGAAGAAAACCATAGTCTCTCAAGTGCAGCAAACATCTCTCCCCTGCCCCCCTCAGCCGACCGAGACATCGTGCCATCAAAGGTTTTACTGTCTCAGCAGGTGGGGGTTACATACCTCGCACTTACCAGCATTTTCAATTACAAGTCAAACATGATACGTTGCTTTTTGAAGGCACAATTTTTGTTGTTAGGTGGTATGAAAAGCATTCTGTACATTACAGAGCTGTATCTGCTCATTTAGACAGCAGAGGGATCAGGGCGGCAGACCAGGAGCACATCCCCAGTCACATAGGAACATTTCCTCCTATAGCTATAGAACAGAAGAGTTACGCACACAAATGTTGAAGACATATTTGTTTAAAACCCACTGTAATTAAAACCATGCGGAATCCTGAAGGCCGTTGCTGCTGTTCAGTAAATCAGCTTCAAATACCTGCACAACCAGACCAGCTCTGTGTCAGTACGTGCCCACTGCACTATCTCCTGCCACACCGCATTACTGCCAAGCAACTTTCCCTTCCAAAACATTACACTCATATTTTAAATACCCTGTTGATAGACTTCTGTGCATATCTCTGCACTTAAAAGTCAACAAGATAGAAGACATCTCCTATTGTATCCCTTAGAGTATAGTGTGTGGCATGTCATTATGTTTTGATGTTTTTAAAAGCATTAACCCATGTGGACGTGCAGGGTTTGTATCCTGTTGCACTTCTGGTGCAAGAACTGTTTCTGACATAATCTAGAAATCTTTTAACTATTGCTGGGAAAACCTGGTGTCTTCCTGGAGCACAGGAGAGGGCTGAGAAATAAAAAATGATGCTGCTTAAATAGCTGAACGTTCACAGAACCAAAGCCCTGAATTAGTCTCCCCCTTTTCTGCCCTACAGCTAACTTCAGTCTGGCACTTGCGCTCAGAATTAAAAACCTTATTCAGAGCTTCCCTATATTTCAGTGCTTTTTAGAGGTGCATTTGATTCTCAGTTCCCGCTACGCATCCTGGAAGCAAACTGTATGTAAGTGGGTTTGGCATACATGTGAGGGAAAGGCTGACCTTCAAAACACGCGAGTGATGGAGAAAAAACAGAAGGAAAAAAAGAGGCCTTTAGAGCTTCCATTGAGAATGCGTCCCCTTTCTGCAGATCCAGCAGTGTTTTTAACTCACTAATGTTTTAATCAGGCACAGCATTTATCTTACACTACACTTCTACTAGCCAAACCCACCTCATTATTACTAGATCCCTGTGGCCTTTATTATTCTTTATCAGCATAATGAAGCACATCAATCCAACATGACAAATGCATCTAGCCTCCAGTTCTGCTGTGCTTACCTCAGGTGTGGCAACATGGAGGGGGCAGTCCAAGTAAAACATCTCTGTTGAACCTCAAATAAAAAGTAAAACCCAAGTACAAACCATCAAAAGAACCAAGCCTTTACCTCAGCCAACAGCTCTCCTATGCTGTCCTTCCTTGAAGGAAGTTCTAGCTAAATAGCTGTTGCAATAATCACACTTAAGGTTGAGAGGGACAAATCACAAAAAATTAAGCTATTTCTCTTGCCATTTCCCAGGCTGAAAATGTGATCAATCCACTTAAATTATTGTACACTTTACAGAAGAGCATATTCACTATGAAGCAAAATCGGGCTCCTTATTTACTCATTTGCAGAATAGTGAAAATGCACTGGGTAGAATCCAAAGTCTGATAATCTTACTCATTTTAGGAAGGACCATGGAATCCACAGGATTTTATGAACATCAGTTTAAGATGGGTTGCAAAAATTCCATTTCTTCATTTAGTACCTTGCTTTTTAACCTTTTAGCACCTGGTCTTTAAATATGCTGCCCTCTTTTCCTGTCTTGCCTTGCATCACTGCATCTTTATTCAACCTCAAAGCCCTGCTGCTGCAGCTTCACGAGCCTCTGCCTTCCTCCTTTTCCCTCCTCTGCCTTCCTCCTTTTCCCTTCTTTTCCCTCGGGGTGCCGGTGCCTGCTGCAGCTGTACTCACAGCCTTTGCTTGATGCGCCCAGAGAGCTTACAAGCCTGGACTCCGCTCCACACTACACCTCGCTTCCAGTATTTAAGGCGGACTGCTGCACTTCCACAAAGGCATGTGCAGGAGTTCAATATTCATATTCATTTAATATTGATGACCGAAGCCACTCGAGAAGCAGCCAGCAGTGATTAAAGGTGACCAAATACCTGCGATCACAAAGAACACTCTAATGCACAAAATCAAGTTACGAAACCATGAAATCAATAGAATTGGCAAAACTTATTGGCAGTAACAATGGAATTATATTTCAATTTATATTTTTCCTTTCTGGTATATATGGTTCCTTCTAATAACTCAAGTAGTATTTTCTTTGGGCATACCATACTGCTCTGTTTAAATTTCTGGCTCAGTCAAAGTTAGGGTGAGAACATGGGACATCCCTAGAGGGATTCCAAACATGTTAGCAGACAACTCCAGTACTGGAAACTCAACTCAGCACAGTATGGAAAAAAAGGGGGAGAGTAGCACGAAAGTTGAATGAAAAGTGTGGGAAATGCCAGGCACCACAACACAAACAATGGCATCATTCACAGATGGAAGCCATCCAAGACCTGTATCAGGAAATACGCAATTTTGCAAAAGCAACCAAAAAGTGAATTTTGGAGCTACCTTTAGCTTATTAAGAATACCTGCCTTATTTCCACTAAAGCTGGTAACACAATATTACCTGATTTTATGGAACTCAGTAGGTTTAGATTTGCTCATTTTCACTTTGAAAAGGAATCCATATTACAGCCAGAAATGATGACCACTAGTACATTTTGGGAGGAAAGGTTTCATTTGTAAGTTTGTGTAGATGCTCACTTCTAGCCATTTCACTTTTTAATAAGCAGCCCATACAGCCCTAGCACAGACAGTGATAGAGAGACCATGAAAATAACTTTTATAACACATGTATTATGGAAATATATAGAATACCTGGAATATACAGAAATGTATGGAATATATCAATGTTATTAATTACTGATATATGGAAAATATACAGCATCAAACACCAGCAACTTGTCCTCCTACAAAATTACTGGAGAAATGAGTTTTCATTAAAAACTGCTAAAGGTTATGGATTGCTGCCAATTACTTGACTAATTTATGTTTCAGCAAAGACAATGAATGCATGTGTTATTTATTATAGCACTCACATGGAAACTAATGTAATAGACCAAATGAAAATGGAGAAGCAGAGTTGGTAAGGATCACAATGTTATACAATCCTGCTAAGCTGAAGAAGGATCAATATATGTAGGCAGGCTTGCAATGTTTTTTTCTGATAAATGTGTAATTCTCTGGGGACCATCACCCCATTCTTCCAAGCCCACTTGCTTAAGTCTGCACAGCTGAAGTTTCTCCTATGAATCTCTGCTCCAAATCGAGTCAGTGGCTCCCTGCCTTGTCCTCCATGGATGCGGGGAACAACAGATAACCCCCATGGCTGTAACAGTCTTGAAGACGGTTATCAAGTAACCTTCTCCCACACCATGAGTCTTCTTTCCAGACTAAACAAACCCAGTTATTTCAAGCTTTCCTTGCAGGTCATATCTTTTATATGTCTTATCAGTTCTGTTGCTGGCCTCCAGACTCCCCTCACTTCGCCTGCATCTTTGCTAAGTGCAGTGACGAAAACTGCACTCGTCAATGTGCAGTAGAATACTTGCCTCCTGTGCCTGAAATGGGCATTTCCATGAATTTATCCAATCCAGTTATGTTTTTACTTACTCAGTTTGCAAGGTAGTATACCTAACTCCTGTTCTGTGATGTTGCTGCCCAATTTTCTTCCATTTTTCATTTGGCCATTTAATTTCTTCTCCCTAATTGCACACACAGACTTTGCAGTTCTCCTTACTGAATTTCAATTTATTGATTTCAGACCATTTTTCAATTCAGTGTGATTATTCTGAGCTCTGACTTAATCCCTAAAAAATCTGGAAACTCCTCTCAGCTTGGTGTCATGTTCAAATGTGGAAATTCTATTCCATCATCCAAGCTGCTGCTGAAAATGTGTAATAGTAATAGATTCCAGACAGACACTTTTCAATAACACTAGAGAAGTCTTTCCAGTTTGACAGCAAAACGGTATTCTTAAATTATTTTCCACCCACTAAGCATATATTAAATCAATCTAAACCTTAATTCCATAATTTCCTTTTATGAATATGATATGAGGCCATGTTAAGTCAAGCTGTAACAGATGCACTTCCTTACATCCATAAAGGCAGACACTCTATCAAAGAAGGAATTTGGATCAGACTAAAATCTCTTTTAGTCCTTTTAAATATACTTCCCTTGGTTCTGTTCACCTCCTTCCAATGCATTTAAACTGACTGTTGGTTCCAGTATTATTGACAGTTTTGTACTTTTTAAAACCCTCTGTTCACCCCCTTTGCAAAGGGCGGTTTCATTTGCTGATGCACCGTGCTCTGATCCACTGGGACATTATCATCCTCCAAGGATTCTTGAAAAGACTCACTGATGCTGCACTTGGCAAGTGAGAGAGTCACCTATGATGTGATTACAAATGAAGACACAAATCTATAGTGTTAAATTGTGATAACAGGAGCCTGGCATTGTTTGGGTTTGTGCCCGGTAGCACTTTCCCAACCAAATATTGAGGTTGGGTGCAGTATGGGAATTTCCAGGGATGATTCCCAGCAATTTCTGGGTGCAGATGCCCTGTTTTGGAGACAAGTAATTTTTAGTGGACACCTGGGCTGTTTCATGGCCCATGGCATCAGTACACAGGAAAGTTCCTAGGAAGCTGTATTTGCTAGTACAAACACAGCCTCGGAACTGACGTATTCCTTACATTTTCTTTAAATTTGTCTAGGATAAACTTTATCAGCCTCTCACACCTGAAAATACCTAGCTTGTATAAATACCCTTTAACCTGTTCTTCTTGCATTTGGATCAGTGTTTCTTTCTCCATGCTAAACTGCGAAACTTGTAAACACAGTATGCTTATTTGCTCTCTTTTCAGGCAGCCAGAGATCTGTACTTCTCTCTTTCATTACTTACTCATATCAAGACCCACAGGATAAAAAAAAAAATAAATTGCGGTACTTGCATAATTCAGAATCAGGCTTACAGTAAATCATCAGCTTGCTCTAAAGGAGCACTTTTGAATAAGAGCAGTTCACCCATTCTTCACTGACTTGTCAAGTAACCAGCAGTGTTTCTAGGCCAAAGTTAGGGTTTAGTGGATTTATGCTTAAAACACACATTTCAAACTAGTTTTGTATCATTACAGAAGCTTCTATTTCAGTTTGCTTAAAGGTACTGCAACAGAAAAAAGCAAGGATCTCTGATGCTAGTATTCCTTTGCACTGTTGGTCAATTTATTTGTAGACCTTTCTTAAAGTACGTTGTTAATCAGATTTTTCTATTAGTTTAGTAGCCAGAAATGACCACTCTATCAGTCTTATATGTTTTTTAGATTATACAAAGGTTACTCAACACTTTTGTTTTCATTTGCTTAACTGAAATTGTTTGGGCTAAATTTTTCCATTTTGGCTGTCTGCCTTGGGCTGAAACCCTGGAAATTTTCAGCTAGACGTTTCTGCTCTTCTAAAAAAGGAGGCTAGGGACAATATGTCATCTTGATGGTGCTAGTGTACGTAAGTTTTCACGTAAAAGGTTTGAGCATCCCTTCAATGACTGTTCTGAAATTTTACAGGGAAGTGTCCTCCTCTGTTTTTTGGAAAAAGTACCCATGTGTGCCCAAACTGTGCATTTTTGAGAAATGATACTTTGCCTGTGCCCAGCAGAGACATGTTCCAGCCTGGACAGAATGCTGCATGCCAGGCCAAAGTAAAAGAAACTTGTCTCACATGAACCCTTTACCTAAACTCAGTCTTACACCCTTTGTACCCTTCCAGCACTGGGTCAGGGAGGATATGGAGGTTGCCCCCTCAACCAAATGCAATAGATATCACCAAGAGGGAGGCTGCCTTATGGTCTCCTCTAGCTTTGACCAACATGGGTCACCTTACTGCTTTTGCCATTTCAGTGGAAGAAAATTGAATGACCTATAAAATCATATATAGCTTATGATTTTTACGAGCATTAGGACAACGGTAAAATTTCAGCTGAAGAGGAAGGAGGCACTCAGCTTTTCGAAATGCTGTGGTGAAGTTTTTTGTTCATTCATTCATTCATTCAGCTTTACTTTGAAAGAAAACTAACGCTGCAAATTTAAGCACTCAGAAGACGGAGACTGCCTGAATAAAATCTAATCTGACCTCTATGTTATTGTGAATTATAATACGAATTATAATATGTTTCTTAATTGCATCAGCACATTTCCCTTAGTACTCCAATTAACTCATTCACCACATGGAATATTGAATAACCTAAAAGCAATTCAGTGTTTTCTCATCTTCTTTCCTCAGTGATCGGAATTATTCAACCTCTCTTGAAGACAGTATTTTTAATTCCTCTGTGTTTTCCAATGCTGCTTAGTGTAGCACCTGAGTGCCTTTAGAAATTTGAACCAAATTACTATTATAACATGTCTTTTAACTTCCAGAGAGTCGAATTTAAGAAAAATTCTGGTATGTGGCTGAAGACACAAAGATATATTCCTTTGTAAACCTTAACATTGCATAGCACTTTGTATATCCAGTTTTATGTTGCTTATTATCACGACAAATATTATCAGGACTAGTATTTTTCACTTCTGCAATCAAACGGTAATCTCATCCTTGCTGAAAGCACTTTGTGACCTGCTGAAAACACTACTTAATTGGCTGGTCCAGCATTGCCAATGAAAACTGTTGAACAGACAAGAAGAGGACTCAATTCCCTCGGAAACATTAAGTTGAAATTTTTCTCTTCCACTTTGTACCTTCTGCAAATAAATGAAAGTAGAGATCTACAGCCAGGAATTAAAAAAAAAAAAAAAGAGAAGCAGCCTGCAAAAAAATGGTATGATGATGTCACAATCCATGATCACAAAGCAGCGGGGTTAAATTTAGGCTGGCTATTTTCTAGTCTTTTAGTGATTGACTTGATCCCTCAGTAATGCTCTCTTCACATGGCTGAGTTTTGCAAGAGTTTTGTAATGAGTCTAATTCTCACCCGTGCTCACTCATCGGTTTTATTTCCAGGCGGATGTGAAGGGGGAGCTCTGTGAATAGCTGGCCTAATGTACTAAAAGGTTTCACATTTCACAAGCTCTTACGCTTTCTGATCTTTAATAATATAGTTTGTCAGTTTTTCACTTTTTATCCAACCTGGGATCCTATCAGAAAACACTGACAGGCTCCTCTGAGATGAGAGCCTCTGCAGCAGCATTTAGGTCATGGGAATCTTTCAACCAACTTCAAGGGATGGTGGATCAGATTTTAAAAAGATGCCAAAAGTGGGTGTTTCTCTGGATTTCACAGGCCTTCAGATCACTCTTCAGACAACAGGCAACATACTCGCATGTACACTGGATTGTGACACCGTTGGACTTCATCTGCCAGGCTGGTGCGTGTATTTAGGAGTTTTTGACCTACTCATACATTGCAAGAGAGATTCCACGGCTCAGAGCTAAGGTAACCAAAACCTCTGAAGTACACGATAATCATGCATAGCGCACAAATAACCTGGTGGTTTTGTTTCTTGCTAGAGGAAATTTTCCGTGTATTTATAACATCCTTTGATGCTCCCTGTAAATCTGCAAACAAGAGGCCACATGTCCTTTCGATGAAACTTCAGCTGTAAATATATGTAAACAAGCTGCTGGAAGAGTCTGGAAGAGTTTGGAAGAGTTTGAAATAAACAAACAGAAAAAGTTACGCATACATCACCAAAACACAGCTTAGTTACATTTTAAAAGCTCAACAAAGCAAGCTTTTGCACTCACAAGTTACAGAGGGTTGTTTAAATAGCTCTTTTTAACTACTTATTTAAACTAAGAACGCTGTGCCTGAACAGATTAAGATATACGCTGGCTATGTGTTTTAGCACTTTTTAAACAAACCCCCACAAGCCATGCACGTTAGAATTAAACAGACACGTTTAGGAATGACATCCCTTTCTCCTGCATATAATTTCACTCATTTCTGGAGCTGAATTGAAAAATATCTAATGTGAAGACCTGAAATATTCAGACATGTTATTTTAACCTAAATAATGGAAAAGGACTGTCTCTTCTTGAATTAGGTGGAAGCAAACCTAAGAGAGGCAACTTATCTTGAAAAGGTATTGATGGAAATGAGAAGTATGTTCTGTAAAATGGGCTAGGTACTGCACACTAAGTGAGAATTTAAATAGATGCCAGCTTAGCCTGGAAGTCTGGATATCTTGTTGGTCACAATTTGTGATGAGAGGACAGAAATCTTGTCTGACCTGATGAACCTACATTTTCTAGCCAAACGCCTGGTCTTGTCCTTGCTAACTAGAACACATACGTCAGGTGAAAAAAATACATTATGGTTGTCCCAAGAAACAGAAAGCAACAATGAGACTCTGAGCATCACCATATAACATACGAAAAGAAAGGAAAACTGTACATGTCTTCAACAACGTACATGTCTGCAGTTTCTTTTGTACTTGGTGCTGAAGACTGCTTTCCATCGCTCTGGAAAACTAGTGATACACTGTACTAGAAGAGGATTTTAACTTCTCTGACAGACATGGGGGTACAATGTATTAGCAGCAGCGGTTGAAATAACCCTTCTGTGGAAGTAAGCAGGACATCATTAACAGCGCTGTGAGTGGCTTTGCAATGGCACACAGCACAAAAATAGCTTGTTTCAGCAGGCTTTGATCCACACGAACTGTCATTGTTCTCTACAACAAACCACAAAAAATACCAAGGCAGGATTCTTTTAAAAATGCTTTTTATTTCGGGCTTTTCACTTGGGTTTACTCTTTTCAAAGCATACATTAACTCCAGGTCTTGATAATTTTTTTGGCTAATTTTGTAAAATTCTATCCGAATTTCACACACATATTTAAAACTTTGGTTTTCTGCAGATTTCCTCCAGCTTATCCAAGTTCAGAGGTGTTGATGCTCATGCAAGAAAAGGTCCCAATTTAAACTATGTTGTTTTACACTGGCTGGTAGGGTGGTGCTAGTCTTTACGAATATGAAAATATCTTGCAGAAAGAAAAGCACAGACTAGTGTACACTGAATGTATCCCTTGGTAGGATTTCCAGTGTAGCAACTATAGACAGCCTGCTCATCAGTGAACAAATTACCATTTTGATTAGCTTTTGCAAACATTTATCTTTTGCTGCCCCAAACAGTTGAATGAGACTAGGCAACCCTTTCATCTAAATGAGTTGCTGTTGCACTGGGTACCATTAGCTTATATAAACCTGCTGCTGTAAGCATCCATTACCATAGCCTGGTAGTGACATATTGATTTTCAAGCTGGACCTGCTTCCCTTGAGACTAGAGAGCATATGGCTGTTTGTTAGACCTGCTGGGTAAAACATGTCGATGGCTAAAAGGAAAAAGATGGAAAAAAGTAGGTGTGAGCCTTTGTGATTTTTTTAAATTATTATAATTTTTAAAACAATAATATTAATAATTCTGTCTTAGTAACTGTCTTTTTTTTTTTTTTTTAGTCCAAATGAGCTTCAAGACTGGATCTTCCACTGGGTTTACTACACTGATAGAAATTCGTGAGCACCAGAGTTACAATCAATGGTGGTATCAAGTTGAAACTATTAGATTTTGAGCTAAAACAAAGTATTGGAAGGCAGCACCAGGGACTACTGGTATATATGTGACTGAGATCATAATTAAACACCTGTTGTACAGAGCCTGGCCAGACAGCCGGAGAGCCATGCAATCTGTAAGAGTCTTTCTGTGAAATGCTTAATGGGCATTATGTTGGAACATAAAGCAAGCTGTTTTAGCTCACACCAAAGGTCTGCACAGTGTCTACCCCAAAATAGCTATAGGGACAGAATATAATGGAAATGATTTTTCAAATGAGTTTCCATCTTTTCCCCATAAAATGCCTCCACACATGTATTGGATCATTATTTGGTGTATCTAAATTTCTATGTTTAGCAGTATAATTAGCCAGTTTTATTGAAACTTTTCAGGCTGGACATGTAAAATGAATTATATTAAGTGGCAAAGTTAAACATTTCAATGAGGTTTCCACTGAGGCACTCAGAAAACCTGTGTCAAACTCTTTTAACCTCCCAACTTCTGATACACTGATGAGGCACAATCCCTCCCTGAATACACTCATAAACTTTACTATACGCTGAACAGTAAGTAGTGTCCTGTTCATGGCAGATGCCCAAAATATATAAAGGAAATAAAAGATTTAGGTGAATGCTCAGGAAACAATATTTACAAATTGTAGCCTAAAGGCAAAGGTTCCAACATTCAAGCTGTCAAGACATGTATTGGCTCCACGGCTACAAGCTCCAGTCTTCTCAGACATAAGTGTATTGGAAATTTGCTACCTAATGAAAACAGTGTTCACCACAGGGTTCAAAGCAGTTTGGGCAACTTTAAAATCAATACAAAGAGAAAAAGCGAAAATCCAGTTTTCAAGAAGAAAATGTGAAGGACCTGTTCTTATATGGTACACATCCATGGACTAGGCTGTAGCCTGTGGTGATTAAAGTGCCAGTTTGGAAGATCACAGGATCAGAAGAACATTTTCAATTTATTAAGTAATTCTGTCCCAGTAATGATTAAGGACAGTCAATCATTACTGTGAGGTGACCCCTGAAAGGAACAGGAGCTTACGTATGACCACTGTAGGGAAGTGTTTCTTTTTCCACCCCTCAATTTAGATTTGCAGCATGGGAGACTCAGTAAACCGCTTTGCTTCCATACTCAATTTTTCTTCATGAATCAGCCTAGTAGCAGTCTGGACCAGTTGCAATCTAATCTGGTCCCACTAATACTTTCAATATTTAGATTGAAAATAATTTTTACCCAAAGACTCCCCCAAATCTTTTTACCTGTCTGTTCCAGAAAAAGCCTTGCTTATGTTGGAAAACTGAATTAATTAGCAAAAGAAAAACTGCAGTCATTTATGTTTTAGAAAGCCAAATGTTAGCTACAAAATAAAAATACATATATTGGATGGACTGGGTGGACAGATCAGAAATCCTTACTCGAGGTGCTTTAGAAGCTCTGCTCCAGGCAGAGTTCACTACAAGTGTTCAGCAGTTGCAGAAGCAAAGCATTGCATTACATTGCTTTTGTGATTTTAGTGATTTAATGATTTCTGAGCTTCCACTTCACAGGCACAGGGAAGTGAAGGCAGTGAAAGCAGTACACAGTACTGGAAAGTGGACACAAGGTGGGAAGCAGAGCAGGAACAGGTACAGTGAAAGAGCCCTTTACAGGTGCCAAAGTGCATGGGAGGTGAGGCAAAAACCTGTTGTGAGAAGACAGCAGGCACTGTGTTCTTCCTCACATCTCTCTTCCCCCATAAATCTCTTCAAAATACTCCCGTAATACCTAATCATAAGACAATTATGTTTCTGGACTGTTACATGAACGCTAAATCCCCTGAGAAGCAAATGAGTCCCTCGTGGGAAATACTTAGGAGCATTACAGAAAGAAAAGATGGAACACTTAAGTAACAGGAAATTTTTATTCATCTTGAACATGATTTAATGCATACACAGTTATTCCTTCCTTGGAAGCTGATAAGTGGCCACTGAGGTTAACTAAATTAGACTCCACGACAGACTAACCAAAGCTTTTCAATACTCCTTTTTGGAAAGACAAAAAATAAAAATCTTTCCCATTTTAATTCAGCTCAGTACTTTCCTGGCTGGTCTGCTCATTCTGAAGCAGAGTCCACTTCTGCCTTCCTCCTGCCATCACTGGCCACTCCTCCTCTCCAGCCTTCCTCCCACCCCTCTGCTGCTGAGCAGAGCCTGCCACTGCCACACACCCACCAGTGCTGCTGACGCTGGCTCAGCCCAGGTTATTCCGAGACCTAACAAGTCTTTAATCCCTTAAAAAATGGTATTTTTTAAAGCTCTCCTTTATTAGAAACTTGAAAATATATTTTAATCACTTTTCACAAATGGTGAGTTTCTAATGAGCTGAAGTAATTGCTGGGCATGAGGCAACTGAAACAAACAACTACAGCTGCAAGTTTGATCCACTTAGATTCAGTTAAGGACTGTCAAACTAGGGTTTATTAACACCGTCAGACCAGTGGGTCAGAAAGCGAGCACTCAAGTGCTCAGTGCCTCCTGAACTTTTCCGAACTACTGTCACATCTTTAACTGTAGAGTTCAGAGAACTCCAAAAATACACCGCGTGAGACGCAGCTGCCCGCTGGCAGTGGCATCTCTGGCCAGAAATGCTGCCCTGCACCGTGGGCATGGGGGGGGGGACGGGGGGGGGACACAGCCGTGACCCCCGACTGGCTCGCAGGGCAGCTCTGCCATCTGGGAAAAATGTCAGGAGAGCTCAGCCCTGCCACGGGCAGTGTCACCACAGAGCAGTGCCAGGAGTCCTGCCCTGCTGTGGCGGCTGCTGGGAAGCTGTGCTGCTCTAGGGGGAACATGAAGAGTGGGCAGGGGCAGTCAGACTTACCCACATATACCCGCCCCCTCCCCCTAAAATTCAGTTCCCTGTTCAGACATGGGTATGTGTGAAGTGTGAGAAGCACAGGATCAAACCAGCCTGAGGAAGAACGATCATTACCATTGCTGTAGCATTATTGCACAAAAGCATACTGAATTTTGGAAAGTAATAATGCAGAGAGGCAGGAGAGAAAATGATGTAACATGTAACTGAAGCTTAGAAGGGTTGATTTCCCCTACTGTGCTTTCAGTTCTGATGTCTAACCCACATTGTAAAGTGATAGGAGAGTCTTGTTGTCCTACAAGATTTTACAGACCTTGATGTAATTTCTGTAGTTTACTCAGTGGCTCTCCCACGTAGAGCCTCCTGATAGGCTTAATATTGCACAACATTCTTACCCAGCTCTTTTGACTTTTACGCAGAAACTCTTCACAGTAGGTAATGAAAAACTGCTTTAAAAACCAAGGACAAATTCTAATTATTCCAATGAAAATATAAGTGTTTTGGATTTTATTTCATACTTGTTCTAATGCTTCTTCCAAAGTTTTTCATACCTTCAAGGAAGTGATAAAGCTAATGGGCTCGAAAGGTACAGCCCACATTCATTTACTCTACTTAAAGAACATCATCAAATAAATTGAGCAGTATTAATTAAACACCATTCCCTATTGCATACCTAAACACTTCTGTACTTTAAACCTGCCTGCTGCATGGCACACAGGCATTTAACCATAAAGAAAGCAAATGAACAAACCAGAAATTCTTCTTATTTTGCATATACCATACAACTGATTTTACAATCCTTTGAAGCCTATGCAAGTTAAAACAGCCCTGAGGCATCTTATGTACCTAAAATGAAAAAAATAACCATCAACCAACTAACCCATGTAAGTCTGATTTGTTAGTTTGATTTACCTGGGTCCTATTTTGCAAGGATACATTTGCTACAAAAATAGTATCCTAAGCATCAGAGAAAACACAAGCTTTTCCTAAGCATCATGGTGAGTGTTTCTTGGTTTCTATTGTTCTTTAACAAAAGCCCGTTCATTCCCCTCAAGCGCTTGTTTCTCCCTACCCCTTTTAACTCCAGCTGAAAGAACTGCAGATCAGCTAAACTTTTTCTTCTTAAGACTGCAAATTCCTCAGCGGTTGAACTTTGTTGTTACATAGTAAACAACAGGCATAAGGAGATGATTTTACATGCATATTGCACAATGGCAGCAAAGACTCCACTGCTGAACTACATTTTCACCTCCTCTCCATCACTATCTTCTTGCGGGGCGTGCAGAGAGGATGAGTAAACGAGGTGGCTGCTTTCTGCAGAATATGCCTTGATGCTGTAAGAGGAGCCAAGAAGGCAGCACATTACGAAGTTGTGTAATAAGGAGTCCTGGCACGGGTGACAATTGTCTGAGTAAACAATATAACACTCTGCCTGAGGCTCACACAAAACTTCAGACCTAAATACTCTTGCTGGTTAAGTACAAGGCTGTCCAGAGCACAAGACTATTGGGCCAAGTCAAACCGCTGCTTTTGAAGAAAGCCCTCAGCAGAACAGATGTACCCATACACATGAAGAATATATAGAGAAAGGGTTCGACGTTGGCACTAGTCTCCGTTATGAACACATCTGACGAAATCTGTTCTCACTGGAATATTCCAATGCTGGTAACAACACTGATAATATCAGTCACGGAGTGAGAAACACATAACTGGTTCCTACATGATAAAGCCCCTGTTCCAGTATTACAGCACTGTATCTCTGCTTCTTGTCAGCATACACCAACCGCAGCAGACTGCCTCGACACCTGAAAGTGGAGTCACAAAGTTCTGCAGGGAGAAGCAGGGAGACAAATGCCTGAGATGAAAGCAGCCTAATGCAGCATCGCTGCCTGCTCTTACCGGCAACCCAACTTAGTATGGGCATCCTCCGCCGCACCTGCCAAGGCAAGCCTGTCTTGGGCATCAGTAAGAAGTGACCTCAGATGCGTGACTTCAGGTATTATTTCCTTTTGTAGGTAAAATCTGAATTTCCATCTCCAATCAAATTGAATGGCAATATCTAGGATGAATTAGTCTGAAAATCTCTGGAACGACATACCCTCTAATTGACGCTTCTGCCCTACTGCGCATGTGGTCTTTAGAGGGCAAGAACAGACACGTGCCTGAATATATTAAAAAGCTGAAAGTGCAGCCCTACGCATTTTGTACAGCTGGTGAGTCAGTGGCAAAATGACAAGGAAACAGCATGCACATAAGCACGTACATAAGAGTTGTCCAAAGTCTTGGCTCTATTACGTCACTAGTGCTGCGTCACTGGCCATGTTAGTGTGCCTATGGACTTGGCTCACTGTACTTCTACTATTTCATATCTAATCCCTTAATACACAGCCTGGAAGGTGATGCATATTCATTGACTTCCATGGAGTTAGACTGGATTTGCACACATTAAAATACCATTAGAACGATGGAAGTGTATGTACCTGCAAGAAATAATAAATTTAAAATGCACTGAATTGTATTTAGCATTACTTTGAACTATACCTGGAAGAATCCCATCACAGAACAGCCCTTTACCACACTGAGATTATCCATGGAATAATGAACTCCTTTGCCAAGTTGTTCAGTATTAGTAATACGAAGGAAAACTGGCATGAGTTTGGAAGTATTCAAGAGACTGAAGAGTCCGAATTAGGAATGAAGATCAAGAAAACATGCACATACAAACCAAAACACAGCCAGAAAGGCTCAAAAATTATTGTAAAGCAACTTACACAGTTCTGTGTGAGTACTCTGTGCTCAGACAGGATAGGATTAGAATAGTGCACAAAAGTATAATTCACAGTTACAAAGAGTTACAAAATAGAAAACAAAGGCTCATAGTTAGAAAATAATTCTTCTTCCTGAAATCACAGCTCAGAAAAAAAGTTCCTCTGCTTAGGACATTCATTACTGAACAAGAGAAAGCACTACAAAAATGTGCTGGAGCAAACACTTTTTCACTAAAATGAGGTGGATTAGAGGAGTTAGAGACTTCTAGTATTTCTGATTTTCACGATTCCTACATTTATGACACGTGTCTTTTCATTAGGGCTGGATTTATATATTGATTTGGTCTATTTCTTAAGACAGGAGTCTCACAATGACATTTTGTGCCTCTATGTATAGATGTGCACACGCAGACAAAGGAACAGAGAAGTGAGTGTACGTGTGTCCATATTAGGAAAAGAGGTATTTAGGTATTTTTCTTACCAGAGGCAAAAATTATAAAGTGTTCTGAATTCACAAATATCTTGCATAGATATCTACCCTGTTGCTTGAGGGAATGAGACATAAAAGCTCCAAGAAACAAGTAAAGTTAATGAAACAAAGCTAAATTCTCTGCTGGCATAATTTCATTAGAGGTAAACGTTGCTGCCCCCACATACATAGCTGAGAAGGCTACTTGAATGATGAAGAGAGAAGAGGGAGTCAGCCCACATGTGTGGTTTTAAATTGTATTTTTCACTGTCAGCACAAATTGTAATTGCAACATAGGGCAATTTTTATTAATTACGCACTTCAGAATTGGTTTATAACTATGTATTGCCCTGCATTTCACAGTTCTTAAATGAGTATCTTCAGGATTGTCCTGATATATGCATTGACTACAAAGTACGCCTTACATCAAAGAAATGTACTATTTTCACCCTGACACTTGTTTTATCTTTTTTCCCTTTATTTCTCTAAAAATGATTTATAAAACTAAATTCACCGTCTTCCTAATTTTATAGTTGCTTTCAGTGCAGTAGTTTCCTTCAAGTCATAAAGGAAATTGTTCTTACAAAGCACCAAGCAACAATTTAATTAACATTATCACAGTTTTAAAGGAGATATTCACCAGGGCTTAAATTCTTTCCAAAACATAGGCATTTCTGTATGCCTGTGTGCAGCATCTGGGGATCACTAGCATACAGAAGTAACAGATTTGTACACTCCTAACAGCAAGAACTTAAAACCTTCAAGCACAGGAGCTTCTTCTGGCAACATCCGCAAATTTAATGGAGTCTTGGCATCTGTGAGCTACCCCAAAGCCAGGCTAAAATTAGTTGTTTCCCAACATCCAGCTTTGAGATACAACACCACAGTTAATCTATGAGGCCTGATCTGTGCAGAAGACAGTCAAAAGAGAAGACTTTGGGCCAGGTGGCTAATGTCCCCCTTCAGCAGGCTACAGGAATCATCTGGTGGATGTGAAGAATGGAACAGCGGCTAGCCACAGCTCCAGCCTTCCACCATCCCAAAGGCTGCTCCTAATGGACAGTTTATCTGTTTTACAGAGCTACCAGTTACTATACGATGAAGTAGTAACTGTGAAAACAAGAAACTGCAGCTAGGACTTAGATCTAACCTACTGCTCTTCATGCTTCTCAGTCTAGTTCAGTTCCTTCTGCATTAGTTTTTGTGTAGAGTGGCAGAGCTTAAAGAAAGGAGTGAAAAGTCCCCTTCTTTGATTACCTTACCTTATGTCTCCTACTTACAAGTTATTTAAGAAATATGGGCTGAAATTGGAAGCTCTGACTCTTTGCTTCCAAATTAAGATGACAATTAAATGATTTTTTCCCCTCTCTATTACATGCAATGCAGAAAGGAAAGTGATCTCTGCTCAGTTCCTGGTACACTACACAAATGTTTCTCTTCAGGCAATGACCCTACATGCGGATTCCAGGGTGATGGAGGTACCTCCCTGCAGACCTGAGCAAGACAACTGAACAACAAGATGCGCATCCTATTCCTGTCCTCAAAGATTCTTCCCTAGCTACTTCCAGGTGATTTTTAAAGAAGCATGATGATTTTTGGCAGCATTTATTTGACAGGATTGCTTCAGCTCCCTATCTGGGGGGCCGAACTCTCCTCATGGGCTCAAAAGCAAGCAGAGACATCTAATACAGGCTTTGAATTCCAGTCCAGCAGCCAGTCACATGATGTTTTTGCCAGACATTTCAGCATGTTAATTCTTTGTTGTATTCACCCTCAGTGTTGTAATACTGTTTGCACACAGTCACTATCTAGTATGTTGTGCCTTCCAGCATGTAACACATCGCAAGTAGCATCATTCATTGGTAAATTTGTCTTTGGAAGCTCATTCAATACATATTAATAAAAAATTTTTCAGGTATTAATGTTTGAGGCCTTTGTACATGATTGTGCCACTGCACATTAGCCATTTTACAGTTTGCTAGTGGAGTGAGAACAACTTAAGCTCTCAAATCACAGCTCATCAGTTACCACAGGTACTTGCCACTCAACTGCAACAATCCATCCTTTACCCTAGAGATAGCAAGGCTTGGGAAAGCGTGTAACTATGAAGATGTCTGGGTGAGAATTCACTGTTGCTACAGAAAGCTAATCCAATCTATCCAGACATAAAATGCATTAATTCTTGTTGCTCTTTAAGTTGAGCTACTAGTGCATCTACCTAAGAATACCTGAACACATATTCTTGTTCCAGTTATTTCTTGCTGTAAGGTAAATACTTTATAGGCATATTTTTTGTCTATTTAATATTATCTTATATATAAAAAATAATTATTTAAGAGAGATGTGTGCTTCACTGGGTGCTTAAGTGCATTAAAAAAGCCATGGCTATCAGGCTTATACAATATGTAAACCCAACTGAAAAGTGACCATATTCCTACGCAGTGGTTAAAGGCGCGAAAGAACCAGGGGAACCTTGCTCTAGCCTTTATTTTTTGCTTTAGTAAAACAACCCCCAATTCCTTATTTGTTAAATTACTATCTGTTACAGTCTGAACTTTCCTTAAGCTTTACTCTCCTAATGAAGTTCAATCTGCCCCTGGCTTGAAGCAAAAGAGCACTGTGTGTTCGTGTGCTGGCAGTGCGAATTTGGTTTTCCAGCAAAGGAAGTCTTCTGAATGTAGGGGGCTAAAATCAATGGAAAATGGAAGCCAGCCTATTGCCCTTGTTTTTCCAGCTGTCAAATTTTACTCTAATAAAGTAGATAGTATTTCTTTACAACCCCATTAGTTTTTCCTCAGCAAATTGACAATACCATTCACTGTTCTCTGAAAGCAATCTCCATAATTTATGCTATTCTTCTGTGAGAAATAGTCTGAACACTTGTGTGTAGAAAAAGGAACCTTTCAGCAATGTGTTCAGAGGCCCAAACATCTCTTCTACTTTATTTTACTTTTTAACTTGGGCAGGGGACTAGATACAGGAGGGAGCACATGTGAATCAAACTGGAGGAGACAGTAAGTGTGAAGAATTGTCAGGGCAATGCACATTTTAGCCTGGCAAAATAGTATACAGTCTCTTAAGAAGCTTAGAAATAAATAACAATAGGTTTAATAGAAAGAGAAGGACATTAAAGAGATCAGCTCTATGAAATCCTTCTATAATCATAAAATTTGAAAGGCAGCCAATCTGGGGATGAGGGATGGGTGCAGAATGCAGGAACTCCTTCACTACATGAGACAATCTACGATTGCACATAGGATCTTCATCTATTAAGCTTGTACCTACACAGCAGATCATCAGCTTTCTGACCCATGATTTTGCAATGTGTGAATATTTCTCAGATGTGTCACACTGTTTAAGATTCAGCAGGTCTAGCTATTAGCAGGAGTCAACATCGTAGTAGGAAGAAAAACCTTGCAGCTACAGAAATTCAAATTTGTATTTGTAAAGAATACAGTTACCCCCTCAGTACATACATGGTCCTCATAACTCAGGTATCTGCAAGTCTCAGAGTCACTAATAAATTTTATTTTTTCAACACCACTGTGAATAAAGAGGCAGCATTAGCACAAATGGCCACGTATGTACTAGCAGTATTAAAATTTTATAAACATTTCTAGGCATCTCATGTTTCTTATAAAACCTTACTGAGATTGTTTCTATTACAGACGCTCTGTAGCTGAGTGTTTTGTTCTTCTTTTCCTTTTGAAAAATCTTTATTTGATTTTGACTCTGTATAATCAAACTCACACTGGTAAGGCTGGCGTTTGGGTTTTACTTTTTCCCTTCCTCTAAAGATTTGAGATGCTGGGAGAAATGGTCCTACTCTCGGTCTGTTTCAGAAGAATCTTGTTGTTATTATTATCATAATGGGAAAAAAAGGCAGCTTTAATCAGTTAGGTATGAGACATTTAATTGACTGCAGGGGAGACAGTAATGAATCGTTGCTTCCCATCCACCCCCATATTATTTCCACTGACTAACACAAGCGTTAGCACTGCTCTGCTGAAAATGAGAACATTTTGCTTTTGATTTCACCTTCTCTTCTGAACTGTGGTGTAACATTCCCTCAATTAGGAAAATTAAATATTCTCAAATGTGAAAATATTAACTAACTGTATGAGACGGCACAACTGCAGAGATCTGTTTCTTTAACCTTTGCCTGAACTTGTAAATTACTGATTTCTTTTTGTGGTAGTTCCTTGACATGCCTCATTTCAGTTGCTGCCAGTTGTCGTAAGATGGCAAAGTACACAAAAATCTTTAATTCTGCTTCTACCAGACAAACCTCAAGAAAAAGCCTGGGTGCAGTCGTGTGGGGTAGTGGCTAAAGAGAAAAGAAGGAAAAAGCAAACCTGCAAACCAACTCCGTCTCTATAAATAATACAAAGTGGCAATTACTGGCATGGGCAGTGAAGAAGAGACAGCAACAAATGTGTATCCTTTTCATCATTGCCAAGGCAGCAGCTCAGACTGTCCTGAGATGTGTAAGTACATCCCCCCCACTTCCACCAGCTCTGAAATCTCTGAGATGGATAAATGCTTCATGCTGAAGTTGGGACATAAGCAAAAAATGTAAAAAATAGAAACCGATTCTAATATTTTTTGGTTTAATTCTAACTTTCATAAGAAAATTGAATACTCTCTTACAGTAAAAAAAAAAAATATCATCCAACACTGTCATGTATCACTGTGTTCATAACTTTACACATTTTTTTAGGGTGGAGGGTGATTAAATATAGATTTTTAACAGCAATACTGAACCCAATGGAAAATATGATCACAATCTAAAGTTCAGTAGCATCACTGGACATAAAGAAGGCTTTATGCTTTGTTTTGGTTTTTTTTTCACCCCTACAAAATGAAAATTCTTTTTACTTGTTTCCTTTCGTTTTGCCCAAACCAAATGGAAACATGTAAGGCAGAGCAAGACTGCTGCAATGCAAGTTCTATGCTGTGGATAAACCTCTGCGAATCATTTTGAAATGAAAATGCATCTGTTCGAACTGTATGGAGACAGAGACGAATGCAGATATCTTTTAAAAATTTTGTACCATAAGGTTTTGTAACACAAAGTTCTGCAACACAATCTTACTTTAATTTATGTGTAACATCCATAACATTGAACTTGGAATGAAAGCTGGAAGAAACAGCCTTTTCATGTCCTTTTTCTCCTGAAGAGTTTCCTTTGGTTCTGACATTTTGGCTTCCTTCTTTCTGAGGGCCCATTCCACCTGGAATGCCCTGGCTGTGCCGGAGGAGCAGTTTTCAGTTGTTGCAACCCTGACTTAACGGTTAAAAACCCCAACAAAAACATAATAAAAAAAGCTTGCAAGACTTATTTCTGCACTCTGGATCACCATTGTATGCCACTGTCTAGCCAAAACCACACCAAGAGACTATGCCCTCTTCCCCATACTGAATACTATGGTAGCATTCCCATCGAGCGGGATACGGACATGGAAGCAAAGAGTCTTAATCCTGTAACAGCATTTACATTAATTATGGTCTACAAGCAGAGCAGCAGTAAATCCGTTACTCCCTTTACCTCGCTTTCAGCCTCTTTTTTTTCGTGTGCAGGAGGAGACAAGGCAGAGAAGGTGTGGCAGCTGGGCAAACAGAGGCAGCATATTTTCCTGTGAACTGTGACCCCCAAATCCTAAGCAATATTTGTGGAAAAGAGCAATTGCTTTACCCAAGAACAATCTTCTTGGTATTCTCTATCAATAAAGAAACCATCAAAGGATATTTTCCCCTAACTTAATTTAGAAAGAAAATAGTTTCAATTGCTCTTCGAAAAAATCTTCACCTCTCTAGTCTTTTTTATCATCGGCATTTATTATAGCAGATAACAGCTGCTGAGAGCCTTCAATCATGGAGCTTTTGAAGGCTGATGGAAGCATCAAGCTAATATTTTCAATAGCTCTGGGATCTGAATCCATATCCTCAGGATTAAGGCAGATCAAATGAAAATGAATACCTCTTTACAGACAAAATCCACCTATCCTTTACCACACAGAGAATGAATTTGTCTGCACAGAGTCTAAAGAAATGAATGGAGATCTTTTCTATTACTCATATACAAGACATTTTGCTCCTAATGTAGTATTACTGAGATGACACAATGTTTTGGCTTTCCCCAGTGACAAGAATTAATGTCCAAAATGTAAATTATTAGGGAACTGGTAATGGATACACAGCCTTTTCCTTTTAAACTGCTTATGTGAATTGAGTTATGGGCAGGAATCAAAAGGTATCCTCAGAAAGTTACAGAGAAACTTCTTTAAAAATGACTGGCAGGTGAGTTCCTCATGATATCCAGCCTGAAGGAATACTCAACAACTGCCACGGGACACAACACTCACATTTGTTCGTGCTCTCCAGAAAAAAAACTCAGGAGTTGACTCTAACCCCACTGGAGCCAACAAAACCCTCCTTCTTCCCCAGCTGGACACTGAAACAACTTAATAGGCATTAGGTACCTACGCAGGCAGATCTATGGTCCTGATTCTGATCCCAAAGTTGCTGAATGATGAACTATTGTAATACAAATGGAGTCAGACATTGTTCATATTCTGGGCAGAAATGAGCCTGGAGAGGTGTGAAGAGATGGTGAGCAGTTACTGAAGTGAGCAGCTCACCATTAGAAAGGAAGAATCACTTTGCAAGACTGAAAATAAGCCAAAGAACAGTTTCTGGCATACATGGAATACACAGCGAGATGAGAGAACTGGGTTTGCTCAGTTTTAAGAAGCAAAGGAAAACGAGAAATCTTATTGCTGTGTACAGTGACCTACTGAGAAGCTACTGGAACGTCGACATTAAAGGGTGAGACTTCCATCCTTGGAGCTATTCAAGACGGAAGAGGACATGTCTCAGAGCAACCAGACCTAATCAGACCTGCTTTCAGCAAGATGTTGGCTCGACGTCCCTTCCTACCCACATGATTCTGTGATTCTACAGAAGAGAGGAATAATATAGTGGTTTTATTAAATAATGTCAGTAAGAGACCATTACAACCTTGCAGAGAGGTTGAAGAAAGTTTCCCTAAGTCTGTACAGCCTAACAATCAATACACTTGTTATGACTTGTTCAAATAATACAGTATCAATCACATAACTGAAAAGAATAAGTTCAGAAGCACATATCATATTATTATTTCTTTGGATACTGGTTGTACACGCATGTATGTATGGACTTTTATCATTGAAGAACATAGCTCAAGCTTCCAAACTCAGCTGCTGAAAAGAACGAAAATACCATAGCTTTGGCAAATTTAGGATGATATTCATGTGAAACAGGATGTGGCCAGGTAGTTTAGAATTTTTTTACTCTGGACTTCGACATGTTAATATCATCTCTGTAAATTTTTTTTTGCTATACATCTGCCATACATCACATAACATAAACCTCGCCCAGAAGTAGACACATACACCTCCACAAACACAGTATGTACTGTAGAAGTCTGCTTTATCTGTTCTGTGGAACCTTATACACATATACAGATAAAAACTTTGAAAATTAACTAGAACCAGATGTTGCAGTAAGTAAAGATCTAGTATCTATTCTGAGACCAAAGTATACTGTGAAATTTGGTTCAGAAATGCCACTTATTTAAGCTTAATTTTAATCTGGTATTAAAGGAGTTCAATAGAGGTTTAAAAATAAATAAATAAATGCTGCAGCTGTACATTTAGTTACATTCTACGTACTCCATTGTAATACGTAGTGTTTTACTCATCTTATTACGAATGAGGTCAGTTTAACAACAAGGCAATCTCTTTTTCTAAAACAACAGGACAAAGGAAATTATGTACAGAAAATACAGGTAGAATCATTTGAAATTGCTTTCTTATCACTTCATGTAATGCTGCATATCAAGGATTTCTTAGATGAGGAATTTTTATATTTTATATTTTTATAATTTATAACTTATTTTATATTTTACTGTGCAACTATCGGCAGATCCATGCTTTTCCTTTCCACACCAGGGAAATCAATTGTATTAAACTGTAAGAAAACAATTTACACAACATGCAAGGTTTCAGACTTCAAACCCCATACTTGAGGCACAATAATTTGCAGCAGGCACCTAAATAAAAATTCTTGATGTTGAGTGTTTATAGCTTCCATTGTGGACACAGGCTGCCAGGTCACTTGGGTCAGATTTCTGACCTTCTTGAGAAAAGCTAACTTTCTTCTTCAGAACTGCTTTAGTAGATAAGCTGTGCTGGAAACACTGCCAAAAGATATACCAACATCTTAATACTCACACTTGCTGATCGCTGATAAAATCACAGAACCAGAAAGCATGCAAGTTGGAAAGGACATCTGAAGGTTATGTTGGCCAGACTCCTGCTCAAAACAGGTCTAGCTACTGAAATGAGATGGGTTTGCACAGGAGCTGAGTTCTGAATACCTGGAGTGATAGAGAGTCCATTGCCTCCCTGTAAAACCTGTTTCAATGTCTCACTATGCTCATGGTGGAAAGAAAAAACTCAGTCCTACCACCGAAATAAAATTCCTTTCGCTAAAACTTGAGACTTTTGCCTTTTGTCCTGCCACTGTGCACTTCTGAGAAGAGTCTGGCTCTGTCCTCTCCATACTCTCTCCACCAGACAGTCGAAGACAGCCACAAGATGCCCCTTAACCTTCTCTTCTCCAGGCTGAAGAAACTCAGCTGTCTCAGCCTCTCCTTGTCTGCCACATGCTCCAGCACCCATAACAGCTTAGTGGTCCCTCACTGGGCTTCTTCCATTTGGCCAGCACCTCTTATGATGGGAGAGCCCAAAACTGCACACAGCAATTGCCTTCCCTGATCTCTCCTCTCCACAGATCAAGACAAATAAATTGGTGTAATTGCAGAAAAAATTGACATATAAATGACAGTCGGCCAGAACCATGCTCAATTCCTGTGTAGAAAAATAATATTTTGCCTCCTAAGTGAGCCTGAAGAGAATACACGCTTGTACTTTCTTCATCATGAGAAGATCTGGTACCAGATCTGAAGTCAGCTTCAAAGGAGCGGGAAATTACCTCTTGAGCAGACATTATGGCTGAATGTTCTCATACGTTTGCTGGGATGGAGTATCTTCATCCCAACTCCTTGTGCCTATGAGTAATCTCCACAAGATCCTTTGGTGACTGCTACATCACTCCCTCACTCTTCACTGAGAAATCTCTTGAAGATTTGTTTCTTTCCTGAAAAGGCCTTTTAGAGAAAAAATATCCCACAATCTGCTGTTTCTCTCTCCTGTATTTCCACAAAGGACTCGTACCTATCAACCAGGAATTAGACCCACTTTGAACAAAACACATTTTCAGCTGCTCAGCAAACAGGCTGGGGCTGTCACAGGCACAGAGCAGGAAAAATAAGCAAAGGGAACAGTAAACAGTGTGTGGCCACCTTGTTTATTCAGAGTGCTGTGGTTTATTGATGTTGCACACAATCTCAAGTTTAGTTGTTCTTAGATGTTAGATGTTTTCTCTAACATCCAACCTGATCCGAAAGGCAGGTTTCTCCAGCTGGCTAGGGAAGCTTTCAACAGCCATAAGCAAGCCATAAACCCCTCCCAGTGCCACTGTCCCTCATGTGCAGAAAGGGAATAACCTTAAAGCAAAGGTCCTTCACAGTCACCACATGGAGTGAAAAGAAAAAACTCAGCTGCTGGCCTGTTGGACATGCCCAGGCAGACATCTTTCAGCTGTTTAAGGACAAGGTAACAGGGAAACTGAGTATACAAGGAGGAGAACAGGCTGCCTCAAAACCAGCGTTCGATGCCTGAGTCCAATACCAATAAAAATGCACGCAACCGAAGCACAAATATAATAATAACAATAGTAATAATAGTAATGGAGAGGGATTTAATCACTGTGCCACAGCGCTGGATGTATCTGGAATGCTCTTACAAGGGAAAGTTCTTTGGCAATAACAACCTGAGAACCTGGAATGAAACATATCTTTTTTTGAAATAGCAAATGCAGATTAACTCAGTATTTGTAGCAGACTCCTGCATCTGCAAACTAATCCAACTCAAGAAAGGTTGTTTGTTTGGATTTTTTATAAATAATTTATTCCATTAGATCGCCCCCCACAACACATCTATGTAAACTGCCACAGTAGGTATGAAACCTGCCCTAGTATTGATTCAGCTGGCACAACCTTCCTCTATAAACCCCTCTTCACCTCTCCTGTATCAGGGTGGTCTGTTCCCCCCAGCTGTTGGGGAGATGCTGAATTCCTGTGCTTGCCCCTCTTCCCCAGCGCCTGCTTTTATTAAAGTGGACACAGCAGCAGCTTTAACTAGTCCAGTCGCATATATACACAGAAATGCAGCAAGACACGTGCACTTTCTCTTCTATAAACACCATGCCAGCGCTTCACAAACTCACTGCTCATCCTCAGCGTGCTGGGGTGGGAGGAAGAATTCTTCAGCTAAGAGAGCACATACAGTGAAGCAAAGATTCTCCTGTGTCTCGAAGTAAAAGATGGAATCAGATAAAAGCCTGTTTCTTGGACCTGGCTGGTAAACCAAACCATGATGGCCAAGTTTGTAAGTCTTCTCCTTACTTCACTTTCTGAACACTACTACTCCAGACAGTGGCACACCTGACCACGTCTGAAAGTTTCAAATTATTTTTGCAATTTCGTGCAGTTTTACCACTTCAGGAATAGACTTTTTCAGCTACCTGTGTGAACTTAGGAACACGTTTACCTGAGATCAGGAAATAGTAGAGAGGGAGTTTGAAGAAAGACCCAATGAAATAAAAATCACTGACATTTGATTCTTCTCCTACTCTGCTTTTGAAAGTTATATTTGAAAAAGTCTTGTTTGCAAGTATTGATAAGAAAACCAAAGTTTCTACTGGAGAAATGAATGGCTGACACACTTCTCATTTTAAAGGGACTTCCCAAAGCCATAAAGATGGTAAGTTATTAAATCAGAGGTAATGGCTTTACAGGCATATTATTTTTTTTATTTTATAACCAGGTACGCACAGCTTTATTTCCCTAACACAAACCACAATAAAACACTTAATGAGGACTTTAAAGTCTTTTGTCTTTGCTGTAGGTTTGCTTTAGGGGAAGAAAAATGAAAAAAGATGGTACATTATTTTCAACAGTGGCAGGAAGTGGGTTTTTAGCTGAATCAGCTTAAAAAATTCCAGCTGTGTTCACGTTGAAGCCATCGGAAAGCCTAAGCCTGGGATCAGCTCTCCATGCCAACTAAATCCTTCCTTTTCATGCCTCAAAAAGGAAATTTTTGAAAGAATGCCAAGCCTCTCCTTGAAAATAACATCTTAATTGGTTGATATTAAAAACCCAGAAAGCGCCATTCTGAAGATGCAAGTGCTCACATTTTTGCGTACTAATTTGATACTGTGCCTTGTAAGAGCACTCAACATACTAACACAGAGACTCTCTCAGAAAACTGCAATGACGGGCATGCAGACTGGTTATTCCAGACAAGGAGGAATTTCTAGGAACTGTAGAAACTTAAATGTGTTACAAACTATCCTGTGCCATTGACATGCACCAGAAAAGCCAAAACATGTGCCAGCGTTTGCCCCACTAAAACACTATTTCATTCCCTGGCTGGCTGTGGCTCAGTAGAGGGTAAGGGAAGTCCACTCCTGTTGTCCTCTGAGATCAGTATGTTTTTAAGGACTTTCTGTATCAATTTTAGGTTCAAACCTAGTAAAATGTTTGGGATCAAAAAGCAGAAAATGCAAGTGTATGTATCGCTGTATGTGTGACGCAGCATTTTGAAAACACATGCCTTTTTGCATTGAAAACAAATTACTGCAGGATTATGAATACGTCTATCCTGCTATCTTTTGCTCTTTGTTTCCTGTTACGCTATTAATTTGTGTGTGCATATATACCATGATATTTATCTTCAGCTGCTGTTCCAAACTTTGCATTCTTGGTCAGTTACACGAGAAGAAAAGAAAACGAACCTTGTCATTCCCAGCCATTGAACTGAATGAGCAATCAGACACTTGCCTCACATATTTCCCTTATCCCTGTATATCTAACTCTGCAGCTCCTTTAAGCTGAGAGACTGAGAGATATAGCCTGATTTACACAGATGTTAAAAGAAGCCAAATATTTGCCCAATTTAATTGATTCTGAGCTGACAGAAATGGATTTATTCTGCATAACTTGAAGCTTTTAAAAGCAAATGTATTTTTCATTAAGAATGGTAAAGGGAAATGGTGTTAAGCCAAAGAAAGAGAATTCTAAGAAACAACAACAAATGATCAGAAAAACAGGTGACTGAGAAAGCCTATTACTCTCAGGGAAGGATTTACAAGACCTTGGGTGGCTTTTTTTTTTTTTTTTTTTTCAGTTGCATATGCAAAGCAATATACAAACTATGAAATTGCAAAGGAAATACTAAAAGGAGACAACAGTTGAGACAACAGATAGTTGAAAATTCAGTTTAATATATCACACATTTACTGTGTAACTCTAAAGTAAAGTCCTTTTTCTTCATTTCAGAATGCCAGTCTCACCCTTTTAATGGCTGAAAGTGATGCCTTTAGTTAAAGAATTTGGCTTCAGCTTAATTTGGGGTATGTGTTTGTTTTTTTAAATAAAATTGACTGCCAAGACACTTTTTTTTTTTTTTTTCCATTAAGCAATTTGGCAATCCAGGGTGATTGTGATTTCTCCTAATCCATGTTCTAGAAGATAATTTTGTTGAGGTAATCATTTATCCCAGAGCAGCAAGTCAAAATTAAGCAGAATATTTCAAAAGTCTGGGTATTCATTCCAAACTGTTTCTAAATGTTGCATTTCACAAAATCATATTTGCATTTGGAATTTGTACTGGAAGTAAAAACTTCCCATAAAAATAGGGTCTGTTTTATATGCAGTATTTACTTACAACATCCAAATAAAAATATTTTTTTTAAAAAAAAAGAAAACCCAAAAGCATTCCTTCTTCCCCAGGATTACCAATGTCATTAAAAATGTCACACCACACTCCTGAGACAGTGACCAAATTAAGAATTAAGAGCTCAGCCCTGAAAGGTGCTCATAGAGCAGACTCTAAGCTCATGGTGATTTGAGGGTATTCACACCAGACCTGAAACTCACTTTCTCTCCTTAACGACACACAGAGTTCCTAATAGATCCTGCACTTTTTGCACCCCCTTTTTCAGATAATGATGGAATATTTTTTTTCAGATAATGATGAAGTACCATGGGCTACGGCTTCTTGTTGGTAAGATGTAAGATGGTAGCAGGACATTTCTTCAAAATCTTGTTTGTGTCACTGCCTTGGAATATAAAATAACTACTGTAAGTTTATTAGTTAAAAATATGTATACTGTGTTTCTGAAAAATAATCTAGGCATAATCTGTGGGTTTAAATTGTGGTAATCAAGGAGCCTTTGCAGCACCCACTGTTGCTTAACTGATTTGGTGGGTGAAAGTAGCAGTTGGGAATATCACAAATTCTAGCTGCTGTACAAAGGGACAGGAAACAATCTCCATCAACCTTATCCACACAGGAAGCAAGAGACTTTTTCCTCAAGGAGAGATAGTTAGCCTTGTATTCACAAGGATAAGGAGAAAAACAAAATTCTCTGAAGGGCATGATGGTCCCAGCTCCAGAGTGGTTTCATGGGAGAAGCAAAGCTACTACTCTTTATCTTCCTTCTGCTGTGATACCAGAGTCTTGGCTTCAGTAAACCTGTAAGCAGGATTTCTCCTTCCAGGAAGACACCATATCAATAGCTGATGATGTAATAACACAAGTGCAATTGTACCAAGTTTCATGGGATAACGATGGAGGTATGAAGGGAAGGGAGGAAGGACAGACAGCATAAACCATTATCTCGATTTGCTCACTTCACAGTAAGCCAAAAAGATCCACCATCACACTGATTCACGTGTATTTTTCACTCAGCTGCATCCCTGAGACCCCAACCTTGTAACTGGATGAACAGAGGAAAACACACAGCCTCCTTTTAACCTGGTGTCTGCTGCAGCTACTGCCACCTGAACGTAAGATGAGATGAGAAGGCACACTGCGGACCAGCAAACTGTCCCTACGACAAAAGCCGTTCCCTGAGAAAGAGCGCCTAGTCTTTTCATCAAGGACTGTTATTGAGAACACTGAAAAGTCAGTACCAAAAAGACCAAAACACACATGTTGAGAAAACGACCGCTTCAAATGACAGGATAAGGTCTTGGTCTATGTATTTATTCATGGCAGGATCTCAGTCAACACACTTCAATAAAATGAGTAATTATTGTGAGTCACGTCACTAATTACATCTGATACACAAAAAAGCTTGTGCAGCATCACTTATCAAAGTGCACTGTGAACTCATCCAGTATGGAAGTGGCTCACAGAGGAGCTCTTGTTACTGGTTCTTGAACAGCCCTGAAAAAGACAGGGTATTAGAGATGTCTATGCCATTTTTCTCTCATTGCATTTTTTAAACATAAAAGATGTGTTGTACAATAATGGCAATATAACTGCCTGTGGAGGGACTTCAGCGTTTGCCTTGGACAGGCAACACAAGGGAGAATTGTAATGAGAGCAGTGGAATTGGCCAAGATAAGCTGCTTTCTTCTATGACAAGTCGAGAAAGCCAAGGTGTGTCGAATCTGTCAAAATATTCTAAGATAAAGTTTGATTTTTCCATTACAAAAATAAATTAGATGGTTTGGATACAGGTCAAATTGACTGAGTTGGGGAGCAGAAAGAGATTAAAGGAGGCAAGTCATCTCTTAGGTAACAGATCTACCTTTTATCATGCAAGAAACACTGAAGTCTTCTCAAACTTTGTAAAATTTGGATGAGTTCTTCATCCAAGAGTAGAATTAAATTTATAATCTTTTCCCCTGAATTTGGGGCCTGATAATTAACTATCTGGATGACCATGTACTCATTTGTGCTTTCCCATCACCTCTTGTAGTAACTTCAGAGAACAAAGAACTGGACCAAACATTACCTATGTTTGCAGCTTTATCATGTGATTGTTTTCATAATTGAAGTCACAGCACATGGGACAACCTAACTTTAAATACAGAAACAATACATGAAATTCTCTTCTCCTGCACACTCATGTCAACAATAATGACAGTGAAGCCAAGTCAGTGACACTGCCACTGAACAACAGTGAGTGTGAAAATAAGCAGATTCAATGTCATTTGGCACATGGCATCTCCACCCATGGAAATCTAGAAAGAATACTGAGCTTTTTATATAATGCTTCCTTTAATACCTGTTTGTGAAAAAACAAGATTTATTGTATTATGTGTCTGCTTCTTTTAACAACAGAGAAACAAGACAAAAGCAAGAAAAAAAATTCCATCTACAGAGAAAATAAAGTCAAAAAACAACCTCCAAAAACTTCAATTTGTAAATTAGGTATTTGCCTTTAAGAACAACCAAAGCTGTGAATTGGACCAATGTAGAAATACCAACCTCACTAGTAAAGATAAGAAAGAATTCTATTTTTAGTTGACCATATTTAAAAAGTGAGTCAAGTTGTTAGATCTCCAGTGCGAGACAATTGAAGGGGAAGAATTTTCACATGGTTGGTATTCAGCACTTTATAAATTAGTACTATTTGAGATCCATGAAGCTGTGAAAGCCACAAATCAGTTAGTTTTGAGAAAATCTAACACACAATTTGCCTAGAATTATACAGCTATATAAACACTCAAAAGGTTTCTGTATGACTTCTGCATATAAGCAAAAAAAAACCCCATGGTCTTCTTTTTGCTCGCTCTTTAAAAAAAAAAAACAAAAAAAAAAGCAAAAAAAAAAAGCTTTACCTCTACTTCAGTTTGCAAGTAGTTTTCATTCCATGGACATCACCAAAGATCCAATCAACTATTTAAGCATAAACTCTAGCCTACTAGACTGTCATCAGCACAAAGTCCCTCAAATAATAAATGAACTTTTTATTAACTGTGGTAACATTAACATTACAATGAGGGATTGTTTAAAAACAAGTTGTACTGCTGTTGCTCAAGAGCTCAAAGAAAATGGTTCTCAGTTCCCTTATTTTTTCTTGAGGGTAACCACAGGGGTTGCATTAAATCTTTTAAAATATGTTGACAGTTGAATAATTGTGCTGTTGCTCTGGTGACATTTTATGCTTTTTAATTGTCATTAATGAAGCCAACTGATACTTTCTTAAAAGTCCTTTACGTGTTCTAGTAATTTTATGACAAAAAGAAGAACAAAACAGTCTGCAAATTAGCCTTGATCCACTTCTCATATGGAATTTTCACAGGAGACAATGGGAGAATCTGCATGGGAAATATCTGCTTGACCAGACATTTTAGGTAGGAATGCATGAAATGTTCCCAGTAAATTGTGAAATTATCACTCTGTCGTGCATCTCCACATCAATTCAAAGCTCAAAGAAGACTTGTTTGAGTGCATTTTCAAAAATAAGTACTGGAACTGCTTTGACTGATCCAGAATTTGACGCTAAAATAGTATGGCCCAACATTTTAAGGTTGCAATAAAACCCAAAATGTAAACGCGAGTTGGAATGAAATGTAAGTCTGACACTATGCTGAAGTCTAACAACTCCTTTCTTATTTTGGTAATACTCCCACTGATTTGAGAAAGGTTTTGCCCCTGTAAAGGCTGAGGGATACCGCTCTCAATTATCTGTTCAGGAACATGCAGTAACAAGGAGGAATGCACACAGCTTGAGAAACAGCAGGCACTATACTTCATAGTTCATAAACAGATAAGGTAAGTCTTTTGCTATGGGGAGAAAATAAACTATGGCGCTTTAAATTATCATGGGTGATTTAAGTAGATTAAGGAAGATCTATTTTGGGGACAAGGAGCCAGAAGAGGTAAGAGGAGGGGGGGGGATGGCATGTTGAGTCCTTCACTCTCCCCATCCCAGTTTCCCTCACTCTTGCATGCTCCATGGTAGCACTGCAAATGATTCTCCACTGCCACTACAGCTGCTGCACCACAGGCTTCACATCTTTGCACTTTCAGAATCAGACAGAATCTGGAGCCATCTTTCTTTTTCCTCAACCGCAGCAGCTCTGCAAGTGCTCACTGCATAAACGTTGATGGTTGGAGCCATCGCAGTTGAACAGGACAACTAGGTCCTGAAAAATCACTCCAAGTAAACTGGGAACCCCTTTCCCTGCTCCTCTGTAGACCTGGTGCCACGTATAACCAGGCATACCTGCACAAAGCATGCGGTTCTGCTCCATCCTGGTCTTTGCTTTCATCCGAGTTAATGGCTATGCAAGGGGCAAAGCAATACAAAAAGAAATAGAAAGCCTGGGGGTTCTGTACAGCACTGCAATTTTCAAGACATTCAGGGTGCGGACAGCAGTAAGTTGCACACTCACATCAGACACACATTTCACAACCTCAGCTAAGTCATGAACTACATGTTAATTAGACAAGGGGCCAGGCTTTTGATTTCAAAAATAGAAATCAGAGTTGCAGTCCTTCATCCATTGAAGTTAATTGCAAAATCCCTATTATCAGGCTCTTGAGGTATTACCCAGGCTTACTTTTTAATTACATTTGATTCTTAATGAAGTAGATGGCAAAAAGAAAAGCAGCCCGTGATTCAAATGATTCGCATTTTTATCTTTCCTGATGAACAAGAGAATAGGTCAAGATACTTGCTGGATTTTCCCATGAGAAATGCTGCGATGTGAATAAGCTCAATTGACTTGATCCTGAAGGAGCAGGTTAGCTTTGAAAAGCATCACCCATTTTCTCCTCCTGTATACATTCTACCCCCAAAACTTATGCAATGTAATTACAGACATCAAGCCAAATCCAGTCCAGAACTTGAAAAATATCATCCAAGTATCCTAAGCTTGAATGACTTGTCTTTATTGTCTGGTGTCATTTAAAACATAAGGAGTCCTAATTATAGTTTTATTTTCAAATTATGCTCTTTAAAAGAGTGACAATTTTCTACAAAAACTGACAACTTCTCAGGGCATGGAGACAGCAAATAACTTGGTATTTCTACATGATTTAAAAACCAATAAGCTATGAAGCAGCTTATGCAGAAAGAGCATGCTATCACACTTTCTAGATAACAATATAAAGTTTCACCTTTTTCTCTTATATCACTACCCACGTAAATAAATGAAGGTTTACAGAACAGAAGTTCATGCTACAGGTGGGGCCATTACCTTGTTATACACAACAACCTGCAAACTCTTTTCACATAATGAAAGCTGGTTTTTTACCATCTGGAAATCAGGCTTTAAAATAAAATTACAGGTTTTATATTATATAAAAAGCTTAGCCCTTTATTTCAGACGTTGTCACATTACAAAATGCAGAATTAATTTCTTACTTTCACGATTTTGAAAGACCCATTGAAAAACCAAGGACTTTAAAAAAAATTACACTTTAAGTTGAATGTTGAGATCAGTACTAGAGAAAGCAAAATGTCTATTTCAAGATAACCGGATAGCATTTCAAGGCTCTGGTGACACTTTCCCGTAACTTTTACTGAGGCTAAAGACTCAGTTTTACCCATGCAAAGCATTGCTTTAAAAATCAAGGAGAGGACACAGGACATGTGGCTGCTGTTCACGATACAGCAGAAGCCAGCTGTAACCCAGGCTGCCCAGTGGGGCTACAGCCAGGAACCAGAGAGCTGAGGCTGTGTCCGCTGGGCTGGTGTGGGGTGACAGAGCTCTCGGGACTCAAGAACCTCACCAAAGGGGCTGCCGTCTGCTATAACCCCTTTTAAAGGAAGGAGGGACAACCTCCTTTCAGAGAAGGAAAGGGAAACTATGGTTTCAATCCACCCAGCCATTAATTTTTCTAAATCCCTAGGTTTGGGGGTTTCTGCCCTATGGGTGGTTCCGTTTCAGACTTCCTACTTCACATGCATACCAGGGATCAGGGGAAGCCCAGATTGAAGGGCCACCACAGACACGATGTGGAAATCTGAGTCAGCCTGTTCTGCATAACTGTGACAAAGCCGCAGGTGTAACACACACCCACAGCCAAACTGCTTCTGTGTGGAGTTGTGCTGCATCAGCACCATCAATGTAAGTCAGCATTACTTAGGCAAGGAGAAGAATTTCCCCCTACCTCTTCATCTGGCAATTCCCTCTTGGAATGCAGTTTCTGCTCTTGCTTTTACTGGAACCATGCTATTTTACACCTATTAAGTATCATGCTTATAAGTTTAGGACCCTATACTTTATCATATACAGTATCTTGTAATTGCTCAGTCTGCTGGTCGGTATTCATGGACGGTCTAACTTGGTAGGTCTCCTTCTGGATGTTTCTCAGAGTCAAGCGTACATAGAATCATTGCAGCAAACAGCAATTTGAGATACTTACTAGCTATGATTATTGTTAAAGTGATTCTTTAAAGACTTTCAAAGCACACAGAGTATTTTCATGGCAGGACATGGCAGTTGCAGGGCATCCCTGTACTCATGAGCCAAACAAACTATCCTAATGCAGACAGCATTGGTGCAGGGAGTAGCAATCCCCCCTGACTCAAAGGCAAGAGCAGAAATCTTCATAGGGCTGAAGAAAGCAAATACCTCTACAGTTAGCAACAAAAAGATTCTGCTCAAATTTAACAGAAACTGAAAGCCTGAAGAACACACACATTCTGAACTGGTGGCTAAAATCAGTATTTAAGACAGATTAATACTGGAAGAATAAGCTATCTTATTAAAATAATACACGTTACTATTAAAGTAATACCAGAGTAATTGCAGCCATAAGATACTGCATATCACTTCAGAAGCAAAAGCATCTTTCTTTTGAAAACAGTAATTCTGATTGCTTGTTTATAATATGCAGGCATCAGTGATTGCTAAATGCTACACACATCTGAAGCATTGTATGAAGTGCACAAGGAATGACAGTTTGTCAGAGGACTCCATGCCTTCCTAAGTGTCTTGGTAAGCCTTCAGGCTGCCTGATATTCAGAGTATGAAATGTCTCAGTTGGGCACCAAATGAAACCAACTGAAAACATCAACAGCTTCCACTGCATGTCATGTGCTATCATCTTTCCCAAACAAAATTAAGGATAAGAAATAAAACCTTTAATTGTTAGTAAGCCATAACAACTCTCAAAATAAAGAGAAGGTATTATTAATTATGTACCTATAGCTACAGTAGCAATGAACTTCAGGTAAAAACCAAATTTAGGGTGACAGGTACCTCAGCAACACAAAACAGAAATAACTGTGAATGCAGATCAAAAAGCCATGTCTACTCAGTTTTGAATATAAGGGGAAGAAGAAAATGTTCAATCATAACATTTGGTTAAGAATGTTTATCTTCTTTCTTACCATTGAATGTTAGAAACACTCTTGCTTGAGGCTGCGAAGATCCTTTTACACTGCTAAAGTAAATAAATATCCCAATCAACACGTGCATTGCAAGAAATGCCATCTCTTCAGACTTGCAACTTAATATCCAAGAAAGGAAACCTGAAAGATAGACATCACATTACTGTTGCACAATTATGGGGAGCAAAACTAATGCTACAGAAAGACCTGTGTTAGAAAGCTCTTCCAGCTGAAGCCCTAATATATGAATATGTGAAGGAGGCACAGCACTTCTGTTTTTTCTTTGTACATCTGAAAATGGTTTTCGCCAGCAGTCGTCTGTGCTGGCACAAAAGCAGCTCTCTGCCTGTTAGTATGAACCAACACAGCCTGAGTTTTGGCTGAGGCAGACTACAGGTTCAGTTTATTTAAATAAGGACAATTCCACCTGCTGGAAAAATAATTATACTAAATGTCAAGGCAGAGCAAAGCAAGGACAGGAGATAAAGTTTCACAAATAAAAAGCTGGCTGATATTTTTAGATGTCTCTCCTTACTTTACATCATATTTGATCCCCCTCTCATGTCAGGGGTGGGGGGGATGGACAGGTTTGGTTTGGGTTTTATTCCTATCTTAACATTTGGAATCAAAAGTGCTTGGAAATAAACTTTAACTTTTAGAAATCAGTGTTCTCCAACAGCCTCCAGATCTTTTAAGATGAAATCCTGACTCTGCACGTCACAAATTTAAAAGCCATTGAAACCAAAAGTATTTCAAAATGTCAACATTTTCTTTTGGGGCTTGTTCCTTTTGGGATACTTACCTGCTCTCATAGACTTCTACAGAGCACTAAGAATACCCAGCGTTGGACAGTGCATTACACTTGATACTTCTGCTACTCCTCCTGCACATCTGCTGAATCCATCTTTATTTTGTATGGATTAGCTGCTGGGAAGACTGGGCTCCTCAGAATCAGAAACACCCCCAAACAAACCTGCAACTTTTCTTAGATCAGGAAGGTCTTGAACTCACTGGAGGCAGAGACACTTTCCTATCAATGCCACCAGACTTCAGACCAGACCCATAAAAAACAGCAGACATTAGAAGCTGAATATTGCATATCTTTAATGCTCCTAAACTGCATCTCTCCACAGCCTGTGAGGTCCAAATTTCACTTCCCCTATGATAACAATTCTGTTCTTCAGCTCAGCTGCAAAAGTGAGAATAAAACAGCCTCTTATTTTAGGCTCATTCTGCTTCCCTGCTTAATATATATATTTTATTTTTTGCATCAACTGCCCTTCTTACCTTAACCTTACTGGTTAAGCAGGTGATATATTTGATTCTATGGTAACTGGAAGCACTTTGATGGATACAACCATTACAGCTAGAAGATATCATTAAAGGCTATACGTTTATTTCATGGTAAGTTTTGTTGCCTGTGCCATCATCTTACACTTCTTTACAACAGCTCTGCTCTAGCACGACAGTCCCTCCAGTGGAAGCCAGTGTTTCCTACATGCTTGTTCATTCAGTCCCTCCAGGATTCACACCTGTCCTGAAAGAACCGGCTGTAACCACCACAGAATGGCAGGAACCAGCTGTCAGGCAGGGATGACTTTAGGTCAACACCAATTTGGGCTGGATCCACACCACTGATTTAGCGGTAAAAGCCCCGTATCTCATTACTAGCGCTGTCATTCCCTATCCACTCACTGTAAATCGTTTGGAAAGGCTTCTCTCCGCATGAGAACTTCACACTAAGTTGGGGGTGGGATGGTGAGTGAGCGCACAGCTCTGTAGCCCACACTCTAAACTCTCCTTCATGACTTGCTCTGGAGTACTGAAAAGTGCATGTAAAGTTACAACTCTGCTAATTGACAAAAACACCAGTGTCAGAAATTTGCCAGATACAGATCTGGTCTACAGGAGAAACATATCAATTTCTGGTTCCAAATTATCTAAGGGTCTGTTAACTAATAAAATGATAGTCGCAGAGTTTTCGCCAAGAATAATTTTTAAACAGGCTGCACAACTCTAGTATTAAGGCTGCTTTGTGGGCTTTAAATTTAAAACCTTGTGACTAGCCCATGGGATATCCTTTAACTTACCCTTCTTCCAAGAGAGAAATGCCATTAAATCCTGATAAAATTTCTTTGTTAGGCCAAAACAAATAGCCAATCATACAGAACATGTGATTTAACACATGCAATGGGATTAGTATTTTACAGTAGCAGCACTATGCTTTCTTTGCAATAGAGATAAAAAGTCAAAGAGGAACAAGTGTGTGGCTTTCTCTCTTCCTTGAAATAATATTGTAGGAAATAAGAAAAAAAACCCTCTTTCAGCACTCTTTCCCTCCCACTCTCATGCCTCCTGCCAATTCTAGTGCAATCAGTTACAGGAGTGAAACATTGCTCCATTTCATTGCTCAAACTGCAGATCTTCACCGTTAACACGGAAGTGACAGGCAGATAGAAGATTCAAGTTCTGAGCTGCATGGTTCCTACTCAGCTGTTAGACACATAAATAATAAATGCACATAGTGCCAAAAAGGTACCTCAGGGTGCCTGACAGAAGTTACCTAATGGAAACAGGCTTAATTTCTGAGATTTACATACGTGGTAACTGAACACAAACTCATTGCAGGTTTGACTCTCGGTTTGGGCTTATATCCCAGTTCTGAATTTATCCCAGTAAGTCATGATACTATATTCAGCACGTCCCATGCACATGATCTCTGCTGACAACCCACTGACCTAAAGCCCCGCAAGGACTTTTAAAGAATCTTTTCGGACGGACAGAAAGCCACCTCTAATCACATTTCTGCTCTTAGATCCTATTCTAACCGTAAACAAACTGGCAAACCACTACCAAAGTGAAGCGGCAAAGTTTTTCCTGCCACAGAGGTGGCTTGCAGCAGGCTGTGTTGCTTTTGGAAAGGGCTATATAGCTCTGCTGCAAAGTGCTGTGCAGGTGTCATCTGCTACAGGCTGAGTCCTACCCTGAAATCCCATAAGGAAAACCATTCAGCAGAAGAAAGGAAAGAAAGAAGGGGGGGGGGGGTGTGGGGGTGGGACAGGGGGGACACCCGCAACCACAGACTGCTAATTGGGAAAATATTGCTTTAACTATTTGCAAACAGCAGGAAAATTCAAGCATCAGACACATTTCACATCTATTACAGCAAAGAAAGAGAACTTTCAATTATGCTTACCCAGCTATTGGAGGAACCAGTAATACAGATTGCTATCTGGTTTCTCTCAGTTTATGGGCTCCACTCCTGCTACCAGAATATTTTAATTCCAAACCTGGCTCATTGTGTGTGTAGGGAAAAAAAAAGAAATAAAAATAATAATAATAAAAAAGTCTCTCTTCCCGGTGGTTGCAAAGGTATTCCCGGCGGCTTTGTAAAATAATCCTTATAGCTGGGCTCCTAAGGCACCGGGCGCGCCTCTGCCCAGCCCTCAGCGAAGCACCCGGGAGCGCAGGGGCCGCGGCCGGGCGCTGCCGGCGCACGCTCGGGTTTCCCGCTACAGGCGCTGCCCTGCCCCGGCCGCCGCACTAGCGAGCCCCGGCTCCGCGGGCCCCGGCGCATCATTAGCTGCGCAACGCGGGGCTGCAGCTCATAAATAATGGCGAGGCCACACCCCGCCCAGCGCGGCGGCCGCCCGGCCCGGCCCGGCCCGGCCCTGCCCACCCCACCCCCACCGCACCCCGGGCGGCGCGGAGCGACCGCGGGCGCGGAGGGCGCGGCTCGCCCCGGCGGGCACAGTGCGGGCAGAGGCTCGTTAGGGGACTGTCCCCCCCCGCCCCCGGCTTGTCCCCGAGGGCAGGCAGCCTCCCGCCGCCACCCGCGCAGCCTGCGCGCCCGCGGGGCCCGCTGCTGGCGGGAGGGAAACTCGGCGGGAAAGTTCCAGCCCCTGCGGGCGGCCCGTCCCGCGGCTGCCAGCGCGCCCCGACGGCAGCGCCGCGGCTGCCGGGCCGGGCTCCCCGCGGCGGGGCGGGGGGGGTTAGGGGCCGCGGCGGGGGGGCGGCCCGCGGGGAGCCGGGGAGGGGGCCCGGGCGGAGCTGAAGCCCTGAGGGGGCGGCGGGGGGGTTCCGGGGCGCTGGGGAGCTTGAGGGGGAGGCCGGTAGATGTCACTGTGCGGAGGGAAAGAGGCAGCGTTGTGGGGGGGAGAGCGTGTCCCGGCCAGCCCCGCTCAGAGGGGCTTCTTTATTCTCTATTTTCTTCTTTCCTTCCTTTTCTTCTTTCCTTCCTTTTCTTCTTTCCTTCCTTTTCTTCTTTCCTTCCTTTTCTTCTTTCCTTCCTTTTCTTCTTTCCTTCCTTTTCTTCTTTCCTTCCTTTTCTTCTTTCCTTCCTTTTCTTCTTTCCTTCCTTTTCTTCTTTCCTTCCTTTTCTTCTTTCCTTCCTTTTCTTCTTTCCTTCCTTTTCTTCTTTCCTTCCTTTTCTTCTTTCCTTCCTTTTCTTCTTTCCTTCCTTTTCTTCTTTCCTTCCTTTTCTTCTTTCCTTCCTTTTCTTCTTTCCTTCCTTTTCTTCTTTCCTTCCTTTTCTTCCTCGTTTTTTTCTTTTTTTGTTTCTTCCCCCCCCCCCCAACTATTTCCTCGATGTGAAACTTTAAAAGGCAATGAGCAAGGAGTAAGAAAGGAGTGTTGGAGCAGTAGTTAGACCTGCAGGTTGGTCTTCTGCTTATCCCAAGAGGTTTACCACAAGGTTAGAGAAGCTTTTTTTGCCGTTCAGGAGACTGCAAGCTGCATTTGCTCAATTTTCCCCCAAGATACTGAGCAGGCTGTCTGGTTGTAGTGAGGTTTGTGCTCTCAGGGCAGTGGGACTCCACTGAAAATTTTGCCCAAGGTGTCCTGAAAACACAAACTGCAGTATAGCTCTGTTAAAGCCACTAGGATATTTGAAACAACAGTATTTGGGTTCTGGGTTCAATTTTCCTAAATTGACTCGCAAGCATGACTTGATGGCTGCAGGCTTCTTTTGAATCAAGATTCCCACTTTTCCAGAGAGAGCTGCTCTCCGATCCAGCTGTGCTGGGGCAGATGGCACAGCAGGGTGCTGGCGCAGCAGTGCTTCAAGGCAGCAGCACCTCACGGTACATGTGGAGCTGTGTCCCACGGGCAGGAATACATCAACAAGTAAACAAGTGCCCGCAATGAATCAGTGCACACACTCAACTGAAAATGCTCTGGCCATACTAACCAAGGCAGTCAATAATCCTAATGCATTATGGCGTTACAGAGAGAGCAGAGAGTAGCTTGAATACAGTGCCCTTACTAGACACATTTTGTCTATACATGTGGATGTTTTTATGCCTTGTGTCTGTAGCCTACTTTGTGTAAAAGCCCACCTGCATTATTTACGGTTACACATTTCAAGGCCAGTTTCTCCCCCAGCGCCAGCCTAGCAAAGTTAGTACTTTCTTCAAGCAAGAAATTCCAGTATTATAAGGCATTTAGAATCCCAGATAACGTGAAAGTATGGGATGTTCCTTCCTCTGAAATGAAATGTCAGATTTGCAACTGATGCCAGAAAAGAAATCGGTCCAGAATCTTGAAAAGCTTGACCCACTTCAGATCATGTCTGGAAGATGAACTAGCTGATGGTGTCAGATGAACTAAACATTCCAGAGCATGAGTCCTTAAAAATATTGATGCTTTTCCAATTCTCCTCCTTAACACAAATAAATTACACAGAAATGCGTGAACATTTGCTGTCCTAGAGAGCAGTTGAACTAAGCCATCAGAGAGCTTATTCTCTCGCTGGGCAGGCAGTGTGGCTGTGAACATGATGCTGCTCATCCTTGAAATGTGGTGATGTTCGAATGCCTCAGTCCAACAACAGCACCCTGGCAAAAGGAGAAGTCACTTGTCTGCTTTGGAAAATCCCCACAACTGAGTGTAATTAGAGATTACTACACCAAGCAACAGAAGTGAATCAGCTAATTCAGTATTCTCCCTCTTGCTGCGGTCTCTGCAGGGTGATTCAGAGGAGAGCGCACAGAAAAACCACAAAGCAAATATGAAATAACTTCTCTTTTAGGAGATTTTTGGGAGATGTGTAATCGGTGGCAATACCAATCAAAGAAAAAAGAATGTTACCATGAAATACCAAGACTAAAAATTAGGATTATTCTAACTGTCCTCTTGAAATATTTTTGCCTTTTTTTAAAAAAAAAAAAGTATCATGAATTTACTTTCTCTTCTTAAAATTCAGAATAATAATCTTCTAAGTAAGATCACAAACATGTGCTCCTAGTACTATAGTGTTAGAAAAAAACAGCAGAAAAAATATGCTTGAGCATGAATCAACATCAGCATTAGTTAAATTCACTTCTGTTTGTCAGTGCTTTTGTATGTATGGACACTGGGGAGCCATCTGGCTATTTGCATTTCTTTTTCACATGGGCTAGCTACATCACAGATAAAAAGGTAAAATGGAACATTGAGGAAAATTATGGGGCTTTCTGACACTCCCTCAAGGACTCCGGCTTTGTAAAAAAGCAAATGAACTACAAAGAGACAAATGCAAAACTTTAATCTTTGAGATACCATCACACTCATATATCTGTTAGGCAAAGCAAGAGTATTCTAATTTTAAAAACAAAAGGCAAATTGAAACAAGAATAAGCACGCCATATTAATTTATTTGTATCTCACATGTGCATGTGTGCTGGTCGGAACATGATGATTAACTTTAAAAAGCAGTTTGAACTTCACAGCTGGCCTAAGTGAAATGGTTAAAGTTTTCCTTTAAGTGTTTTGTAATAGCGTGTATTAGCTTCAAGCAATACTCATGGAATGGAAATTACTTCTCCAAACTATGAGGTGGGGTTTCAGTATTTACTGGCATGAATCAGCCCTGTGAGTGAAATGAAAAGTATGCAAGACACTTGCTTTCCAAGCTCTGTATTTTACAGTCTAGCATGGGGATGAGGACAAATTAGTTGGACTCTATTTTGCAGCTGATTTTTAATCATTGCTTTGTTACACAAAGAATACCATGTGTTGTACAATTTGCTTCTAGTTCTGATTTGTTGCACGTGAGATTTATAACTAAGGGCAGTTACTCCAGGTTGCACCACATGTGTCAGGACAGAGTCAGGCCCTTACTCCCAGCTTTGGAGTTGGAGCAGTTCCTGACTCTTACAATATGATCTGAGCAAGAAAACTCTCATGGCCAAAACAAACAGATGCTGATTTTCTTGTATCTGTGTGTGGTGTTTGCTCCTTACCCAAACAAATAATCCTAATGGACCCAGGCCTAGCTTTAGACCTAAAAGCTAACTGAAGCCAGAAGGAGAAAGACAAGAGTGGATTTGGACGTTTACTTAACATTTTGGTTTGGGGTTTGGCTTCTTGGTTTTGTTTTGTTTTGTTTCTCCCAACTTGGGAGCTCCTGAAAAAGTGAACAGATTATAGGAGGCAGTAGGACCAGAAGCAACACAGGTTTTAAAGAGGGAAGACAGAGAAAAAAACCTTAAGATGGATGAAGAGGGCACAAGAGGAAGACAGGAACCTCCTGAGACACAGTTGGATGGTTAAAGGCAGCATAGTGGAAAGGAATCAAATAATTTCACTGGATTGGCAGCAACTAGACGTTAAGAAGATCAACAGGCTCAATAATCAGTTTCTGCTTCGAACACAAGCACAGACCTACAGTTCAGGCAAGACCAAATGCTGGCTATTATAAAGAAAAATATGGTAAAGGCATGATAAAGTGACCATGAAATGTAATCCGTTCCTTCCTTAAAAATCAAAGGAAATTTGTGTACAGTGAGTGTCCAGATGCCAAACGATGAGAGAAGATGCTATTAACTTCTACTTGCTTTGTCCTCATTTATGAGTGTAAAATCACCTTAGAGAAATGCAAGATCATTAGGTAATCCAGTTAGTTCATCATTGTTTATTTTCTTTCTTACAATTGCAAGAGCTGGGGCAAGTGTGAAATATACCAGCAGTTTATTGTGAGGAAACTATTAGGTGTTTGTTTTGAAGGTCTGCTAATATGAAGAGCAATTTATATTCTTTTTCACAACAAATAATCCAAAGATTCAAGACATAGTAAAGCTACTGGTGGTACCACTGTGTGATCAGAGATGGCATGAGATCCATGGACATAGCGTGCCGTAACATCAATGGGTTTATTCAGGTGGGTCAGATAAGGACTGCTCATGGAAGGTAGGGCTTCATCACCAAGGTCAAAGCCTTATGAAACTGCTGGCATGTGACTAACAATGAGTTGTCTAACTGAATTCATCAGTTTGCTTTTTGCTACTTAAGGTTCTGTGAAAAGCCATTTGCAGGAAGCAATTTATCTTTTCACAGCTTAAGAAAAATTAGGTGCCTAGGAACAGGATCAGTGTAACCACGTTAATGAAGGACCATGATCTATACAGGAACAGAGGAAAACATTATGCTTATAGAACTCCAGTTGTCTCATCATATAGACCAGTGAATGGCTTCCCTGGAAGTCAGTGAGCCAGCACTTCATGGTGACCTCTGTCACTAACAGACTGATTTCAGTAAGGCTGTCACCAAATAAGTACTTCTGTGTCTGTACACAAGATGTAAGCTGATTCCTGGTATGCTACCAGGCCTTCATACCGCCCCTTTTCAGCAAGGCAACCACATTATTGCTGTTCCTAGGAGAAATACAGTGTTTTGGTCAGATTTTCCACCTTTTAGCCACTATGACTAAGTGAGGTCAGTGATACAACTAGAGTCACTGTGCTTGCACAAAGCTGGGTTTGACTTTTTAACAAATCAAACAAGTCGTCATTATTTTGCAAGTTGATTAGTAAGAATATGTATTAGGAAGGCTTGAATGAGAAGGGATGGGCCATTGATGCACAAAGGATGGCTTCAGGCCGAGCAAGCTGTAAATACAAGAATTCACAAGTGCACAGAGGATGAAACAACGTGTAATCTGTGCATTGGAAGTACTTGGAATGAACACCCTATGGTGCAAGGAGCTGTACAAACACACAGGTTAGTAAAGCAGGAGCGGTTATGGAGAAGCTTTTTATCCAAGTAGACAAATAGGGATAGGAGGAGAGGGAAGTCGAGAACCTTACTGCAGGATAGAGGGGGGCAGTGACATAACCCTGGGCATCATGGCAGTTTCCAGCACGCATGCCATTCTCTAGCCTGGTACTTGATCCACTGCTACAAGCTAAAGGGCTCACAGCATTCAGGGGAGTCCTCTCACTGTTGGAAGGGGGTTTTGGAAAGGTAACATTTTGCCATTAATTCAGCTACTTCACTCTTGATAGAGCATTATGTGAATCACTGGATTGAGAGAGAGAAGAAAAAAAAAGCAGCAGCTTATGATTTTTCCCCATTCATCTTAGGTTTGAAACACACTTCTAGAAGCCTGATTATAAGAAACTACCCACCCCCAGCCTAGTCCCAGACAGTATAGCAGTACAGTCCTATTTCCCGCTGTCCTTCATCTTCAAATGAAGAGTAATGACTGCATACCTTGCAGTCTTCGATTTGTTTTCTTCTCTGTAAGCACAGGCTAAGCTTTACTGATGGTATTTGTCAGCTAATTGCTCACTGCATATTGTTTGCATTCTGCAAACTGTTACTTTAGAAGAGGAGCAGAAGGAACATTCTGCATGTGCCTTTTCCTTCCCTGAATAAGTCCTGTTGGCCACTGTTCCTATTCCTTTACCTAAGGAAATTTCTCCCATGCAGGAGAAATAAAAGTGAAAGAACTTGTCACCAGATGAAAGAAGAACAAAACTAATGACAAAAGTCATAATTAAAAGCATGCATGCCAAGAAGAGCACTGACTGAAACAAGCTGAATAATGCCCACTGTCCCCTGCAGATGGCAAAGACTTGCGCATATGGACCAGAGGACGCTGACAAATGGAACAGTCCCCAGGGATGTCTCCTTTCCCACTCATCAGTCCTGATCCTTTTGCACTACACCCTAGCTATCAGTGGAGTTGGGATTTAAAACTAGATCTCTCAAGTGATCCAGTATGACCATTCTTACCTTTTCTTTAGGACCCTGAAGTAGCAGTGGCAATTTTAATGTAAATCTAAAGTACCCTATAATTCTCCCAAGGTGGAAAACATTGAGATGCTATAGGATTCAAGTCCTAATTCATTATCATAGTATTATCTCAATATTAAGGAAGACATTCTTGGTTCCAGAGAAGTGTTCTTTTCCATTTCTTAAAGAGGCTGTCACCTTGTCTGCTGCAAACTAAGGTTTGTCTCTGGAATCAGCATGGTACAGATGGTGTTATATTAATGTTTTAGCTGTAATACTTGTTGTGTAGATACCACTGCATTCTTCTAAGGTCCTAAAGGAGATAAAATTGAAGCTCTGGTCTTTATTTTGTTCTTGTGCTGTATTCTTGATCATGTGAACTCTCTTCTTCTTTTGTCACAGGTATTCATACAGTGCCTCCTAATGCTAGTGATTCATTGGGACAGGAGCTCTGTTCTCCTTTTTTCCACTGTCAGTGCAGTAGATGTTTGGAAAGGCTCTGAAAAATGCTTTTTTTTTTTTTTGCAGTATATTATCGTATTTCAATCATCAAAACCCTTCTCAAAAGCTACCCCATTGTATGCATTAGAATGTGTTGTGTAAAAAGCATGAGCAAACACTTGGCGGGGATAGTGAAAGCCTGTGAAGTCAACGTATGTTCAATGGGGTTTAAAAGATACTGCTGGCTTCTTTGTACATTTTTTGGGGGGGCCTCAGGACAATCAGGATATGGGTTAATTTAAAATAACATTAAGTCATCAGCTTAAAATCAAATTTGATTAGTTTAAAAAAGGACTGTGAAAACAGTCATAGAATCTGACCTATATATTTATTGGCTATTATGGATTTAAAATATGCTTTATGCCTATTGTTTTATTAATTGCCCAGAGTTAGCACAGACTTCATGGAAGCACCTGATGCATGAGAAATACAGTATCACATAACACTGTGAATTAAGTCACAGAATTTTCTATCATACTGAAGAGTTTCTGTTGCTTTAACTTGGTTGGCTTCGTATTGAAAGAACCACAATTTAAAGTGAGTCTACATTTAATATTTTTTTTGAACAACATAAGCATTCCACTAAATATTTATGTTTTTTAATCTGACTCTCTACAGAACATCTGCTAATTGAATCTTTATTTGAGTCTATTAGCAGTAGTTTGTTTTAAGCCAAGAAGGGGGGGAAAAATCTATAGTTTGAATGGCAGCCAGAACACAATATCTTCTCCAAAATTATACCTTTATAATTTAAATCAATTTATTCATTGTCCGTTATTCAAAGCCAATTAGAAGGAACAAAAGGGATGGGAAAAACATGGAATAGGTACAAAATATTTTTGAAGAACTTTATTATTTGCTGTTTTGTTGTGGCTAACACTTTAAACACTTTACTTGTACTACTTCATACAACTTTATCTTATTGTACATCCAAAGTATCGTGAAATTGGAGAGAAACATTTTCAGTAATATTTCACCACAGTCTTGCCTGTTTATTCCTTAAAGTTTACTTCTATAACACTTCTCGAAATCAGTTAAATCCTTTGTTGTCAATATCAATAAATATATGCATAATATATGCTTGCTCTTTGCTTATTATTTTAATGTAAAAACTTATTTTAATTTTAAAATTGCCAAAGAACACTCATAAAAATGTTCTAAAAATGAATTCCTTATCCTAATAATTAAAAAAAATAATGCTTCTAAGACCGGATTTTCTTCTCAATTATGACAGAAGTGGAGGAAGTATAAAGAAAAAAAAAGTTAGTGTAATTCATTATATAACCATAGAATCATTTAGGCTGGAAAAGACCTTTGAGATCAAGTCCAACCATTAACCCAGGACTAAATTAGGTCTGTAATATCATGCATAGCAGATTTTTCTTTATAATTTTTTTTCCTTCCAGAATAAGTGTTTTTTCTGAATATAAATTCATAATGTAAATGATCTTAGACCAGATAAATTTTGGAGAATCCCTAAATTTTGCCATAAGAGGGCATTATTCATGCACTTAGAATAGAAAATGCATCTCAATATAAGCACATATGTTTTAAGAAACAGCAGTTCTCTACACTCATGCATCAAAGGAGTGAAAAATATGGATACTTCTGTATTTATGAATACTTTAAATGAGTTACTGGGACAAGCATAGTTCACTATCTTGGGTTTTCTTACTGGATAGTGTCAAAATACAAGGGAAGACCAAAGAAGAGGTAAAGCACTATTTTTACAGTTTAGAAATTACCACAGAAGAAGACAAAACCAAAATCTGGTGGTTTGACCTATGGATGCAATTCAGAAAGTATGCCTAAGCAGGGTTAACATTAAGCACTTGTTAATGCTCTTCGTGCAAATAGAAGTTAAAGATACATTCCAGTACTTCCCTTGAAACAAGCAGCAAGACAGCAAACATGAGACTCTTGAAGCCTTATTGTGAAAAAGGACTGAAGAAAAATTAGAGCATGTGTGAGACTAAGGACATGAATCCTTAAGTTCCTGCTGTAAATATAAAAGCCCAACACAACAACCAAAAACAAAACAAAAAACCCCAAACTAAAACTTAAACCTTAGCCTCTGAGTGATGTAGATTGTCAGAATGGGAGGAATACAGAGATGTGCCATATCAAAATATAGGATGGAAGAGAGTTGCCCTTCTCCCCACCCCACCAAAAAATTCAGAGTAAGAGATCCCAAAATGTAATGGCTTCTGCTAATGTTGAATGTTGGATTCTTTCCCAGAAAGATAGAAAAACTTCATTCTGGAACAAGGAAAGTTGTTAAGAAAAAAATACGCATTATGTGGGTTTTTCAGAGGCCTGAAAGACAGTTACAATGTAAGCTGCAGTTCTGCTCTCCCCAAGCAGAGACAGACTCAGGACCACACATCCTGGGACCCTTGGGCAGTGGTTGCATGTCTTTCCCTGTGTGCCGGTTCTGTCAGGTACTGCAAGTGTCTCTAGACAAGTATTTGGTTGCATCATCCTTGTCCACCCCAATGACCAATGGATTCCTTTAATTCCGAGTCTCTCAGAACATAATTTTCTGACTTAATGTTATTTAGCATAGACCAAGGATCTATTTCATTGTTGTGTTTCCTGGAATTATGTAATTTATCACATGATCTCTACCTATAAATCACTTTCACTAACAACTATAGGGAAAAACAATTTGACAAGAGAGTACAAATTGCTTTCAGATATGTTTTGGATATTCTCCAGCTTGTCAGTTCTTTTTTATTTTTCCATTGGCATATACCAGAAAAATGCAGGGATCCAGCAGTAATCTGTTATTTGCAGAAACTGGTAGTTGAAATGGAGAGCAGAATTTGGTCATGTTGTCATCTGGGTAGTTTTATGAAGAATTATTAATAAATATTAAAATAAACCTGTAGGAGAAAGATTTATGGTCTTTGAATTTCAACCCACTTCATCACTGCATGGACATTACATTAAGAGCTGAAAAGCCAGGGCTGCAGCTGGCACAAAAAAAGTATTATTCTGGTCAAGCCAGTAGGTTCACTGAGTTATGAACTGACAAATAATTTATGTTAACACCTGCATATCTTTATAAGAACTAGGTACATTCCCCAAGGACTTGGGGCTGTTGGTTGATGAGAAGCTCAACACAAGCTAGCAATGTGCGCTCACAGCCCAGAAAGCCAACTGTACCCAGGGCTGCATCACAAGAAGCACGGCCAGCAGGTCAAGGGAGGTGGTTCTGCCCCTCTGCTCTGCTCTGGTAGGACCCCACCTGCAGTGCTGCGTCCAGCTCTGGGGCCCCCAGCCTAAGAAGGACATGGACCTGTTGGAGCAAGTCCAGAGTAAAGCCATAAAAATGATTAGGGGGATGAACACCTGTGCTATCAGGACAGGCTAAGAGAGTTGGGGTTGTTCAGCCTAGAGAAGAGAAGGCTCTGGGGAGACCTTATAGCAGCCTTCAGTACCTAAAGGGGCCAACAGCAGAGCTGGAGAGGGACTTCTTAGAAGAACGTATAGTAATAAAACAAGGGGTAATGGCTTTAAACTAAGAGAGGGTAGAGTTAGATTAGATATTAGGGAGAACTTCTTTACTGTGAGGGTGGTGAGACACTGTAAGAAGTTCCCCAGAGAGGCTGTGGTTGCCCCATTCTTGGAAGTGTCAAGACCAGGTTGGATGGGGCTTTGAACCACCTGGTCTAGTAGAAGGTGTCCCTGCCCGTGGCGGAAGGGTTGGAAGTAGCTGATCTTTAATGTCCTGTCCAACTCAAACCATTCCATGATTCTTTGATTCTAAGTGATACCTCAGTATCTGTACTGGAATCCCTGCCATTAAAAATGGAAATCATATCAATGAAATTCTGCATCTGCCACCTCAGATTTTCCACCTTCTTTCTGCTTTAGGAAGAATGCCAGGATTTTTGTCAAATTCATCAGATAACAAATATTTGAAGTGATGGACTAGAGCCCAGATAAATTCCAACATATAAACTGGTGTCTTTATTGGGAGCAGGTTGAAAACAGACAGCTCCATGACTGGCTGCTTTTGGGAGTGCTGCATTTGCTCCATGTGTGGAATGACTTGTTGAGCTGCTTGTATGGATATATCCCTGAACAAAATCATAAGACTTTTATTTGTCAAACTTATCAGCTACTGCTCCTCCAAAATTCTTTCTGTTTTCCTGTGGGCTTTTTGTTGTTGTTATTGCCATGATTATAATTAGTACCTACATACTTGGAGATCTGAATCAATAGATGGCAAATAGAAGTTTGCAACTACATGCAAATAATTGGAAAATTATACTCACTAGCAGGGAATTATACTGATGGCTGTTGGGCCTTTTAGGTGCAGCAAACTCTTATGACTTCTGGAAAGTCAGGCACTTCCATCAAGAGCATCTAACACATCCTTAAGTGTCCAGAAACTGGAGATGGGAGTGCAATAGTGTCTGTACCTATTTGGGAGCAAGTAGCCTTCTACCAGGCAATTTTCTCCTTTATATTACAGGCAGGCTTATGCTATCTTTTAATAACAATAGTAATAATAAAAAGACAATGTACCTCCTCTGTTGTTTTAATTCTCTCTTTAGCACAAACATTACATATCCCGGGAACACATATTAGGTACAAGTTTCAAGGTTTTCAGGACTTTTCCAGCATCCTTAAACAAACAACTGCTTCATGAGACATTATTTTAGGCTGTTCATTAGAACTGTTTTGAAAACAGACAAAGCAGTCAGGTATGAAAGATCTATTACTACTCAGAAGAAAATATCTGTTATCACTTCAAGAGTCATTGGCTTCCATAGGGCAGCAGATACACTTTCCTTCACTCTCTTTCGTGGCATCACTCTGAAGGAAAGCTACAACCTTCTACATGCTTCAAACTTGTACTCAGGCATTCCATTTTGCTATTTCTACCTGGTTTCTGGGACAATAGTTTTACTGAAGTTGGGCCTAGTAAAAAACCAAATGAGATTATAAAAAAGTATTTTCTATCCACTGCTGTAGGCTTTGGATTTAAAGCAAACAAGCAAGCAAACTTCTTTCCCCCCCTCCCCAGCTAAAACCAGATATAAAAGCAGAACTCCAAGTTTCTTCCGTGATCTTGATGGTTAATTCCTGTGTGTCACAACTTCACCTCCATCCCTATGTGCCTTGACTTTTTACCTCCCACGGAAAAGGAGACAAGAAGACTACATCACCACATTCTTTCTCTACCTTCTCTATTTAATAGAAAACCTTTTAGAAAAGATCTCTTTCTCAATGCTTTCTTCCCCTAATGCTATATTGCCTTTAAGTGGATTCTTAAAGCAAACATTGAAGAGCTTTCAAGAAGCCTTCAGCAAAATCCAGTAAGACCAGAACATACCTGTGTTTTTCATGTTGTATAAATCTACTTTGTTGGAGGTAGTGCCACACATCTGCTGTATTTGTATGAGACAGCCTTTCAAATCAAGACAAGGCATGAAGTTAGCAACCTAGCTAAATTTGAAAGGAGTCACTGCAGAAGAAAAAAAAAAAAAATTATTACCAAGAGTATTTTCCATCACCTTTCAAACTCTGTCTGTGAGCATTCAAAGAAAATTCTGATATGCAAATAAATAAATAAATTAAAAAAAAATCTTTTAAAGTGCAAATTAATATTTGTGAACACCTCAAACAGCTTCAGGACTTACTCCTGCTTGTCTTCATCTTTGCACAATGATTGGTTAAAATATTTTTGAATAATAAGGGCATTATAAAAAATCAAGTCTATTCACAAAAGGTGCATGAAAAGAAAATGGGGCTCAAGTTGTTCCATACATTTTTCATTCTGAGTAGTTTGTCAGGCTCTATTTACGTCTTAGAGAGGATGTTGATTTTCTAGGTGGTTTTAAAATACACATTCACTTTGTAAATATTTAAAGATGCTAATTTTCTATTCCTAATTTTTGGCAATAATCTTTTTAAAGCATCTTTGTTAGTAAATAAGTATTTTGGCTCTCGCTGCTGACTACTTCACACCTTGTTTGGTGGTTTACACAGGTGCAGGGTGATGTAAGTTGCAATCAAAAGGGAATGATTTCACTTTTAATTTCGCTTTTATGTTCCCTTTGCACAATTAACATTAGTGAAAACATGTGATTCCCATATATAGGCTTAGTAATTTCTTATAACACAGGAACACAGAATTTGTACACAGATCAGCTGCTTCCAGTGGGAAGATGCCCCCCCTCTCTGCACACAGTCTAAAGAAAAGTGATTTTTATATAAGATGTACTAGTATGAGGGAAACAAAAATTCATGTTGGATTTTTTAGTTATCACATAGATTCCTTTTGGAGGTTATATCAGCTGGTATCAGTAAAAAATGAACTTTAAATAATAACATTGCAGGGAATGCGGAGTAAAAAGTTTACTTTCTGCAAAAAGTCACAAACATATGTCTACTTATCATCATAAGCTCTAGAGAAGTTAGAAATAAAGTATGTTTTACTGGCATTTACAGATCTAAAAAACACATCAAGATAAAATGACCAATAAAGCCTTTAGGTTTTAATCTTTAGTAGCAAAACAAATTCAGATCCTTTGGTATTTAAACTATAGAGAGAATCCCAGACACTAAAATGTTCCATTCTTTTAATATTGTTTCATATCCCTGTTCTTTAAAGTACATTTTCTTTAGAAACTTCTCTCCGAGGATGAAACAAAATCTTCTAAGCTATGAAAGCTGGTGTGCTATGTCAAGAAACCTGTATTCCATAGCAAATAGCTGATAGTGTTTTCTTATTCTCCATGTCTGCCTAAATTGTAGATTTTATCAGAGCATCATGAAAAAATTAGGCTATTATCTGTCTTTGGGGGGGGGACTTAATTTAAAAAAATTATACTATATATTATATCATCATATGGTATCGTATTAAAGTATATAATATATAATATAATGCCTGTCATAAAGGAGTGCATGGGTTTAGTTGTAAATTGTATCAACATTAGCACAGTGTTACTCACCTGCAGTCACTGGAACTGTCTCTTGTTGACATGTTTGTCACCTGGAAAATGAATGGAGCTGAACCACAGAATCACTGAATGATTTAGGTTTGCAGGGATTTAATCTTATTCAATCCCCTCTCAAAGCCGGACTAAATCTGGAGTTAAATCCAACCTCAAAGTGAGATCACATTGTTCCCTATCCTGTCAGGTCTCAAAAATCTTCAAGGGCTGATATTCTGCCCCCTCCCTGAGCAGCCTGCTCCTGCCCGTAGGCACTATCAGTTTTTCCTTTCCTCCTGTCTAAGCAGAGTTTCCTTCGCTGGTTTTGGCCTGTCCTTTCCTTGGTTGTCATCGTGTCCTCCCCCCGGCCCCATAATTTCACTGTACTCTTACAAGGAGAATCTGCCTCTGCCTTTGTGACTCCCTTTTACATGGTCAAGACTGCTATTTGATGCCTCTTTGCCCCATTTTCTAGTTCTGTTTGCTCTTCCTTGCCTTTAAGCCAGGAGCTGGGTGTCAGACTTCAGTTGATTCTGAACACGGGCTACTGGCCATGGGGTAAAGCTCAGGACAGGCTGTGGGGCGGGCAGAAAACAGGTTTTTTTCTTCCATATGCAAACATCAAGGGGGGATTTCTGCATCTGCGGCTCAGTGGGATGGAGCTGGGGAGAAAGAGCCAACGCAGCTGCCCTGTCTGTGCACCAAAGGACAGCTGCAGCAGAGAGTTAAACTTTCTGAAATTAATTTTTAAATGGAAAATTTAGGAATCAATGCTGGTTTGAAGAACCATTTGTACCAGATGAAACTACCTCAGCACATCCTTGATCTGAGCAATGATATATATTTGAATGTATAATTGAGGGCTGTAATTTATAGCAAAAGAGTATGTATAAGTAGTCTATAAATGAATACCTCCCTGGCAATCTGACCAATTTTGTGTAAGGGAAGTGAACTGATGAATATATACCATATGTTTAGATTGTGTAAGTGGAGGCAATCCTCAGTGACTTCAGAGAAGCTGTCCCTGTTTACAACATCTAGGAGCTAGCCTCGTGCATGTAATTTGCAGCTGAATAAATGCAGATGTTAGCATTATACAAAGCTTACAGAGTTTCAGGTTACTTTTGTTAAACAAGGCATCTAGCCCACAAGTTTGGATTTGGCAGCATTGCACTGCATTGCTGTCTGAGAAGAGACATAGGTTTGGAAGGGAACGTGGCAGTTTTGAGCCTTTAGAAAAAAAATAATGTTCATATATCCTGACTCCAAGAAATCTTCCAAGGCAGAGAAAATAAGGAAGAGAAGGATCTATGGAAACTGAAACAATGAAATATGACAGCATAATGCGTCTACCTGAAACTCACACCTTGCATGCCTGCCTTTTGCCAAAATGCATGAGTAACTATTACCTACAGCGCTGGCAGCTTAAGGATGCCCTAGTTTACCAAAGGCAAGTTGAGTTTTGTTCAAGTTCAGTGTATTTACACCCACAGTAGCAAATACTGCTCTTCCTGCAGTCACTGACATTATCTAATGACAGATGCTATGATAAAATCTTGATTTGTGCTTAATAACTCCAGCAACCTCCCTGAAGTCACTGGGAGGGCTCACATAATTTAAGTGCTGCCTAGCAAGGAAAGAGTTGTAAGGACCAAACATTTAGTTACTTAACAGCACTGGCAAGATTTTAAAGCCCAGGAGGGCATGCTGATTAGGCATGAGAGAAATAGTTGTCATGATGATATATTTTATTTCAATAGGAAAATATACAGTGTATTAAATTTGGCTGACTTCTTCATCAGTGTTTGCAAACAAATCTTCTGGGATAAACAAAAAATGAATGATACTGCTGACAACAATCTAACCAGGGAAATGTCTTTTGGTACAAACTAACACGTACAAAATTGGCTGTTGCTACATCTATACTGTAGCACCCATGAATGGTTTCCTATTTCCATTCAAAGGAAATTTGGGTACTTGGCATAAGAGGCAGGTAGTGTATGTGTCTGATTGTGTGCCAGCTTGGATGACTGATGGATCAGGATCCCAAGGCTCATTGTAACTTCAAAAGAAAGTAGGTGAAGATGCAACCTCTATCTTTACTATCACGTATATGCTGATCAGTATAGTATCATTGCTTGAAGATTGCATGGCTCATTCTCTGCAGTTTGCTGTTCTTCATGTTTATTTATCAGGAGTATCTGTATATGCAACCAACTCAATCATAAAGCTCATAAAGAATCGAAATCCAGTTTTGTTTCAAGATATTGTGAGATTAAAATTGTAGTCCTGCTTTATGAGTGTGTATGCAGTGAGTAAATAAAAGTTGGTTTAGAGACATCCTAAGGCCTGTATCCAGCAGAAGGTTAGAGTACCTTGGCAGGTAAATCCTCCTGGACTTTTGCTTTATGAATGTACCAATCTAAAAGTTTATTGTGGAGAAAATTCTCGATTTTTAAAAAATAAGTAATTTTAATAATGCAATAAAATGTTGATTTATTCTGCAATGTGAGAGACTTACCACTGACATTTTTACAGGACTGGGGAAAAAATGATCTCTCTTAAGCAGTCAACAGATTTTTCCACAATATCATGTGCTTCTCTTCCCGCTTTCTCCTCTGTTTCCTGTAAGGTTTACTCAACCATTTACACACTGGAATAAATTCACTGCGTTGGCAAGATTCACTAATGAAGATAAAGACATCCAGATCTGCAAAGCATGTTATGGTTTCTCTTTCTACTTTTCCTGCTAATAGGAGTTCACTTCCAGCCTGAGTTACAGGGTTACAGACAGATATGAATGCCAAGCAGGGACATGCTGTATTCATTTGTGTTTTTCAATAATTGCAGTGTCTTTGACTTTGGTTGCCTTGACTGTAGCTTCCTGTGCTGGTAGCCAGCACACCATACAACTGCTATAAGTCTTTCTTTTTGATCTTCTGCTCAAACTACACCTTATTCTGGCTTTCCATCTAAAGCTTGGCATCCTTGCTCTTTCTTAGAGTACTTTAAAAGCAGTCACTCCCAATTTAAATGCTGGCTTTAACAAGGAACATGCCAATTACTCTTTGCAGCTATTATTTTTGCAGTACTCTGAACCTTTTCCTCCTTTAGAAAAAAAATAATTTCTGTATTTTGCCACTTCACATTTCATATTCTTAGGACTATATTCCCTGTCCCTGAACAAAAGTCTTTACACTATGTATTATAATAGTTACACAATTAGTTGTAAAACTAAAAAGTATGTCATGGATTTTCCTTTAAATGGTTCAGTACCCATCCTGGGTTCCTTTAAAACCAAAGTGAATCAACAGAACCTAAGGAGGAGCGATAACATTGCATACAGTATTCGTGGGAACAGGAGTCCCTGACAAAAGGTCTTGTCGGGGCTTTGGATGAGCTATATAAATAGGAACTAAAAGCAGGGTAGTGAAATATTCAGCTAGTTCACATCTTATCTCCATTGTCTCTTAAAACAAGTGCAAACATATATCCTTTCTCTGCAATTCTAATTCATATAAGAAAGAAACAAGACAAATGTCTCTGAGAAATGGCATAAAATTATGCCTCCACTAGGTAAAAAAATATGTGAGCACAAAACTGGAGATACTGGCACTGTGGCTGCAGGTTGGTTCAATGTAGTGTTGAATTCAGGTATAGTGTTTCAGGGGTGGGTTAGAAAGTTTCGGGAATAAGTACATTTTTTAACTAACAAAGAAACTAACGTTTGCAGAGCATTGAAGCCAGAGTGTTTCTGCAACACCCAGAAAATCAGTCATATCAAAATACTCCCTGCCTTGTCAATGTGGCAGTATGGCCGTTTAGTAAAGTTTTGTTTTTTGGTTTTTTTTTTAACACAAAAGCAGACACTTGAAACGTTTAGATTGAATTCTTAAGCCTTTGTCCCAAATTTTGACTGGGCTTTGTTTCAACAGACAATGAACCTGCAAGAATTTCAAAATGCTGACAGTGCTGTTGTTTTCCTCATGTGTCTCCAGACAAAGAGGTAGAAATTAGCTCTTGGGACTTCTTATAGAAAATACAGCTAGGGATGTGGATGCCACGTAACTGTACGTAGAAACTACCATTTACCAGCCATTATTTATAGGGAATTCTAATGCTGCCTTCTCCTTTTCATACTGCCACACTTGAATATAGCCAGGCATAATTACTGCACTGTCAGAGCTTCTGTAGATGGTAACTTCTTTGTCAGAATGTCTCTCTCCCGTCACTGAAACATGACAGCTAAATTCAACAGCGAAAGCTCTACTATATAGTCATATAGTTATTATCAGAACTACTTAGCACATCACTACTTCGAGTAAATTCTCACAGGTTTAAAATACACTGAACTAGTTTTATAATTCTTTTAACCTCACTGACACATTATTTCTATGTGAACAAATGCTCAGGGTGTGTCAGTGGTCAAAAAAGCAAATAAAATATGAGGAATCATTAGGAAAAGAACAAAAAAAGAAACAAAAAATCATAATTAAGCTAGTGTATGATTTCTAGTTTTCTTGTTTCATAATCTGTGTACTTTGCTATTTCAAAAGAAAGGAACACGGGCAATAAGGTTGAACAAAGATATAAAGCAGCTTTTATACAAGCAAGATTTGAGTAGGTTGGACCTCTTCACCTTACAAAAAGAATATATTTAGGAATATAGTAAAGGTCTTCAAAACAATGAGTGGCATAGAGAGGGTAGAGAGCAATCTATTAATGTTTTTTTTCCAGTGCAAGATCCATCAGATGGTCCCCTGTTACTATCATCTAGGAGTAGAGAATTTCAAAACAAAAAGAAGTGATTTTTCATGCAACAGGTTTTACGCCTGTGGAGTTCTTTGCCAAAAGGTGCTTTGTTTGCAAAGCATTCATATGGGTTAAACAACAGATTGGATGAGCGCTTAGAAAATAAATCTGAAAGTAGTTGGAGGCAAACAGAGTATTATAGCTGAGTTATCATACATGCTTGCTCTGATCCTCTTTTTCCTTATGCATCCACAGGTGGACACTTCTGGAGATGTTACTGGGCTAGATGGACTCTCGAAGTAGTGTGGCTGGCTTTATATGTAATGAAAACTATCACAAAAGATGAATCTTAGAAGTACTTACCTGCAGTGATGCTGCCATCAAACACTGCAGGCTTCCTAGTTGTCTGGAATTTAGAGGAAAAGAAGAGGTGCAAATTGAGGATAATATTTTCTGTTTAAACATGTGTGACCAGAAAATTCCCCATGTGGAAAGTCTGTAAGGAGATCACTTTTCTTACATTTCATTTTGTTGTCTTAAGAGGACCAATTTCATGCAGAAGTCTAGCATAATATGCCTGGGGATATTGACTCATTCAGCAGACAGACATGTGGGAGCTCTGAAAATGAGGAATAATAAGTAAGTCTTCTTCAAACTTTGTAATTAAATTGATCTTACTCTCCTCTGGTAGTTTCACGATGATCCATAAAGCTGGATGAGACATAAAGCTGATCATTTGCCATTATTAAGTACCCCATAATTTATTTAAGGTCTGATCTTGAGAAGTGCAAACACTCCTGCAACATCTGAAGACTTGCAAAATTGCAGTGCTTAGCACTTAGCCGAATGGGTGATTAACAAGAACAGAGATGTTAGACCTGTGGTCCTTGGCCAATTTCAACTAAGTGAAAGTGCTGTTTATAGTGGTGCCTACATTTTCCCTCTGGTTTTATATGGATACAATATTTTTCAAGCCTCCTCCCAGAAAAGCAGTGTGCTGACTAAGTCAGAATGATTCATGTTTCATGCCCCGTGTGTGGATATATTCCAATAAAACAGAAATCCTGAGAATGATTGCAATACTGCAGATCTGGGCTCTCCTAGATAACTATTAACTAATGCACTGGCTTTGTATAAGGGATCCAAATATAAAGTAATTTCTTTTCATGCATGTAATATAGAGACAGATAAATAGGCTTCACTGAATGGCTTAAAAACATAGCCTGTGACAATATATATTGTGCATTTTGAGTATGGAAGAATAAGAACAACCTTTTCTTACAGCCCATAAAAATATTCCATGAGCTTTTGGTAGGGGAATGTTGGAACAAAGAGCATTGATGAAGGAGGAGGAATCCTCACAGCATAGTAACAATCACTTATTGAACTTTCCTATAATTCAATGAGAAAAAGAACTAAATTACTTCCCTCCCCCCCTTCTCTCAATCTACTGGCAGATTTTTTTCTATATACTTATAAAAGGATGTATAAAATTTGCAGGTGATGGGCTATATCTATCTTCCATAGTGACAGCTCTGAACATCTTGACCATAGACAAGTACAGTCAGCAAATTCAGTAGGATGATGTCAGTTTCTTCTTGATGAAGCCTGGGTATGATTTTTAGAGCCTTTGTAATCTGCCTGGACCATGGACACAGACATATATTTCACATGACATCTGGATATCTTAAAAAGCTCTTCTGGATGAAACATTGCCATGAGGTAGTAAAATATTAGGAGATGGCTGCAGTTATTAAAAAAATGTACCCTTGTTTAGAAGCCATTTCCAGAATCTTTTGACTACTGGAATAAGATCTAAGATCTTTCAGGCCAAAGTATCTCAGCAAGCGCAGACAGAGGCCCAATCATTGCATCAAGGGCAGCAGGGTAAATGTGGATTTCTGCTGGGCAGGAGAAGGCTGCTTGCCCCTTGCAAGAGCAGCCCAGCAGCTTTCCCATGACTGGGCACGTGTTTCCATGGCAGACTGGGCTCCAGTGTGGGGAATGCTGGGGAGTGAACAAAAAGGAGCGGTTTTACATCACCCCCTTACTCCACTGCTGTGACTGACTCTTACATTCCTCACTTCTGTCTGTTGGCAGAGAGTGCTGATATACATTTGAAATTTCAAGCTTCAGCTGTTTTTATTAACGAAGACAGTTCACTGTACCAGGCAGCTCTTAGGGGGGAAAAAATCCCAACAAACAAAACACCCACAAAACAAAACAGAAGAAAAAAAGATTATAACTCTACACAGTCAATTCCTATGTGTCTGGCAGAAAAACAAAAGTTTTCAAGATGTTTTATCATGCATGTGTATGCTTGTCCATGTGAATTCTCAAAAATATTTGGCAGCAAGCTGTGGATTGCCAAAACCCTGCTTCTGCTTGGTGGTTGTGTGGAGTTCACTATGCAGATCACAACTATAACTTGAAGCTTAAAGGTTATCGATAGTTCCTGTGTTTTATTTTGCTAAGTGTTGGATTTTGACTGGATCCTCTTCTATTCCAGAAATAGATAAGTAGCTGCAGTGAAACCCCACCTAGGTAACCTGTGCTTGTCTCTGATTGATAGAGAACAAAAAGTTATCTCTTTATACTATACTTCTGTAGCATTTTATTGTTGTGAGTATAGTTTGATTGCATTGGGTTGATATGAATAAACTATGTGATACTTGACATTCTTTTGTAGGCATTACATTTTTTTTGTTCCTAAGTCTTTGAGATGGCAATTTCAGTATTGTTCAAGGACAGTGACTTACATTTCTGTTTTTTTTAATAAATAAAATGTTTTTTTTTTAATGTAAGTTGGCAAGGCACGGCAATTATCCTCAGTAACATTGCACAGGTGTACCTGAGGATGTGCTATAAAGGCAATGCAGTTGTACAGGGGTAAGCAAAGGAAGAATATAAGGGTAACAGAGGAAAAGAAATATGTCTGCAGAATGTTTATGTATGTTGGTAATGCACAAATGGTGAAGAGCACAGATTAAACATGCAAGGCATTAGCTGAGTCTGGGGACAAGAGAGGTAGAAACAAGGGAAATTTGATTTGGCAATAATGAAGACCTTCACAAGTTAAAACAAAATCCATAAAATCACAAGAGCATTTGGGTTGGAAAAGACCTTTGAGATCATGAAATCCAACTGTTAACTCAGCAGTGCCAAATCCACCACAAAACCATGTCCCTAAGCACAACATCTACATATTTTTTAAACACCTCCAGGGATGGTGATTCCACCACCTCCCTGGGCAGCCTGTTCCAGTGCTTCACCACCCTTTCAGGGAAGGAATTTTTCCTAATATGCAACCTAAACCTTCCCTGGCACAACTTGAGGCTATTTCCTTTTGTCCTATCACTAGTTACCTGGAAAGAGACCGACCCCCAGCTGCCTACAACCCCCTTTCAGGTAGTTGTAGAGAGCAGTAAGGTCCCCCCTGAGCCTCCCCTCTGTGCCCCAGACCCTTCACCAGCTGCGTTGCCCCTCTCTGGACACGCTCCAGCCCCTCAACGTCCCTCCTGCAGTGAGGGGCCCAAAGCTGAACCCCGTGTCCGAGGTGCGGCCTCACCAGTGCCCAGTGCAGGGGGACGGTCACTGCCCTGGCCCTGCTGGCCACACTGTTTCAGATACCAGCCAGGACGCTGCTGGCCTTCTGCCCCCCCGGGCACACGGCTGGCTCCTGCCCAGGGCTGTCACCCAGCCCCCCCAGGCCCTTCCCCCCAGGCAGTTCCCAGCCCCCTGCCCCAGCCCGTCGCGCTGCGTGGGGCTGGTGTGACCCAGGGGCAGGACCCGGCACTGAGCCCTGTTGAACCTCCTACAAGTGGCCTCGGCCCATCGGCCCGGCCTGCCCAGCCCCCTCTGCAGAGCCCCCTGCCCTCCCGCAGGTCAGCGCTGCCCCCAGCTCGGCGTCACCTGCAAACCGACCGAGGGTGCACTCGGTCCCCTCGTCCAGATTGTTTATAAACATATTAAACTGGACTGTTGAATTGAGTTTTTTAAGTAAAAATAATAATTAAAAATCAAATTGAATAACCAAAGTATTTGTATCTGCTCATTTTAAAAAGAGTACTGATTGTTATGTCTGCAATGTATTCAGAATTGTTTATTCCCTGTGCTTTTGACAGCATATTTATTTGTAATCTGTGTCGTGGTTTAACCCTGGCCGGCAACCAAGCCCCACGCAGCCACTCACTCATCGCCCCCACAGTGGGATGGGGGAGAGGATCAGAAGTATAAAAGTGAGAAAACTCGTGGGTTGGGACAGACAGTTTAATAGGTAAAGCTGCACACAAACAAAGCAAACCACGGAATTCATTCACTACTTCCTATTGACAGGCAGGTGTCCGACCATCCCCAGGGAAGCCGGGCTCCATCACGCCTAACAGTTACTTGGGAAGATAGATGCCACCATTCCAAATGCCCTTGCTTCCTACCTCTTTCCCCAGCTTTACATGCTGAGCATGACACCTTATGGTATAGAATACCCCTTTGGTCAGTTGGGGCCAACTGTCCCAGCTGTGTCCCCTCCCAATCCTTGTGCCCCCCCAGCCTCCTCACTAGTGGGGTGGGGTGGGGTGAGGTGCAAGAAGAGCCCCTGACGCTGTGTAAGCGCTGCTCAGCAGTAACTAAACATCTCTGTATTATCAACACTGTTTCCAGCACAAATCCAAAACAAAGCCCATACTAGCTACTATGAAGAAAATTACGTTTATCCCAGCCAAAACCAGCACAGTCAGTAACATGGTTTCCAACATAAAGGAGTGAGATTTTTGAACTCTCTTAGTGAGCAGATCCATTATTTGTATAAAGGTTGCTGTGGTGGTCTCCCCTCCTTTCCTAGCATAGTAACTGCATTTTTTTAAAAGCTACGCAGAACTTCAAAAACTCATACGCCAAACAAAATGTAAATGGGTTTGTGACCTTGTTAACCCACTTAAGCTGTCTGTTATTACCAGTTCTGCTTATGCTTAAGGGAAATTGCTGCTTTTTTCCTCTGCAAACAGTTGTTACATCTTGGGTCAAGCCAGTTGTTCAAGGGCCAGATAAAGTGGAAGCTTGATTTTATCGTGTGATTCATTAAGCTTATGATGCAAGTGGTGCCTCTTTGTTTAGGCTGGAAATGTCGAATGGTAAATGAATGAGCACAGCGTCAAACTGCGTATCCAGTAAATGCATGGAGATACCGGCCATGACAAACATAGGAAAGACCAGTGACATCTATGCTGAAACTTTCCACTGATACTCCAAACTAGAAAAATGTCATGCTGCTTTTTCTAACAATATATAGGATCACAATAAATTTCTATCACTGTGTTGAATTTTATCATGTAGCTAAATTTAATGAATATTAATCAGATTTGTATAAAAATTAAAAGTGCCTCTATGTTTTGGTTTTCCCAGTTTGGATTTTATCTGCTTTTTTGGATATTGTGCATCAATTTGTATCTAAAACACAGATGTGAAATTCTTTGTGTCATTAAAACCTCTTAAAATTGTAATTTTTATTTTTCATATTTCTGCTGTTTCCTTTTTCCTGGGTGAGATAGAAACTGTGCTGAGAGCTGCAAACCTTTGTTGACTGCTATCTTCTGGTTTTGGATTGATGATTTAGCTGAGAGATTTTCAAAAGATATGTAGACATGCAGACCTACCACCAAGGCGTGTAATAGTATTTTCAGAAGTTTCTGACCTACCCTGATTTCGGTGGGGGATAGACCATCCTACTAGGCATCTGTAGGCCACTAGGCATTGATCTGTTTCTGCATATCCCTGCCAAAAATGTGTTACAAACCTGGCCTTTGATCCTTACTACTGCAAGTATTTACTCTCATTATAGTTATACACTATGGCACAGGCAGTCTGGATCAAATCTCTCTCTTGGAAACGCATTATTTAATTTATTCTTCGTATTTGTGTATTCTTCTTCCATATGCTTTTTCCTGGGTTGTTAGTGACTACTGATCCTGCTAACAAGTCTAGGTAAAATCCCATAAAAGTATCTTCTTTCTCTCTCTGACTTTAATTGCCCTTTTGCCTTACCCTTTCCAGATAAGTGATAATGAAGGGTGATAAGAGTGATCCCCCGGGTCCTTCCCAGCAGAGGAAGACCAAAAGCTAACATGTTAAGTTACCTTAACCTCTTCAAGGAGCAGGCAGAAGAGCTCATCTGGGCATTTGTCAGAGGACCAAGTCAAGAAATGCTCTGGCATCTGGGGAGTTACACCTACATCTGGTGATCACGTACTATGTAGGCAACTGAAAGATTGGTTCTTCCTGCCTCTCTGCCCATATGCTGTGTCCACCTACTTTACATTAGTATATCCACCTCTGAGCAGGTTGCAAAAGACAGTCTTCTTTGAAAGAGAGGCATGGACTTCCACCTCCCCTCCTTCCTGCAGTTCTGCTAGTTGGGAATGTACTCAGAAAGTCTGAATGTCTCTGCACTCCCAAAGCCTTTCCGAGGGCTTCTTCTCCCTTGGAGGCATGCTGTGCTTCCCAGTATATGCAACTTTACTGAAGTGCTTCCATAGATGTGTAATGCCATTCTTGTGGTAGAGGAATATTCTTTTTATTCACCCTTGGAGTTGTGCTCCTGCAGCCATACCAATTGCTCCAATCAAAGCTCACCCTTAATCTTTGCAATTTCTGATTCATCATATGCAAATGTATGCAAAAGTCTACAAAGTTTGCTTGAATTACTGTGCTGCCTCCTTTATAGAAGATAATGGTAGGGTGATTAAGGGTAAGGAAAGGGTGGTACATATTTTTTTCTCTTACTGTAAAGCATCTGACAAGACAGCAGAGATTCTTCCGGCTTTTTTGACATACCCAGCTGTGAGCAGCCAGTGCAGATTCACTCAGCAGTGATCTGGGCATATTTTCTTTCTCATGGCCATATCCCAGAAATCATAAGAACTGGAATGTGCTGTTTTTGTCAGACATACAATGTGTACTGTGTTGCTAGGCTGCTTTGAGCTACTTAGTGGCACCAACATACTATAGAAAGAAAACTTAAAAAAAAAAAAAAAAAAAAGCCCTTTACCACAATTCATGTTTTGTTAAAAGAAGTGATTTGATAATGTAATTTTGGGACTAAATCCTGAAGATTCTTCATACCTTTATGAATGTGCCCATAATCCTGATTTTTTCATGAGCATTCAATGTCTGAAGTCTCCCTCAGTGCATTCTTGAATAAATACTAGAAAAGGTGTGTCTGCCTCCCAACACCTTCAGCAGTGAGCTCGGTGTCTTATAGGATTAAACCATAAGTCAAGCTGTCTTTCTTTGTGTATTGTTATTCAAGTGGAGGGAGCTACAACAAGAAGAACAAAATAGCACTCAGATGTCTGTAAAGTTAGAAAGCACACTGGCAGAAAAGAAAAACCGTTATGGTTGAATATAAAAACAAACATTCAAGTCTTTTCTTTTTGACTTGATAGTTCTTGTCTTAATTTCATTCCTGGCTGGGTTTTACTTTTTAGTATCAGTGTAAATACTCTCCAGCGCTCCTCAGTTCTAGTATTTACATCAAGGTGATTTGTCAGTGATATGCTAATTTCCTTTAGCATTAAGACTAAGTACAAGTTGGCCTAATTTCCAAGAAAAGCACTAATCAAAGACTCTGAATATTAACATGCAGAATCGTTGTTAGAATCTGTTACACAAAAAAACTAATGTAAAAGTACAGAAGCGTCCGAGGAAGGATTCCTGATTATGAAGAGTTCATGGTAGAAAACATAGTAGTTGCTCTCCAGCTAGGTTATAAAGGTAACCCATAATAATAATTCAGCAAAGTAGCTGGATCTAAATCATTCCAGACTTACTGAGTGTCTTGCAACGGTGTTGTCTTTCGTTTGTGTTGTTTAGAAAACTATTGCCAAGTCATAGGTCTGGAGCTTATTATAATTGTGTGTATGAGATAGGGAATAAAAAATAGCTGATTGAAATCTTAACCAAAAACAAGAAGCAAAAACTGCCTTGATGATCACAGACATAGCAAGGAGTAACAGACAACTCTTTGTGTAACCAGTGTCTTTGAAAATGACTTTTTAGATTTGTCATTACCCTTTTATACAAAGTTGTGAGTCACTAATTTTTTTCTTAAGAAATTGCCTTTAGAAACAGTCACTGTTCTGACAAAGAAGTCTTTCAGATATGCTCTGTGCCTTTGATGGATATTTAAGCTTTTTCCTCCAGGAGTGACAAAAAAAGAAATGGTGTTGATTCCGCTTTTTATAAATATTCCATTATACAATGTGTAGTATATATAGTTCTAATGATGCGTACTTACAAATCTGGCAAGACAACTAAAAAAATATATTTATAAAACATGGTCCAAAATCTCAGGTTTATTTATTTAAAAAAAAAAAAAAAAAAGCTAAAAATAAGCTTTTACAGAAACTGTGTGAGAGGACAGTTTAAGAATGTATGGGTAAAAAAAGTTGATAAAACATTTTAAATCACACTACTTGTTTTAGTTTTCTACTCCTGGTAGTTCTTGAGGTTTAAAAAGTACATTTTCTATTTTAAAGATTTTTTCTTAGTATTTGCAGATCTCTATGAATAATTATATCCAGCAGTGGGTGGAATTCCATTTTACTTGGAACTACTAGTGATAAAACTTGATATCATTTCTAGAAAATTTGGAAAGGTTATTTATAAGTTATTATAACTTTAAACCCCTTCAACTTGATAAGAAAACAGAACACTTGCTATTTGACATCAAATCACTATATTAAAAAAGTTTTATCATCTTATGAACCGAACTTTGAGCTAAGTTTTGAACCGTGTTTAATTGATGCAAGGACACAGGGAATATAATGAACAGTTCTTGCAGTAAATCTCTTGTACTCAGCCATCGCACTGGTTTTAATTGCCTGTGTCTAAGAGCAAAGCCTGCACTGATGAGCTGTAGCTGCCTGATTGAGTTAGGCCCCAATGAGTTATGTTTATCATAGAATCGTAGAATGGTTTAGGTTGGAAGGGGCCTTTCAAGATTATCTGGTCTAACCCCCCTGCCCTGGGCAGGGACATCTTTCACTAGATCAGGCTGCTCAAAGCCCCGTCCAACCCTGAACACTGCCAGTGATGGGGGATCCACATCCTCTCTTGGCAACCTACTCCAGTTTCTCACCACCCACGTTGTAAACAATTTTATTCCTTATGCCCAGTCTAAATCTACCCTCTTTCAGTTTAAAACCATTTTTCCTTGTCCTGCCATTACATATCCTGGTAAAAAGTCTCTCCAGCTGTGTTACAAGCCCCCTTTACATATTAAAGGCTGCATTAACATGTCCCCAGAGCCTTCTCCAGGCTGAACAACTGCAACTCTCTTAGCCTGTTTACATAGGAGAGGTGTTCCAGCTTTCTGAACATTTTTGTGGCCCCCATCTGGACCTCCTCTAACAGATCAATGTCTTTCTGGACTGGGGACCCCAGTGGTGTCTCACAAGAACAGACTAGAGAGGCAGAGTCCCCTTGATTGACCTGCTGGCCACGTTTGTTTTTTATGTAACCCAGGATACGATTAGCTTTCTGGGCTACAAGTGTATGTTGTTGGCTCATGCCCAATGTTTTCATTCACCAGTATCCCCCAGTCCATCTCCACAGGGCTGCTCTCAGTCCATTCATCACCCAACCTGTATTGATATCGGCGATTGCCCTGGCCCACATGCTGGAACTTGCACTTGGCTTTGTTGAACTTCATGAGAGTTGCATGGGCCCACTCCTCAAGCCTATCAAGGTCCATCTGGATGGCATCTCTTCTCTGAAGTGTATCAACTGCACCACTCAGCTTGGTGTCATCTGCAGATTTGCTGAGGGTGCACTTGATCTTACTGTCTATGTCACTGATGAAGATACGAAATAGTTTTTGTTCCAGTATGGACCCTTGAGGGACACCACTTGTTACAACTGATCTCCATTTGGACATAGAGCCATTTGGATGCGACCATCCAGCCATTTCTGTATCCATCTAATAGTCCATTCACCAAACCCATATATCCCAAATTTAGAAGTAGGAATATTGTGTGGGACCATACTATAGGCCTTACAGAAGTCCAGGTAGATGACATCAGTTGCTCTTCCCTATCCACTGATGCAATCACTCCACCGTAGAAGGCCACTAGATCAGTCAGGCACGATTTGCCCTTTATGAAGCCTTGTTGGCTGTCTCTAACCACCTCCCTGTGTTCCATATGCTTCAACATAATTTCCAGGAGAATCTGCTCCATGATCTTAGTGGGTACTGAGGTAAGGCTGACTGGTCAGTAGTTCCCAGGATCCTCCTTATTAACCTCTTGAAGTTATGGATGAAGTTACATCTGCCTCTGTAACAGATTCTCTTCTAAATGTTTTCCAAACCTGCTGGCTCAATGCAAAGATGAATCCATCTTTTTCAATCAACCAGGTGGCAATTTTGCACAGTAGCACTTCCAAAAGGTAATAGAAAGCCAACTATTTAATTAGGAGAGTTGTAAGTTCCTGGTTTTAGGCAAGAACAGATTTTCATCTTACCTCCATCATCCAGAGAAGAAGGGGAACATCAGTTTTCTGTTTATCCTCCATACCTTGGAAAAGCACCTGCAGGTGATTTCTGACCTTGCCAATCCTGGCATTTTCACACAGCTTTGTTAAATTCTGAACTTGGAAAAAGGGTGAGATGGTTTGAGTTACAATTTTATGGACTGTACAACTTTTCCAAGTTAAAGGATTTTCGGTGGTGTGTGTGACCTTTTTTAGTCCTTATGAAACAACGACACATCAGTTTCAAGAGCATTTTTCCCATACAATATTTTACTTAAAACCAGAATAAATTAGTTGGACTGTGATCCCATTTTTATGTTAAAAGAAAGCTCTGAGGAAGAAGGAATCCAGTAATTTTAAATTTTGACCAATTTTAATCCATCAGATCATATGAATCTGATTTATATTAATGACAAATTATAAATGCACATGCAGGAGAAATTAATCCTTAGTTATGCTGCTCAATACAATTTTTATTCTCCAAACTAACAATGTTAATGTTCTAAAATAACATACTAAGTAAGGCAAGGGACAACTAGTAACATCATGTGTATATTAATACATTTGCCTAGATAATAACCAGTTTGTATTAGTCTTTCCAGTCACAAATGTCACGTCAGATAAGCCTTGTTTCTCTTGTCCCATACATGTACCATATGTCGCAGCTGACTTCAAGAGAGTTAGTATACCATTAGAAAAGCATGCAGTTCCTAGCATGTGTTTGGCATTTGGCTCAGGCAGGTTCTGGAGGGGATTACTGTTCATGTGTACCATTGTTATGAGAATATAAGTTAAGAAATGCTAAATATGAAATCAGAGTGAAAACATTAAGATTCACTCCATATCATGTCTACTACTCTAATAGTTCGGTCTTGCTGTGTAATTATTCTTTAACTGCAAAGATGTATGACAAACTTTTAGATGCTTTGATAAACATTAGGGCCTTCTAGTAATTTCCTGTCCTTCGGAAGCTGATCTTAGTAAAATTTCCATGCATTCACACTTACTAAAGCTAGCATAGCTCTTACACAAGCCAAGGAAGAATAAATTAGTATGTGTTTCTTCCAAAGGTATGACTTTGTTTGTCTTTCTTTTGGTAATATCAATAACACTTTTTTTCCCTCTGAATTTAGTTTAAATTGGCTGGAAAATTTAAACCTGAAACCAAGAAGTTGACCTGAAAATCATTAAAAATATATGTAAAATCTGTTTATTATAAATTTTGCCATTACAGGGAATAAAAATGAATTCACAAAGATAAGACCCACAAAACTAAATTGTTAACAGATTTTCCTTCCTACCTGAAAGAAATAAGACGGTGGTGTTCATATGGGAGAAATATGGAGCCAGATAGATACGCACATTGCCTTGCTTTTTTTTCCCTGTCCCGCCAAGTATTTTCTCCTTTTCACAGCTGGCTGACATAATTGAGGCTCGAAGTCTAATGTAGGAATTGTACACTGAAGGATTAGCTGTGCCATTTAGCACTGGCTCTCCGCGTGGGGAAGTGTGGCTCCATATTTCTCTGAAAGGCAAACTTCTTGCACAGCTTTCTGTGTATTGTGTCATCAAACAAAACAAGCCAGAGCTGCTGCTTTTTTTTTTTTTTTTTTTTTCCCTTACAGAATATTCAGCTTCCTCTCCTTTTTTAGGCAGTGAATGTGTAGCAAGCAGGGTGGGATTCTAGTCTGAGCCACTCCCTTCCTCTCTTAGGCCACGCAGCTGTGCGTTTGCTTTTATGAACACGTGCGGATAGTCTTGGACTTGTTTTGTCTGTACTCCAGGGTAGGTGGATGTGAGCCAGCTCCAATCTGTCAGTGAGCTGGCTATGTTAGCAATAGCACTGTACCAAACCTGCTGAGCTCAACTGAGACTCTGCAGTTATCACCGAGGTGCAGTGAGACACTGATGCATCTTCATACTTTAAGAGATCGGAAAAGGGTTGAGTCTGGCCAGATCAAAATCTCCATAGGATCGGTATGGATGTTGTACTTCCAATCTCTGCCTACATCTTTATCCCACTGTTGTACAAGGAAGGAGGGGAGGGGGAAGGAAATGAAGGGAAGCCTCCTGTGCTTGCTTTCATTTCCTTGCAATTTAAACTTCAAGCAGTAGGGGGTCAAGCTAGCCCTAGAATAGCTATAAGAGAAATTAAGGACCATTTGTGCTTATTTAATCAATGGAAAATGTTTGATTTCATTTGACATTGGCTTTGTATTTAACTGATAATAAGTTAGAATAGATGAATTTAACCAAGCTCTTTAGATTCTTCAGGATGTGTCTTATGCATACATATGGTGCTTTAGATATTTAGTTCAGATGTCAACAGCTATGCTTTAGGCGGGTGTCTACACTGTGGTTATCTGCTGCTATAATCAAGTCCCTCTCCTTCTGAGATTAATAAACCTATAAAGAATAGGTGTCGGACAAAAGCATACTGTTAGAAAGGGGAACTAATTGTCCTGTAATTATATCAATAGCACCTAGGAGTGCCAGATACCAGTCAGATGACATCTTGTTCAAAGACATATAAGGAGTAATATGGGAAAGAACGTTAATTCTGCACAAGACTTGTGAAGTCATGTAGTAATTTTGTTTAAAAAAAACACACAACACAACAAAAATTGTCATCTATATATCACCCTAAATAAAGTTGAAAGAATGAACTCTTTTGATCCACAGTACCAGACAAAACCAAAGAAATTCCCTCAAATTGTGATTTGGGGCAGGAAAATTAGGTAAGTCTGTCCTTTAATTTTCCTCCTGTATTCTGAAGAGAACATGCTCCAGGTCTGCTTCAATGAACAGCATAGGTGAAATTGCACCAGATTTGGCTGGTTTTGCTACATAGTCTTATACTACCCCAGCAACCACCTATCCCTACATGCTTCCAGCAACACAGCTCTAATGTCATTTCACACACTTTTTATGGAAAAAACCCACACACTTTTGGAGCCAGAAAGACGAGTGTCTCTCCAGTTCTGTGTAGTGTGGTTTCACCAATGTGCTTTAAGGAAAGTATTAGCATGTTCACAAGCCACCCTGCATCATTTGGCTTAGGGAATCAGGGACCACTGCCTGGCAGAAGCATTTAGTACAGTTAAGTACAGCAGTAATATATTTAAGATGGGGCTGTAAAAAAACACCTTCAATTCCAGTTGCTCCATTCTAGCTACCTGTATTTAGAAAGGGAACCTTAAGCTTCAGAAGAAGTGAATCTCTGAAATCTCATTTGGCCCAGCCAAAAACTGATGTACTATGAAATACAGGTCTCAAGAGAAGCATCTGCCGAAAAAGTAGCACATTTCAGCAACTGAATCTCAAACAAAAGCTGGAAACAGTATGTGGAAGTGTGAGCACACATCTGTGGATCTGCAAGTACTTTATTCCTTGAAAAATGTAATGCCATGAGTCCCAAAGCTATTCAAACCCCAAGTTTACTAACTGTTTTCTTCTGGAAAAAAACAGGGCCAAGTTTGGAAATGGGGTGATGGAGCATTGCATGCTTTCTCTTTTATAGTCTGGACAAGCCATTCATCCACAACTCCCAGGTACTTCCACTCTCCTACAGAAATTTGAACAGGGAATTTGAGTCTTTCAGAAATATCCCTTATTCTTTATGCTTCTGACTTTCTTAGCTGGTTCTTCTGCCTCGCATGTTTCAACTGTTTTGTTTTGAATAGAATGCAAAAACAAAGAAAATTGCTTGTTGACTTAAGCATTACTACATTCCCTCAGAATGGTTTCTTTTTCTAAATATTTTGTAATTTCTACAAGATAAAACATGTCAGAAGACATTAATAACCCTGAATGACAGAATCCCCGTGATCTAGCAGTTGCAGCATTTTCCCAGAAGGTAGGAAATGTAGCTCAACACTCAAAAGAAAAAATTAGTCAGCATCAGCCTCGTAAATGTAATGGAGATCCAAGTTAAATCTTTATCTCAGCCCAAGCTTCCCTCCCCCCTACCTTTTAAACAAACAAAAGTAATCCTGTTTCAGACTTAGTTTTAAAGGAGGGAAAGGACTGACTTGTCAGTTGACAGAAAAAACAATTGCACAATCCATCTGAAGGGAAAGACGGTATCAGGAGAGGATGGAAATCTAAACATTGATCTGTTTAGATTTAACCCACCTAAAAATTGTGATGATTGATTCTGATACTGGCTCACAATCTGCTGCAACTTACTGATATTTTTTTTTCTTAATTGCATTTGCAGGCTTTTGTTCAATTGGAATATGTTAGAAGAGCACACAGGAGAGCTATGGTTGGCATACTCGCTTCACTAAGGTCAGTGGAAACATATCATTGGGATCAAGTTTCATCCGATAAAGATGGAATACTCAAGCTGAAGCTGATTTAAACTATAGAGCTTGGCTGGAAATTGTTGATACATGTTATATATTGCAGACCAACGTGGAGATTTCAAAGCTGTCATTAAGTTAGACTCTGTCTTGCTGCGGTGACACAGAAGCTAACACATGTTGCCGGTAATGCAGATAGCCTGAATGGGATTTATCTTAACAGCTGTGCCTTCCTACCCGACACCTGAGAGAGTTCAGGGAGATCTGTTTGTAATCTTTGAAGAACAGCAACTCAAGGAACAACTAATCTCCTTGTAAAGTAAAAAGCTAATTAAGTCAGATGACCTGCACCCTATCTGCTTATTTCTATTGACTGTATAGAAAGGGTGACTACATCAAATGTAGAAAACGCACTGCCCTTGTCCTTGACCTTGTTCTTGTCTCACATGGATCTCTGAGACTATTAGCTCTTTGTTGCTTACAGTCGAGCCAAAAAATACCTCAAGCACATCTTTCTTCAGGCTGCTCCTCCAGTTGTTTTCTTATGGATCTTTCAGAGGTGGAAATAGGCAAAATTATAGCTGTTTTAAAGGAAATTAAAAACATTTCAAGCTTTGATAAAGTTTTATGGGTTTGGTTTGGAAATAAGGAAGGAGGCAGAATGATTGGTAAATGGACCCTTAATTGTTTTTCCCAAATGCTTCACTACTCTGCATGAGCTGGCGTGCAGAACAGGAGTGTCAGCTCAGCATCTCTTCATAAGTGTTATTAGAAATCACAAGGCTGCAAACCTGCAAATAAACGGGAGATTGCAAGAAAGGCAGTGCAATGCCAAAAGAGAAGGGATTTTATTTCTGACTGCATCTTCCTTCTTCAAAAGAAAAAAAGATGATCAGTGTTTCCTTGTAGTTGGTACAGTTCTTTCCAGTGTGATTAACAGGAAACAAAACTTCAAAGTTTTTTAATTTTTCAGAAAAGAAATCTCTCAGTTAACATGGCTTTTAGCATGTTAAGAACTCTGTGGGCCTTCTGACTCTGCAAAAACCTCTTAGAAACTTCCCAAAAGAGGACTGTATGATGCAACTTCTGGCTAACAATGAAAAATACATCAAAATAAAAACAAAAATTTACATGAATTTTTAAATACTCAGTTTTGGTTTAGATTGGTCAAATAATAAGCTGAATGTAATTTTAAGTTATTACATTTCCATTACTCTGTTTCTTACCCTGTTGAATTTCCAGTGACTATTTTTTATTGTTACTTCTCTGAAGGTATTTATTGTATTTGAGATCTTGAAAAACAAATAAGCTCCCTTGCATCAATGACTCCCATACAGTTAAAGTTTAGATCTAAATTTTAATCCATTCTTTAGGAAATATTACATCAGTAGAGTCTGCTACAAGAAGTGGAGAATACAGCTGTGAGGTTGTCTCCTGAAAACCCTAACATGATGAGCAGTATCCTGGAACTATGTGGTGTAGTGAATCCAAGCTGGGCTAGGTCTTGTATTCCAGCTTGAAAAGTCTAATGTAAAATAGTTTGCTCCTGGGGCTTCCTCATCTGAAGCAGTTAAAGATTAGGAATACCATTTGTGGCCTGAGTCTCCACAGTCTCCTGGACTATGAGTTTTGTGTTAATTTTTTAAGTGATGGAATAAGGATATAACCTTGAAGTTCAAGTTCCTGGTATTCAGTTTCTTTGGTGTGTGCATAATTACAGAATATCTGATTTTCTCAAATTGATGAAGAAGACAAACCTAATTTTCCTTTTTTCCCTTAAATATAGGAATTAATTTGAATGGATAAACTAATTTTGCTATTATAACTAAAAGCCATAGTATATCGTCATTCTCATTTTAGATTCAAATACAGAAAACATTGGATATAAAACCAAAGTGAACCCAAACTTTTTTTTTTAACTGAATCTCAATTCCAAATTCTTTGATTTTTGTCTTCCAATAAAATTAATGAAAGACATATGAAAAAATGTTAAAGAAGAGTATTCATGCTGAGCTGAATGTGAAGTTGGGAAACCTATAGGCTCCGTGCCAGCTGACAGATCTTCCCAATTCTGTCTGAGCAACTAGAATTTGAGACAGATATGGGATTTCTAGACCTTGAAGTGTGTATTTATGTATTAGTGGTTAAGAAGGCGAAGAGGAATAAAAAAACCAGTAGTTTCAGGAAGAAAATGATCATTTTACACTACGCATTCTTTGTTCAGTGGTTCATACAATACCAAGTCTATAGACTTGGCAGTGAAGGAGGAGACCAATGCAAGTTCTGTGTTATGCTCAGAGGAAAGGAAACAATAGAGACATTAAAAAGAATAATTCCTCCAAATAACCAAGTGCCAGAATGTAAAGTAATAAATATTTGGTACAGCTCAAGAAGAGTAACAGGGGTTTCGTCCATGCCAGTATGATATGGAAAGTCTATTTGAAATTCTACTCAGTCATGAGCTCAGGCTGGAGTACCTCATCACTGGCACAACTTCAAGCGTTCAATGTTTCAAAGATTATATGGGTTGTTATAGTGAAACAGCAGCTCTCTTCCAGCCTCCCATGTACAGTCACTGCAGTTTCAGAGTGAGAATGCTTTTTGGCAGAATAACGTAATTCACATCCTCAATAGATTATTGTAACCATACAGACACCTTTTGTGAAGAGTTTCATTGTCCACTAGAGAAACAGATCTGGAGTACCAATACAAATGATACACATTGTTTTTTTTCCCTGTATAGAAAAGTGTGAAAATAACACATGGATGGGCACTGTAACTGGGAAGAGAGGAATATTGTCCATAACAGTAGAGCTGTAAAAACCCAAGGAATAGAAAGGTGGTTTGTTCACACAGTTAGAATATAGACAAGGTTGGCTATAGACTCCTTTTAATGTTAAGTAATGGACATGCATACTATGACTTTAACAATATAAGGGAGAAATAAAGCATTGCTGATATTGTTGAAGTGGTTTTGTACCGTGGGGTGTTTGAATCTGAAATTTCAGGTGAGTTGCTGGAGCTTCTCATTCCCACTGCACATCTAAAAGGTTCAGAGTTTTGTAGACAAGACTACAGAGAAGTAACAGTCTTAAGCATTGAAAAGGGGAATGTAAATAAAACTAAAAATGAAATTACTTGGTTTTGTAGAAGTGTACTTAGAAAACAATGTTCCATCTCCAGCCTGTGGTTTGACTGGTTTGTCAAACCTTCAATGGCATTCTGAGTTCCAGACACAAATTTGTATGCATTGTATGTCATGTCTGCTAATGGAAGAAAGGCAATTTCCCCTGGCCTTTGTTTTCTCCTTTGCAGAAAACATGTTTTCCTGATCAAACCCAGAGTACTCATATCTTATATATTGTAGTATACAACAGTATCGGCACTTTTTCTGCACAAGCATGCAGATCTTTATCTTAAAATAGTTTCAAATACGTATGTATATATATAAACACATATGTGTTTATATACATACACATATGTGAATATGTACATATATATATTTCTGTACATGTATATATGTATATGCATGCACACAGATACACACAAATATATTTTTATATATGTATGCATGCATGCACACATTCAAGCCAGTTTTTTGCCGTTCTGCATTTCTATAGTGAGAAATCTATTTCACAGTGTATGAGGCTACTATATGTGAAGAAAACAGATTGCTATAACTAAGCTAATTCATTAGGGTTGTTGTTGGTTTTTTTGTGATTTTTTTTTGTTTTGGTGTTTTTTTTTTTTTTTCTTTTTTTTTTGTTTTGTTATTTAGAGATCCAGTCCTGTTTCTATTGATTCCCTTTTGCCACTGACTTTATGTGTGCAAGAGTGGACACTAAGGTCTCATTGAGGGTCCAACAAAACTGATGAAAATCAGCTGCTACATTTTTGTGTTGCATTAGATAAACATGAATGAACATGTCATTACTAAACAAATTGGATTACTAGAAGTAAATAAAAGTTACTGTAGTAAAAGGACTATCTTGACCCAAAAATAAATGGCAATAAACTGCAAATGAATTCAAATAGGCTGGAAAGCAAAAGGTTTCTATCCACTAAAATGGTGTTTTGGAGCATCCAGTACATTGAAAATTGGGATTATAAGTGGTTTTACGATCATGCTGGACAAAACTACTAAGGAGATTATATGATATGGTTGCAAATGGTAACAGTAGGTTGGATTTGGTGCCCTTGATCTGTTTCTTAAAGCTTCTCTGTAACTTGTTTATGTTGTATTTCTTAGAGAGGGATGTGTCTTTAAAATTTTCCATTACCTTTACTTTTGGAGCTTCACAAAGGATGGACTGATTGAGATTTCTTGAACTTCTGCCTTCAGACTCAGATGGAAGACAAGAATAGCTGTTCTAAACAATTGTTCTAGTTAGAATAAAATGATCAGAAGGGATGCAGTAAATGATAGTTTTTAGTGGCAGGTATTTTTCAGATTTGTTCTTGTATATATCAGAACAAACGGCTGATATATAAGCTAAGAAATACTACACAATTTTCCAATGTTTGTGGCTTTACTTACTTCTTAAACAGATCCATCTGCATTATTAAAATCCAGTCATAGTTCAACGGCATAATTGACTTGGGAATTACATATAGATAGTATATTCCACTGATTTGAGATATTTGGTACTTGAAATTGATAGTGCTAAATTGATGTTGCTAAATTTTTATGTGTTTTGCATTTTCCAGAATGCATTAGAATGAAATCATATTGCTATCATTCTCATATTTTGGCTTCAGCAAAATAATTTTTTTTTTTTTAGTTCAAGAATTATAACTATACTGGTTTGGACTAGCCTCAATGCTTTTTTATCAGTTCCAGTCAGAATCTGATAGTGAACTTTCAACAGCAAATACATTTATGACTTAACTGTAATTGTCAACCTGAGAAGTCACAATCCCAAAGGTTTTGGTGGCTTGTGTTCTTGTTCATTTGAATCTCTTTCATCTAAAAGTTGAACTGCAAATCTTATGAGAAAATAGGTGAAATGATAAAAGGTCAGAGACCTTCACAGAAATGAAATTCACATTTTAGGCAGCTGAGGGTTACTGTCTGAGTTTGAGACATTATTACTATTATAATTATCATTATAATTATCATCATAATAATAATCATTATTATTGTTACTATTATTATTATTATTAATAATATCAATGGTGTTATTATTATTAATGTTATTACGGCTTTAATTAAACTGAAAAACTTTTAGGAATTATCAAATATACATAATTAATGGCAAAATTAGTGCATTTCAGTTCTATTAGATTCCTTTGAAATTACCTATCAGCAGCAATGTGTTGAAGTATGTCTTTTCCCAAATGTATTTTTCACAAATTCAGTTAATTTTTATATTACTGATTAATGTGTGGTACATGTTTCCATCAATCACTAGTTCAACTAAAATTTGTATAAAACCCTGAACTTTTTACACAAAGCTTCATTCCCCTGCTGTTGGCATAATTGTAAAATCTAATGAGTATTTCATTAAGGGAATGTGTTTCCTCCCAAAGAGTTTGACAAAAGCCTCAGTTTATTTCTGAACAAGGCTCTACTGTTTGACTACTAGCTTTTTATCTGATATAATGGTTTATAACTATGGTACCTGACATATATCATGTTAACCACTATATGTAGAATTTCTATAAATATATGCAGTTTGAGAAATCTAAAGGCCATCTCACATATGGCAGCTTCAAAACAGAAAATCCTTATTGTCTGTTTTCCACCTCTGCCTGGGCAAAACTCCCATTATACAAAGGTTTCAATGCCACCATTTACTACAAGTCACTGAGATATAAAGAAAGTATTAAAATAAGGCATATATGTCATTTAAAAGAGAAAGAGAAGGACAATCTGTCTTCATCCCCATGCAAAAAGAGAAGGACAATCTGTCTTCATCCCCATGCAAGAACAAAAGGCTTTTTTATTTTAAGAAGGAGTGTAAGGCGTTAGGAATAATTTGCTATTTACTAGAGCTGTAGCTATAAAATATCACACCATGTTGAAAGCTGGGGTTTTAAAATAATTTCAGTGACAAACTCTGAGGTCAAGGTCTAGAATAATTGCCCAAGTAACACAACTAATAGCTACAGGTCTTGAAACTAGGCACATAGGTTGTAAACCAGCAAGGAAGTAAATAACCAGTTTAGCTGAGACTAAGGCATCTCTGAAGGCTCCTTTCTGAGCAAGGCATCATCCTCAGCTAGCCAACATGGCATGCTAAGAACAGAAAATTTTCTGAACCTCCCCTTCCCCTTCTAGCCTAAACGTATTTATTTAGGTCAGGTCTTAGAAAGGAAGTCTATTTCACTTTAAAAAGCTACAGTAAACAAATAGAAATAGTTTGAAGGTCAGGCAGGGGTCCACAAGTTTCTTTTCCTGCAGGCAGTTGCCAGGATGTTGTCATTCTTCTGGATCCCTAAGTCCTGCATGACTGGTTGTGGAGTGGCCCCACTTCAACAAATCAGAAAAAGGATGCTACCAAAAACAAATGTATACCTTAATTCTCTATTATCATCAAAGCTGAAATATTCTCAATAGCATGTCTGTTAAAACCCTTTTTGGGAAATATCAGGACAGGTTTGAATTCCCTCAGGCTGAAGAGGGAATTGAACTCAGATTTCTCACTTTCTAAAATTAATTTATGTTACTGTTATGCAAACAGTGGGAGGAAGGTCACTATCACAGTGAAACAAAGTGAAAGCAATGGTTTGTGCTGAAACCTGTATTTGGAGGCACTTGTAATGACTGATATTTCTTCATGGACATGCAGACTTGGTTATTCCTTTCCCTTGGCCCTGAGCTGCAGCTGGACTTTAAGCAAAAGCTCCACAGCCCAGATTGCTTCTGTGCTGGCAAAGGTGGGTAGGAAATGTGGAAGATGAATTGGAAAGTGTTTGATGAGCATGGAGTGCAGAGCTAGGGTATGGATTTTATGGGTACTGAACGGAAGAGTATATCTTTTACTGAAACTGTCTTAGGTGTTGAACTAGGCACTTTAAGTCCTTTCCTAGAAAACTGTCAGGTTATGTCAATAACTGCAGCTTAACACTATTAACTATATAATTTAGCTCTATATCTGGTGATAAATTATTTTCCTTACAGGTATAATCAGACTACTTCAGTAGCCTTCAGTCATATTAAAACATTTTAATGAACTGAAACAATAAATCTTTATTAGTATATGTAAATAAACGTGGTGTTAGATAGTCAGGTGGTCAGAACATACAGAGATTTGCTTTGGACATACTCATTCCAGCATGAAAAGAAGGGTGAAACACTACAAAGACAACTTTGATGTTTCAGGAATTTGCAGATTATTGCTTTCACAGTAGGAAATACAGCAATGATATAAAATGATTTTTTACTATGCCAAGTTTTCTTGGAGAGAAGAAAAGAGAGAAGTAACAAAATACTGAAACTGAGAGAAATACTTGCACATTTAAACATCTACCTAACTTACAAACTTAAAGTCAAGTGCTAATATTTGTGTGAAATGAGTTGCTTTGGAATACGCAGAAAGATGCTACTAAGAACAGAAAAGTTTGTAGTCAGAGATATTTTACTAAAGAAGTTGTCATCACTGGGGCAGGGGAGGAGGGGGCAGGGAAAGGTTGAGAACAATTGCTCTGAGTTATGCATAATTATTTTATTCAATGGGATAGAAAGGCAGTTGGTACCTGTGGAACAGAAGGGTATGATAACAAAGCTATTAGACTTGTTTTGTGCTACAGAAAGAAAGAAGAGAAAGGGTGAGGGAGGAGAAAGTATTTTTAAAAATTCAATGTGATTTTACTTTGCATTTGATTCTCTAAAATTTGCTCTTGGTTGTTAATCACCATCCATAGCAGTGTGTGCGACACCCTGGGAATGAGCTGAAATCACAGCCACTGATTTCAGTGGACTTTGTAGGCACAATTATATAATTTTGTTGTCTACATCATAACTTCTTCCAGGAAGAAAGACAGACACACAAAATCTTGCAGAAAAGGTGCTCTGCATCGTTTTGTTTTGGGAGCTCCTAGTTGCACAGGATGGTGAGTGGCATTTCTCATTGTGATTCAGTTGAAAGTGACATCAAATAAAGCAAAACACACCAGACTGACATGACCATTTCTGTATCTAGTTCCTTCCTTTTTTTTTTTTTTTTTTTTTTTTTTTTTGTAATTCCAGTATCTATTTCTAGCTGAATCATAAGGTTGCCTAAAGAAAGATGTCAGAGATGAGCTTTTATTTTGGGGAAAATATTTACTTTTCCCATATCCTGATAAACCCAGTCATGTAAAAGAGACTGCAGGTGCTGCTCTGTTCACTTCAAAGGTTATACTTAACCCAGGTCAAAATTTTGGCTACGTGAAGTCAGTGAGAAAACTCCCACTGACTTTGCTGAGGTCGGCAAGGGTAACATTAGATAATTGTTACTGTGCAGTCTTCCCTATTGCCTCAATAAAATAGGTGACAAAGTGGTTCTGACTCAGATTTACAGATGTATAGTTTTCAAGCCCAAAAAGTTGTTGAATGAAAGCCAAGACACATATTCTTTAAATGACTGTTGCATGTTTGGGACCTAGTTAGGTTACAGGGTGTGTACAGCAGGGAAAAACACTGTGTAGATTAAAAATTGTTTACCCTGCAAATCCTAGGCAACAGCCCCCATTTTTAGTTGTATATGAGTGATAAAGGATTTCTCAGAACTAACAAGATGAAAATCAAACAATAACAAGAAGACATGTAAACATGTGTTGTGAACATGTACCTGTGAGTTGTAAGGATTCTTTTTTTTTCTCATTTATTTGCATGAATAAATTACCATTTACATTATCATTTGCACTAAAGCAGAATGGAGATTCTAACTGTGTTGGCTACTGAACTGGCTAGGGAGTAACAAAGCAAAGGAGGAGGAAAGAGACAAAGAAATGTGGCTGAAAGTTATGGGGCGTCCATATGCAGATGTTAACGTACAAAGAAATTGAAGTCTTACAGTACTGTACATTGACCTATACATTACCTATGAAGAGGTGCCACTTTTTCCCAAACAAAACTATTAGACTTTTAAATTCAAACAGCATAGATTGGGTGATACTAAAATAAATGGGATTTTGAATGTACTGGCAGGTATTTAACAGGCAGTTTTCTGACTGGGTAAATTTGAAATGAGTGCAAAAGATACATGTTTGACATCAATTTTAGGATTCCCATTCCTGCTCACATTGATGAATACTGATTTTCAGCTACCCAGAGGTTTGGTCTCATAAGAGTACAGAGTTTTGGTGAAAAAAAAATTTAAACAACGAAAAACCTTATTCTAAACACTGAAAAGATAGGATTATATTATATAGCCCTTAAAGGAAACAAAAGCCAAACAAAGGTCTTTTTATGTAGACATTTGGAGTAAGAATATCCCCTTAGAAAAATGCAGTTTACATAGAAGAAAGGCATAGCTAATTTCTTAAATAACAAACAAGATAGAAAATGCAGAAATCATATCTCTTATAGGAATTGCTACAAGAAAGTTACATACTATCTGGGCACTAGACCAGAGTGATTTGCGTGTGGTCATCTGAATACAAAAAACAATATGCTGCTTTAATTGAAAGATGGGGAATTTAGCCCACAGAGTCATTGTTTACTAGTCAAAACAGAGGTTTAAGAAAATATAGACTTGTCTTTATTCTAATATGTAGTTTTGGAGTAAATCAAGGAGTGCTCTGTTTAGATTAGTTTTTGCTGAATGCCCCTGTTTACTTGAACTAAGTGCTGTTCAAGAAAAAGGAGAAGACATAGACCAGACATTCTATAACTTAAACAGTCTGATAACAGAAAACATACCATATACTAAGGGGAAGTGTCTGTTGATTTTGCTTTACTCTTCATTCATTTACTAATTTAAATAGATTTTAAGCCACCTGTATAAATTTGAGCATATTTGACTAAGAGTTGGCCAAAGACCAGAAGAGCAGCAGAAGCAGCTCAAGAGAGGGAAAGTCCTGTTGCAGACCTAGAAATAAGATGAACTTAGGCAGTACATATGAACCCATGAGGACCTGCAGATAAAGAAAAATGAAGTTCATGACACAGGAACTGATTAATCAGGAATTATACCCAAGTGCCGTGCTGAATTAGAGCATAAGGCATAGGGCACAGATGCAGGCATCCATAAGTAAGGTAGCACAGTGCCCTGAAGAGTGTCAGTCTGACTCCCAAACGAGCCAAAATCCTGAATGAAACACACTGACTCTACAGTCACTGCTTGGAAAGAATTAGAAATATCAGGAATATCACCCAAAACTTGCACGTAAGCAGAAATGTATTCAGCACAGAGCTGCATTTGCACTCTTGCTCCATCTCTGGAAGGTGCAGACCCAGGCGCGCTCTCTGCTCAGCACACAGCCCAAATCCTCCCATTGTTTTTATACACTAAAGTCAATGCTTATAACAGACCTCACCCTACCTGCTGAAAGTGAAAGACCAAAACGTAGGCAAAGCTAGACAGCGAGAATGTGTGACTCCACGCTTGGTGTTTAAGGTGCTGAACTCGGTAGTTTTAGTCAGCACAAACCTTCGTACTTGCGGTACTGAGCGGGTTTGGGCTACGGTCCCAGATGCTGGGACGGCAGCCTGGAAGGAGACGTGCATTCCAGGCACGCCCTGCAATAGCGCAAACATTTAGCGGGGGGACTGTGTTTCTGCGAGGTTAATGCCTTACCATGGGTATACAATCTGTTTCCCATCTGCCTCTCTGACCTCTTCTCCCTCCACCAGTGAGTCCTGGAGCAATTTCAGCAGTGGGCATGTGGAGTGTGCTTCCTTCCTTGAACCACAGCGTCATTAGGGTGCTCTGCTGGGAGATACCGGTTTGAATCCCTTTAAGCAGGTTAAAATATTATTACAGTCCTTTTTCATCCAAGTCCTGGGTTGAAAGCCAAAAGTAACATCAAAGCAGTATCATTTCCTTCCTATGCTTAGCAAAACTTTTAGTAACATGACTGGTGTACAGTGCTTATACAGCCCCCAGTTTGATCTTGTTGCCAGTGTGGAAGATGCATGCTAATTGTAGTGAATTTAGTTGTCTGTCACTCAAAATGACTTATTTTGGGTATGATGGAAAAAAAAAAAAAAAAGTCCCTCTGGAATTCTTCGCCTTGCCTCTTTTCTGAATGGATTGTGTAGGAAATAATTTTATTCAGTGTTGTCCCAGATTAGGATACATAATCCTTTCTTCTTTTCTGGATGTACAACACTCTCCAGGCACTTTCCACCCCCTTGCCCTGACCTTTTTGGAAGTTTTTTTTCTACTTGCACTGAACTCCCTCTGTTAGTACTCTCCCTGTTGCAGCACACTGGTGGAACATACAGTCCTGTCCCAGATACAAATGTTTGGCACCGTGTTCCCAGCTTGGAATCAGCTGCCTGACAGTGCTCTGTGATTAAATACATTCAGATTTCTCTCTGTCCTACTTTAGTTTATGTTGACCAAAAATATGACATTTAAATTCACCTACTTGGAACCTCACCAAAATGAATCATCGTTATTTTGTTTGAAGTTGTGGCTCTGGGAACATGCCAATAAACTCCTAAGAAAACAAAGCTACAGTGAGATATAAATAATAGATAAATAATGGGCGAGAGTCTTTCTACATGCAAATTGAAGGTAGAATACAAGAGTACAGCACTGGGCTGATATTGTCTCCATGTGCTGGGAAAGAATTTTCATTTGTTACCAACAGACTTAAGAGCAACAAGATTATTCTTAAGGATTGTGTGAATTTGGTCCCCCTGAAGGTAATTTGCTAAAGAATATGATTTAAATCAGTTCACCTCTATTCACAGATTGACTAACATTTCCAAATAGTTTTGTAGAGCAACAGATGGAGAGAAGGAGAAAAGGGAAGAGAAGGTCTAGGAAAAGAAGAAAATCCCCTTTATTCTGTAAGCCAGACTTCAAAATAGTCACAGTATTCCTAAATTTCTCTGAAAATATTTCCACGGATAGATAACTTCTGTTTTCTTAGTAAGGGCTATATTTACCATGTTAGGGTACGCACAGCAGTAGAGCTGATGGAGTTTTTCTTTTTTTTTGTTGAGTATTTAAATACTCAGTAGAACACAGGAATATGTAACATAATGATTTTGTTACTTGACTGTGGTTTGGACACTGATAGAGCGTGTAGAAATCTGGTTTCCTTCCTTTAGTTTAATAAAATGTGTGTGTTTGTATAAAGTATAACTGTAGCAAAGGAAAACATTTTTAATCAATGAAAATTTTCTTGAAAAAACAAAAATGTTTCAGTAGAGGTTACTGTAGGAGGATCATGAAGTGACCATTCTACAGCTGCATAATGCACAGTACTACCCAGAGAACAGGCTGCCCTGTAAATAAACACCAGCCACTATCTCTTCTTTTAATTAATGATAAAATTTGTAAGGACAAAGTGTAACATCATCAGGTCCCAAAATCTTCTGATGTTAATTTTGTGCTGGTTTCAGGTCAAGTTCTGGTTTATTTGGATGCAATTCATTTGACTAGGCTCATAAGATGAATGTCTCAAAACTTTTTTTCTAAAGCATTTGAGATTCAGTGTTAAGAGGCAAAGGTAATAGCACAAGCATGATTTAACAGCAAAAGGCTGAAACTCAGGGAATCTAGGCTCAGATTTGACAGGTTTATGATTTTCAGACATTCCTCCTTGGGAAATATTCCAAGGTGAGCATCCAAAAGTTAGCTGTCAGACTCCTGAAAGTTTTGTCCATAGTTTCTGGTTCCAAGCTTCATCTGGCTTCATCGTCCAAGCTGTTAAAGTTTAATTTGAAAACCTGATCATTTGCTACTTCTCTTCTCCAACACAAATTATTGAAGTGAGCCAAAATATCCTCACAGAATTACTTTTTAAGAAATAAGTATTTTTTTTACTATATTGGTTTCTGTAGAAGCAAACTAATAAGCCTAATAATTAATCTACTTTTTAAACTGACATTAAAATTAGTCCGATTTAAAAATAGGTTTACTGTGAAACACGAACACCTTCAAGAAGATCCAGACACAAGGAACTGCGTAGCCAGGAGGCCTGTTTCAAAGTCTGTACAAGTCTTGCAGTGTCTCAGGACAGACAGACGAAGCCTGTTCCACACTAAAACTTTTTACTATCTAGTCTCAGGTTTTGTTTCCTGCCTGTCCTGCTCCACAGGCCAGTGATGGTCTGACCTGAATGGCAGAGTGATCCCAGTTGGAAGGAGATGGGACTGAGGGCTGGGTGTCCCAACGCCAGCAAGCCTTTTCTGTCTTGAGCTGCTTCCCACACAGCAGCACAGCAGCGCGCAGCAGCGCTCCAGTGGGTGGCTGGCTGCTTATGGCTCTTTCCTGGAAAGTTAAATAGGACCTCCTGGAAAAGCTAAGAAACCTTCCTGTGTGTCAGTAAGAAAAGATACAAGAAAACACACCACCTACCCTATTGACTTACTGGGGAAATGATATAACCAATAGATTATAACAAGGACAAAGAAATGCTTTTGTCTTACCGTGTTCCTGGGCCAGTACTTCAGGGAAAAGAAGAAAAAAAAAAAAAAAAAAAAAAAAAAAAAAAAAAAAAAATAAAAATGGAAAGAAAGAAAAAGATAGAACATTTTCCAATAGGGAGTGTGGGAACAGAGGCATCTCATTGTGGCTCTAGGATTTAAAAAATATTAATCTGCCTCCATCTGTTGTGTTTTACCTTGCTCTGGGTAACTCAAGGAAATCTCACGGCACTCACTGTTCTGTGTCTCACTGTCTGGCACCAACATCTCCGCGCCCAGCACAAAGGGATTCTGGGCATCTAATATGAGGTGTACTGCTCCATTTCAAAGGGCTGGAGTCCTGTCTGGGCTTGACACTTAAATCTTTTTTTTTTTTTTTTTTTTTTTTTTAAGTAGAAATTTTAACCTGTCAAGAAGCAGATTCTGCAGAGCAAGAGAAAGTGATACAGCTATCAACTTCATGACAAATGACAGTGATTATATCTTAGCAGGACATCTGTAACTAATTTATGGCATCACAGGTGCACAGAAGGCAGGGGCAAGTAAGGCAGTTCAGCAGGGAAAGGACCTGTAACAACATTTCCATAGGGAACGTCAAGGTTAATTGATTAGGGAAAGGAAAAATTATACAGACTGTAACGATAATTTGTCTTTATATCAAAATAAAAAAAATGCTTAGTAAAATGCAGGAAGGAAGGAAGGAAGGAAGGAAGGAAAATTAAACTATAAATGAAAAGTATCTTTATCTTTAAACTACCATATTGTTTCCCTTTTAAAAATGTTTTTAAAAGGCAAGGAGGTATTTTCAGTGAAAATATTTTCTTCCATTATAGTAACTAGTAGGAAAACATTGGACAGCTGTAACAGCTATAATGTAATACACCCTGCAGCAAGCAAAATATGTACTTGAAATGAACACTGGACAGCGAATGCAGCCTGACCCACTTCAGCAGGGGACACGTACATGAACTCAGGTCAAAAATCCCCTTCCACGATTTTACAACAGGTTAGTCTTCAAGAGCAAGTCTGCCTTCCTGCTTGAGACCAGGAATGCACTGAATAAATCTGTTCCGTAAATGGAAGTATGTGAAACAGATACGTGATGGTAGCAGTCTGATCTTTGGTCTGATCCCAGCCCACCAAAGCAAGGACTAAGGAGCCACTTGAACCGAAGTGCACCAGTGGGCTGGTTCCTGAGGTGAAGAGAGCACCGTGTCTGCCTGCCTCGGACTTCTCAGGCAGGGACCCGTTGAGATGTGGGGGTAATACTGGGAGTTTTTGGGATGATTCACATTTTTTGCTTTTGTGGCACCTCAATGATCCTGCTGTAATGCTCCTAGGTCCAGCTGATGTATGCTTTCTTCAGTGACAAAATCTGCATAATTTTAATAGAAAAAGTGAGAAATCAGATGCTAATACTTGCTGTATTCTGGAGTTTTGAAAACTAAATCTATGATTTCACTACCTGAAATATATGCTTAGTAAGAAGAGCTTTGTATGTAAACTGTTCTGCTTAAATGCTAGATTTAAACAAATAATTGCTGAAATATGGATTTTGTCCTATAATTTTTAAATTCTTTACATTGACTTTCTTAAAGGATAGTACAATTTCGTTCAAACAGGCATTTAAAATTCAAATATTTTATATTATTGATATACTTTGCTGAAAGTTTAGTCATTGGTATCATAAAAAGAATTCTGAAGGCAGCAAAGCCCAAAAATTTTTGAAAAATCCCTTTTCGGTATTCTTTTGGTTGCCTCTGCATTGGTTTATTTATTTTTCTGTGATCACTGAACATGCTTGGAAGAAAAGAATGCTTATGTATAAGTAATTTCCTTAAGTATTCCTCAATGTGTCTCCCAGATCCCTAAGAATGATTTAGAAACAGATTTCATACATAATATGACCGTAGCGAATAGTAAAAGTAATGACAGCTGTCATTGTTAATCCTTTTGGTTGTTTACTGGCCAGGAAGAAACCAACACATTTATTCAAACAAATGGCCAGGAAAACCACCAACATTTATTCAAACAAATAACTAAAATCTTAATTAATTCCACTAGTTTATATTGTAGTTGGGAAACTGGATTGCCACTGAGAGTGCGGGATTCAAGAAAGCTCCCTCTCATAGTCCTGGAAAAGAGATTTGTTTATAAGTTTACTTCTAATGGCCTTCCAAGTGGATTAAACCAGTCCAAAATATGCCAGCTTTCTCACAGAATCAGTGTGTCTAAGTAGGGGGCTTAATAAGGAGTAGGTATTCTACTTCTCTCCTTAGGCAAACTGTAGATCATAATCCTGCAATAAGATTCACACAGAATGACCCTATTTCATGTTTCTGAATTTCACCAGCATTATCACTTTCAGGTGTAAGAGAATCATTCCTTGTCTAAAATAATGAGATTAGCCCTTTAGTCAATATATGCATGCAAAAAACAACAACACAAAACCCCCAAACACCCTTCTGAAATCCTTTTATTTGTCTACAAGTTCAAAATTTTATATTTCCCCCTGTTTTTCACAATCAGGAAAAATTGGAAGTTGTTTCAAGAAATTAAATTTAAGTCATCCTAATGTAATCGGTTGTTTCAAAACACTGAGGCACCCAGAAAAATATCTTGAGTGATCAGATATTTATTGCCGCATCAAAATATAAACAAATTATAAAACAGAGAAATAGGGATTCAATTCTTTGAGCTTGAAAATGTAAAAAGAACATCACAGGCATTAACATCTTTTCCCTGTCTTCAGTTAAAATTTTATTCGTTCACTGTGATTTTATTATCTATTTCTTTTTACATATAGAAAGTTTCTTTTCTTGGAGCTGCTTTTTGGTGCTTTACTATTGCCTGATTTGAGGGGTCTGTGGTTAAGGTGATTATTGATTCTTGCTCCTTGACTGGCTGAGTCAGAAAATAGGGGAAAGCCATTATTTTTACTCTTGGTAGTAGATGATCTGGTTGCAATATTGATTTTTCAGAGATGGATGAATGCCACAGAAAAATACCTTTTTACATTGAGGATTCCAGGAGCTCTTGAGATGGTATTTAGGCAGATGATCTCTGTTGGAGTAACATTTCCCCCGAGGTGTGGGCTGGTTCAGGAAAGAATTTGCTTTCCTGATAATAAGTCTTTGGACATTTTCCCAGGTAGTGGAACTAATTCATATGATACATTTGTATGCCATTACAATCAAATTTTGATGTATTAACCTACTTAAAAAAAAAAAAAAGTTGTTGTTTTAGAGTTCCACTCCTAAGCCTGCAGTTAAAATTAATTTCATTATCCTTTCTGCTGTTGCATGTAGAATCTCTTACCTCCAGGGTGATTTTTTCATTGCAAAAGTATTTGAAAATGTTGTTTGTTATAAACTA